>NC_041387.1:125691487-125792795 GCF_002162155.2 Triticum dicoccoides
GGGGCGGGTGCTCGTCAGCGGCGGTGGAGCGGGGGAGGGTTGCGGTGGGTCGTCGGCGTCGGTGGAGCTAGCGGGGGAGGGTGCGGGTGGGATCGAGATCGAGATGGAGGGGAATTGAGATCGAGATGGAGGGGGATCGAGATCAAGTGTCCTCATGAATTCAAAAAGTGCCCATGAAATTTAAAAATATTCATGATATCAAAAAGTGCCCATGAAATACAATCGAGAAATGAAGACTACGATTTAAATACAATCAATCTTAGCTAGCTATCTGTTCACAATCTTCTTGCGCTTCTTTTTCGCAAATGGAGTTCTTCTGTGGAACGAACGTCCTTTAGGTAGGGTGGTCCTGCTTCTTCTTGTGGTGTGTGCTGCTACTTCATCGTCGTCGTCATGTTCGATCTTCGGGTCGCCGTACTTGTCAAAGGCTTGCTCATTGGCTACTCCATCCATTCCGATGATATTCCTTTTGCCTCTCCTCACGACAACACGACTGGGCTTTGTCGGGTCGGTAATGAAGAATCATTGGTCCACTTGGGAAGCCAGTACCCATGGCTCATTTTTCGCGGTGACGTTTGCGCCCGCGGTCTTGGATTTGGCTTCGGGTATAACCATGGTGGTGAAATACCGGTCTTCTTTTAGGCCGCTCTTGGCCCATCTGACATGGAACATCGGGACCTTCTCTCCAGCGTAGCTCAGCTCCCAGATCTCCTCGATCCTTCCGTAGTATCTGTCCTTGTCGTTGCCGGTGTAGGATTCCATCGTTACCCCGGAGTTCTGATAACCATCGCTCTTCATGTCCTTGTCCTCGGTGTAGAATGTGTAGCTGTTGATATCGTACGCCTCATAGGTCATCAGGTTGTGCTCGGCGCCCTGTGACAAGGCGAATATGAGTTGTTCTTCCGCGGAAGAATCCTCATGTAAAGGGTACGACAGAAGCTTCTGCTTGAACCAACGCGTGAAACATGAGTCGTGCTCTTTGATTATATCTCCATCTGTCCTCTGTTGGCCTCGGTCATTGTATGTCTTCTCAATAAAGGTTTTGTGCTCTACCACCCAAGGGTCGACCACGTTTATGTGTTGTAGAGCGACTAGGTTTGCTCTTTCAAAGTCGCTGAGTCGACCCTCGAAGTCGACATGCATTTTGCGGCGACCCTCACAATGACCCCATCCAGCGAGCCTGCCGAGGTGCCTGTTGATGGGCAGACCAACGGGGTTCTCGATGCCTAGATAATTCGTGCAGTAGGAGATGCACTCTTCGGTCAGAAAGCCCCTGGCTATACTTCCCTCTGGATGTGACATGTTTCGAACGTATCCTTTGATGACACCATTCATCCTTTCGAACGGCATCATGCTGTGCAGGAACATCGGCCCGAGTTGGATGATATCCTCCACGATATGGACCAGCAGATGCACCATAACGTCGAAGAATGCGGGCGGGAAGTACATCTCAAGCTCGCATAGTATCACCACAATCTCTTCCTGTAGCCTTCTGAGTTGCCTCACGCCAATGGACTTCCGAGAGATGACATTGAAAAAGTTGCATAGGCCAAATAGCGTTTCACGGATGTGCGCGTCCATGATCCCACGGATTGCAACTGGAAGTATCTGTGTCATCAGCACGTGACAGTCGTGAGACTTCATCCCGCTGAACTTCTGCTTCGCTGGGTCTAGGTATCTGCTTATCTTCCCCGCGTAACCGTAAGGAAGTTTTACTCCTAGGAGGCAGGTGAAAAACTGCTCGATCTCCTCCTGACTTAGAGTGAAGCACACGGGAGGGTAGTCATTTCCGGTCTTCTTGGCCCTTTTACCTTTGCGACGACTTTCTGTGTCCTGCTTCGCCTCATCATCATCATCATCATCATCATCATCATCATCATCATCATCATCATCATCATTAGCGTGAAGCTCCTGCCTGATGCCCATTGATTTCAAGTCTGCCCTTGCTTTCGGCCCATCTTTGGTCCTCTCTGGCATGTTGAGCAGGGTACCAAGCAGACTCTCGCACACGTTCTTCGTGATATGCATGACATCAAGGCTGTGAGGCACACGGTGGATCTTCCAGTACGACAAGTCCCAGAAAACAGACCTCGTTTTCCATACCTTCAGCAGCGGCTCTGGCGCATTTCGCTTCTTTCCCGGCTCTGGCGCCTTTTGCTTCTTTCCCGGCAGTGGGCAGTCTTTCCAATTTTTCAACAGCTCGTCTATTTCCTCGCTGCTCCTCGTACACGGGCGTTTTCGGGGTTCGGTTTCACCATCGAACAGATCCTTGTGTTTCCTCCATGGGTCATCGTCGCGAAGCCACCTTCGATGTCCCATGAACACGGTTTTCGAAGACCCAGGATCTCTATCTAGCTGGCGATACGTTGTGTCATCCATGCACCTTATGCATCCAGAAAATCCATGGACTACCTGCCCCGCGAGATATCCGTAACCGAGATAGTCGTGCACCGTCGTGAGCAGTGCGGCTCTCATAGGGAAGTATTCTTTCTCTGTGGCGTCCCACATATTGGCTGGCGTTTTCCACAGCGTGTCTAGCTCCTCCTTCAGCAGCCCCATATACAGATTGATGTCGTTCCCTGGTTGTTTCGGCCCTTCAATTAGCATACTCATGTGAATGTACTTCCTCTTCATGCACAACCAGGGGGGAAGGTTGTACATCCACACAAACACATGCCAGGTGCTATGTGTGCTTCTCTGGCTGCCAAACAGATTGACTCCATTGGTGCTCGCGCCCAGCACGATGTTCCTTGGATCCTTCCCCAAATTCTGGGTATTCGAAGTTCAACGCTTGCCACTGGCTCGCATCCTTAGGGTGACTCAGCATCTTGTCTTTTTTATTTATCTCCAGTGTCAGGACCCTGACTCGATGTCACATTGATCTAGCCGGTAACACCTCATATCACTTTGCGGCCTCACGCACGGTATTCCCACGGGTGTCGCCTTACCTTTGCCCGGGACCGTTTGCGCCTTTTGGCACACGTATATGACAGTGTCGCTAGCATCCATATGATAAGGAGCCCGGGCTGACATGGCTAGTCGTAAACCCAAAGTGACACAGACTTACAGGGACAGGCATCCATGACCCAGCATCGAACGTGTCGGTCATCAGCGAGTGAATCCAGGCTGTAGCACTGGGCTAGCAGGACTCCGGTGAACCGGGCTGTAGCGGGCTAACAGGACTCCGGTATTCATCGCGTGACATTTCCCCGAAGGGACAGACACAGGAACGAAGAATGACACATGCCGGCCAGCCTAAGTGTTCCGGAGCAGTAGCAAGCTACCATGGCTCAGTGGAAACACTAGGAGACATTTCCCGGTAAGAGAGGCTACTAAGGATAAACAACTAGATAGCCAGATCCCACACATATCAAGCATTTCAATAACATACACACAATATGCTCGATATGTGCAAATACAACATGGCATCACAACATGACTCTACGACTCAAGTATTTATTCATTAGGCTCCGAGGAGCGAGATATTACAAACAGGGGGTTTCATGACCCAACAATCAGAGCATACAAATCAAAGCACAAGCGGAAGCTATCATGTCTGAGTACAGACATCTATAAATGGAAAAGGCTGAGAAGCCTGACTATCTACTAGATCCTGCCGAGGGCACAAGATCGTAGCTGAGGTAACAAGCTAAACGTCGAAGTCCACGTGAACCTACTAGTGAGACCGAAGTCTCTCTGCAAAAACATAAAATAGGCAAACGTGAGTACAAATGTACCCAGCAAGACTTACATCAGAACTAACTACATATGCATCATTATCAACAAAGGGGATGGTGGGGTTTAACTGCAGCAAGCCAGCTTTGACTCGGTGGCTATCCTGAACTACGACTGCGAGTAACTCTTTTGAGGTGGCGCACATGAGTCCACATATTCACCATATCAATACACCACTATGGATCCGCTCCCGTCTCCCTACGAGAACGCCATCCATAGCACTCACGCTTATCTTGCGCATTTTAAAGTATCCACTTTCACTTGTCTATGAACTGATATAAGCAACCCAGAAGTCCTTTTCCGCGGACACGGCTATTCGAATAGATGATGTTAACCCTGCAGGGGTGTACTTCTTCATACATGTTTCCACCACTTAGCGTCTGCACACGACATGTGCTCGGCAGACTTCAAGCGAAAGCCGACGTGGGTGTAGACCACGACCTACCTAAACACCTAAGTCTCTAGTCCAGGTTTATCGCCTATTCGGGTTCCATCCATGAGGAGATCCGGCCGGAGTTTCGCTCACAGCCCCAAACGATGTGAACAGGGTTCTCGAGACACCAAACGGGCGCCCGGTACACCGTGCCACGTGCCTACCGCATCACAGCCCACCCCTACGGTCAGCGCTGTCCACGGCCTCCAGCATACTACAAACACCAGAAACTACTTGCAACTCCTGGACAGAGGACAAGGGTGAATAAGAAGTCGAGCGGGGTCATATTTCAGGGCCCAATGTATGGTAGTAGCTGAATCATGGATCACAAACACAGAACTCAGTTCCTGAGGACGGCTTCAATGAGACAACCCACCATGTACTCCTACATGGCCTCTCACCGACACCTTTTACCAAATCGTGTTCACACACTTAGCTCACACATAGTAGGACATGTTCACCCGCCTCTGATTCATCCCGGATGAATCAGACCTGACTCAACTCTAAGCAGTAGCAGGCGTGACAAACAAGCATGAATGAGTAGGCACAACAGGGCTCAAACAACTCCTACTCATGCTAGTGGGTTTCATCTATTTACTGTGGCAATGACAGGTCATGCAAAGGATAAAGGGTTCAGCTACCGCAGCAAGTATCAAATAAAGCGTTGTTGTCCTAATGCAGTAACAGAGAGCAGGAGCAAGAGAGTAGGATTGTATCGGAATGAACAAGGGGGTTTTGCTTGCCTGGCACTTCTGAAGATAATATAGCTCTTCATCAGTGTCAACGATCACATCATCGGCACACGTCTATCGAGAGGGGACAATTACCGGCAAATACAGAAAAACACGATCAATGCAATGCACAATATGATGCATGATCATGACATGGCAAAATGAATGTGTTTTGGGCTAATGCAACTAAAACCAGATTAAATGAAGTTGGTTTGAATATAAAATTCAAATTCAAACTCCATATGTGATTAAATAAATGCCCTTTAATTGATTTGTGCTAAACAGCACCTATAAGTTGTTCTAACATGCATGAAAATGGTACAGATGGATTCCTTGAATTTTTCTGATAATTTTTCATATATAAATTATTTAGTTTGGAGTTACGGTTAATTTTCTATGATTTATTGAAGTTTTAGCTATTTTCTGAAATTTCCTGAATAATATTAAATCCAGAAAATACTTATTGCGTCAGCCCCACGTCACAGTGACGTCAGCAGGGTCAACTGGGCTGGCTCGGTCAAACCTGACGTGTGGGGGCCACACGTCAGTGACACAGGAGCTAATCCCGGTCAAACCCAGCGCTGACTGGGGTTTGACCAGGGGTGGGGCCCGCTGTCAGTGGCCTAGGGGGTTGGTTAGCGCGTCATTAGTGGCTAATGACAGCGCCACGTCACTGGCCACCGGAGTTCGGCCGGCAGCGACCCGAAACGCGGCGGAAGTTCACCGGGGTTGCGCTACGGGCGGCGGCTGGACGTGCGAAGGGCACCAGAAGGTAGCCCGTGCCCGTGCGCATCTAGGGGGGCCAACGGGAGGTGCGGGGTGGCCGGGGTTCGCCGGAATGGAGCCCAAGGCGGCGGCCGGAGCTCGGGTGGGTGCGGGGTTAGCGCTGCAGCTTGCAAACAAGCTAGCTGCCACGCTAGCGTTGCTCCACGGGTCGTTGCGAGTGCAACGGACGCACGCGCGGGGCCATTTGGTCACCGGGGCTTCGCCGGTGACGAGTCCGTGCGGCGGAGGGTCTCGGCTCCGGTAGAGGGGGCGGCTAGAGCTCGTAATCGGGCTTGGGGTTAGGGGGAAACGAAGCAGGGACTCACGGGGATCGTGCAGGGAGGGTCAGCGAGCTCGGGGAAGCGACGATGGTGGCGAATTGACGGTGAAGATCCTCGGCGGCCGGCGATGGAAACGGCGATGCCGGCGGCGTTGTGGCGCGTCCGTAGGGCCGTGGGTTGGTGGGGAGGAAGGAGGGGTCGAGGGGGAGCTCCTGGGCGCATCGGCGAGGCTAGGGGTGGCCGGTGGCCACGGGGAAGCTCGTCGGCGGCGGCGGGTGTGTTCGGTGGCTGCGCGCGAGAGAGCCAGAGGAGGAGAGGAGCTCGAGGAGAGAGTGAGAGGCCTGGGGGGTGCGTGGCGTCGCGGACGGGGTCCAGGGCGACGAGAGGAAGCAGGAGGTGGCCAGGGGGAAGCAGGAGGTGGCCGAGGCAGCGTCGGCGCGCGCCACGCCTCGCCTCTGTTCGTCCTCCTGGCAGAGGAGGAAGAGGACAAGGGGGAGGAGGTGGGCTGGGCCGGCTGGGCCACTGGAGTTGGGCCAGGTGGGCTGCGAGGTAAGCTGAGGTAAAACTCTCTCTCTGCTTTTATTTACATTCTGTTTTATATTTTTCTTCTGTTTTTGTTTTATTTAAATTATTTTGCCACTGTTTTGAATTTTAAAAATAATTCAAACAATGCCAAAGACTCCACTGAATATTTTATATTGCTAGATGGACTTTTCCAAAAGCTTATAAAATATTTCAGGGATATTTGAAATTATATTCTAATTATATGAATATAATTCAAATTCAAATAACTAATGAATTAAATTCAAAGTCCCAAAAATAACTCCTTAAAAATGTTCAATATTTTGGTTGGGACCAGAATCCTTACCAAAAATTATCAAACACTTAAGAGGAGCATTTTGGAGCAATGAATGAGATTTCTAGGGTTTTTGCCCCTCTTTTATTTAGGGTTTTGAGGCTTCCAATATTCCTCAATTCAAGTTTCAAAAATATAGACATGATGCACACATGAAGCTAACCTAGAGCAATGCCTGAAGCTAGGGATGTGACAACTCACCCCCACTAAACAAGAATCTCGTCTCGAGATTCAAGCGTAGGGTAAGGTGAAGGGGAAACGTAACTAGTATAATCTTCACGATCCAGGGTGCACTTCATAGATACGTTGATTCATTCACCATCATTGTCTTGATGTCTTGCTCTGAGAAATCCTGCCAACATGACATGGAGGGAAGAAGGAGACTCTAGAAGGGTCGATCTCCTCGATGATCGAACAACTCACGGAATGAGACATAGGACCATCTCTCGAGTTGAGACACGAGATACACATCAAGAGGGGTGGAAAGAAACGGATGACGAAGGTTCACTAGGTAGACAACAATTCCACATTTAAGAAGGTGGTAAAATATTGTCCACGTAGCGAGGAGTTTAGTTGCCATGAAACCACGACGAAACATCCTGGAGGAGGGTGATTCGTAGATTATTTCCTTAAGTGGCAAAAAGGATTACCTTTGATTCAGAGATCATTGAAAACTCTTCATACCAGCCTAAGGCAATTCACAACGATCGTTTGGAGGGGGTCGGTAGAATGGCATACTCGGACTTGGATGATGTGGATTACCTTGTTGAAGACAACGTAATGGATGAATTTGCTTATCACCGGAAATGGAAGAGACCCATGGTAGAATGGCACATTGGCGGTGCAAGCTGGGAACAAAATGCAAATGCTGGGAATGATTCTGGTAACTGGGGAAGAACCCAACACTAGAGAGTTAATTCACTGGTTGAAAAGGTCATAGCATTGCCGAGGAAACTAAGAGGAATCCCAGTTAGCGTCGATGATAACACCTAGCGCTTGAGCGTGCTCTCAAGAACTTGAGCATTTCCACATTCATCAAGGTTTTACCAACATCCGTGTCAAGGATCCTGGCAACACAACTTGCTACCATGATGGCTAATGATGGATGATGCAGATGCAAAGGAAGATAACACCTTCTCAGATTTCACCTTAGCGAGGCCAAGGAAATAAAAATCTGGATGATCGACCGAGAGACATTTAGCACTCCGCTTCTAATGTTCTCCTTGATGTGCTAGTGTAACCCACCCATAGATATGGTTTGATATCTAGAACATCAAGTAAAAAGGTCGGACTTCGGAACACAGAAATCCATAGGGGCAACTAGGGAGTAATCCTACGAAATCCCTATGGGGAGGTGGCCAACTTCCTCAAACAAGATACTATAATAATAGGTCTACCGGATGGGTGTGTTGGCCACGACATCCACCTTGCCGGTTATTGAGAGACCAATATTATAATTCTTGGAAAATGTTCCAACCATCACATCTGCCTGAGATTCAGATCTGGTTGGTGTCAGGATACCCCAAACTCATCAAGTCTAGAAAGAAAAATGAAAGTTTGCAACACAAATCGACGAGATGACGTTGCGAGATTCTCGGGGAATGAACTATGATAGTGAGCTCCAAAACATGAGCTGGTTCTGCTACAAACATGTGAACACGTTGTCCCAGACAAGCATGACCACGTGGTAGTCTTAAAATAAAACACTACCGAGTTCTGGAGGGGGAACCATCAACGAGGGTATCGAAGTCTTGTGCATTACCATGGATTAACACTTAACTCCTTTTCTCGAACAAATCAGTCAGTGGCTTGGGGTGCTACGGAACACATATGGAATGGAGGTTGCAAGTCTCCGAACCACAGAATACTTTCGCACGTATGCATGACTGATTTGGGATGATTCCAAAGAAACAACATTGACTTTCTCGAATCCACGGCGGCAACTTGCATCAGATGCACATGAGTTAAAGGAAGTCACTACCTTCATCCACAAATACTTCATGAGCTAGCATGAAGAAAATGCTTTCAAAAGTTTCCAACACTAACTTAATGTTCAACAAAATCATGGAGGAGATAAGGATGTTGTGAATGGGCTCAACAACAATTCTTCCGGGTTTCCCCTTAAAAGGAATTCCATAGTTAAGAGAACAAGTGTTAGCATTGGTCAGACCCAAAAGATATAATGGTGTATGCTCGAGGGATCAACCACGAGTAAGACAACATTACGAATATCGTTGGTTCTGGTCTGATTGGATGATAGCCCATACTCAAATTATAGATGGGGTAAGACAATAGGTCCAACAACTGATCACAAGGACCAATTAATGAAGATATCATCTTTCTTCAACACACACACATACACAGAAAGATATCCCTTAACATGAACTAAGTCAGACAAGCTTTTATCTTCCAACTCTCCAAGTTGTTGTCTAGCTTAACCAACTAGCTCCGGGATAACCATCACAGATCCTTGGAGAAAGGGTGGTTCACAAGAACCCGACTTGATCACGAGCTCAACATAGCAGTCAGGTGACAACCTGGTAATACTTCCAAGAAGATATTCGCAAAATCACGAACCACCGGTATGTTACTAAGCTCGAGAACAATCTTGCCTTTCAGGGCAAGACGATATGATCAAATGAGTGAGGACTTGACAAGATCCTAACTCATCAATCGAAGGGTGCACCGAAATAAGGACTAGGTAGCACGATCAGTCTTAGAAGGATGATTCAAAAACCAACATACTAAGAATGAAATTATTATCCTTTAGCTACCAAGCAACGAGGTTGCTGGCGTATTGATTTCACACATCACAATTCATTTGTCGGTATTCCGGTTGCGACAACACGGAACCGAGGGATGAATAATGATGGCGAGAAGTATCACTACATCAAGAATTCACAAAAGGTGGTGCAATTCTCATGAAATTCCTATCATAAAGGGGGTAATACTCCAAGGTAGAACAGAACCAAAAGCTGGATTGGCATTTGATCTGCGGAATACAACTACTTTGACCCAATCCTAGATATGGATGAGGTACTGGAGTTTGTTTCTCCTATTCATTCTAAAATAGAATGGCTTGGCGGACCACAAGGGTAATAGGCATCGACGAACGAATGCACGCATACTCTTGACTATCAATTGATAGGCGAGGGTCGGAAACAACTAAGATGGGTCAACTCAAAAGAACATATGATTTTCTGAGTTGTGGATGCATGGATTAGCATGTCGAACGAAGTTCAACATAATTCTTCCGGATAACCCATGCAGAAAGGTAGAACTGGCAGAGTCACGATTTATGAATGGAGAACTCCTCAAGAATAATCCTGTTGTGATATTTCAGTTCAACGAGGAACTTCTGCCATAAGTAGTTCATGGTATTTGGAAGAAGAAGATACCACAGACTTCAAGGACTATCGCAAAGGTTACTAATATCCTGAAGGAAACTAGCAAACACTATTAACATGAAGTAAGTATAGTGAATCTCGGGTTCAAGAACCCAGGAACAGAATACCTACCACTAAGTAGCATCACGGGATGCTTTCGAGAATGATGGCCAGAATCATCACACTGGGAACACAAATCAAGGCTAAATTACTAGATGATCCCCTAAGACACCTAGGGTCATAATAATATCTCCAACATATATGTCAAGGTAACGGGGTACCTCAACTCACTGATTAGTGTGGTTAATCTGGCCCATGGGAACATTGAACCGGGAAGAAAGGATTTGCAAATGCATCAGACTACTTAGAAACCTGGGATGACTCGGACAGCATAACGGCTGTAAATGCTCAGAAAAGATTTGAGACATTCACAAAAATGGTGGCATAACCACTCAGAAGCACAATATCACGGTTTCGAGATCAACAATTAACATACGGAAGCAGTAAAAACTGAACAGAGGCTTAAGTCCAAAAATCTTATAAGTCTACTGATTAGTAACACGTGATCCTAATAGAAAGAAGAGATAGCCTAGTTCTTAATCCCCGCAGGAAAGATAAGATGACTCAGATCAGAAGGGCATGAGGTATAAGGAGTAAAAAGAGCCTTACGTTCCATCCCACAATCAATTCCCTTATATAACTAAAGAATTTCTAGACTCGACTTCGACCAGTTTGGCTTGGTAATCCTACAGGCAGTCAAGCTCTGATACCAACGCTGTCAGGACCCTGACTCGATGTCACATTGATCTAGCCGGTAACACCTCATATCACTTTGCGGCCTCACGCACGGTATTCCCACGGGTGTCGCCTTACCTTTGCCCGGGACCGTTTGCGCCTTTTGGCACACGTATATGACAGTGTCGCTGGCATCCATATGATAAGGAGCCCGGGCTGACATGGCTAGTCGTAAACCCAAAGTGACACAGACTTACAGGGACAGGCATCCATGACCCAGCATCGAACGTGTCGGTCATCAGCGAGTGAATCCAGGCTGTAGCACTGGGCTAGCAGGACTCCGGTGAACCGGGCTGTAGCGGGCTAACAGGACTCCAGTATTCATCGCGTGACATTTCCCCGAAGGGACAGACACAGGAACGAAGAAGGACACATGCCGGCCAGCCTAAGTGTTCCGGAGCAGTAGCAAGCTACCATGGCTCAGTGGAAACACTAGGAGACATTTCCCGGTAAGAGAGGCTACTAAGGATAAACAACTAGATAGCCAGATCCCACACATATCAAGCATTTCAATAACATACACACAATATGCTCGATATGTGCAAATACAACATGGCATCACAACATGACTCTACGACTCAAGTATTTATTCATTAGGCTCCGAGGAGCGAGATATTACAAACAGGGGGTTTCATGACCCAACAATCAGAGCATACAAATCAAAGCACAAGCGGAAGCTATCATGTCTGAGTACAGACATCTATAAATGGAAAAGGCTGAGAAGCCTGACTATCTACTAGATCCTGCCGAGGGCACAAGATCGTAGCTGAGGTAACAAGCTAAACGTCGAAGTCCACGTGAACCTACTAGTGAGACCGAAGTCTCTCTGCAAAAACATAAAATAGGCAAACGTGAGTACAAATGTACCCAGCAAGACTTACATCAGAACTAACTACATATGCATCATTATCAACAAAGGGGATGGTGGGGTTTAACTGCAGCAAGCCAGCTTTGACTCGGTGGCTATCCTGAACTACGACTGCGAGTAACTCTTTTGAGGTGGCGCACATGAGTCCACATATTCACCATATCAATACACCACTATGGATCCGCTCCCGTCTCCCTACGAGAACGCCATCCATAGCACTCACGCTTATCTTGCGCATTTTAAAGTATCCACTTTCACTTGTCTATGAACTGATATAAGCAACCCAGAAGTCCTTTTCCGCGGACACGGCTATTCGAATAGATGATGTTAACCCTGCAGGGGTGTACTTCTTCATACATGTTTCCACCACTTAGCGTCTGCACACGACATGTGCTCGGCAGACTTCAAGCGAAAGCCGACGTGGGTGTAGACCACGACCTACCTAAACACCTAAGTCTCTAGTCCAGGTTTATCGCCTATTCGGGTTCCATCCATGAGGAGATCCGGCCGGAGTTTCGCTCACAGCCCCAAACGATGTGAACAGGGTTCTCGAGACACCAAACGGGCGCCCGGTACACCGTGCCACGTGCCTACCGCATCACAGCCCACCCCTACGGTCAGCGCTGTCCACGGCCTCCAGCATACTACAAACACCAGAAACTACTTGCAACTCCTGGACAGAGGACAAGGGTGAATAAGAAGTCGAGCGGGGTCATATTTCAGGGCCCAATGTATGGTAGTAGCTGAATCATGGATCACAAACACAGAACTCAGTTCCTGAGGACGGCTTCAATGAGACAACCCACCATGTACTCCTACATGGCCTCTCACCGACACCTTTTACCAAATCGTGTTCACACACTTAGCTCACACATAGTAGGACATGTTCACCCGCCTCTGATTCATCCCGGATGAATCAGACCTGACTCAACTCTAAGCAGTAGCAGGCGTGACAAACAAGCATGAATGAGTAGGCACAACAGGGCTCAAACAACTCCTACTCATGCTAGTGGGTTTCATCTATTTACTGTGGCAATGACAGGTCATGCAAAGGATAAAGGGTTCAGCTACCGCAGCAAGTATCAAATAAAGCGTTGTTGTCCTAATGCAGTAACAGAGAGCAGGAGCAAGAGAGTAGGATTGTATCGGAATGAACAAGGGGGTTTTGCTTGCCTGGCACTTCTGAAGATAATATAGCTCTTCATCAGTGTCAACGATCACATCATCGGCACACGTCTATCGAGAGGGGACAATTACCGGCAAATACAGAAAAACACGATCAATGCAATGCACAATATGATGCATGATCATGACATGGCAAAATGAATGTGTTTTGGGCTAATGCAACTAAAACCAGATTAAATGAAGTTGGTTTGAATATAAAATTCAAATTCAAACTCCATATGTGATTAAATAAATGCCCTTTAATTGATTTGTGCTAAACAGCACCTATAAGTTGTTCTAACATGCATGAAAATGGTACAGATGGATTCCTTGAATTTTTCTGATAATTTTTCATATATAAATTATTTAGTTTGGAGTTACGGTTAATTTTCTATGATTTATTGAAGTTTTAGCTATTTTCTGAAATTTCCTGAATAATATTAAATCCAGAAAATACTTATTGCGTCAGCCCCACGTCACAGTGACGTCAGCAGGGTCAACTGGGCTGGCTCGGTCAAACCTGACGTGTGGGGGCCACACGTCAGTGACACAGGAGCTAATCCCGGTCAAACCCAGCGCTGACTGGGGTTTGACCAGGGGTGGGGCCCGCTGTCAGTGGCCTAGGGGGTTGGTTAGCGCGTCATTAGTGGCTAATGACAGCGCCACGTCACTGGCCACCGGAGTTCGGCCGGCAGCGACCCGAAACGCGGCGGAAGTTCACCGGGGTTGCGCTACGGGCGGCGGCTGGACGTGCGAAGGGCACCAGAAGGTAGCCCGTGCCCGTGCGCATCTAGGGGGGCCAACGGGAGGTGCGGGGGTGGCCGGGGTTCGCCGGAATGGAGCCCGAGGCGGCGGCCGGAGCTCGGGTGGGTGCGGGGTTAGTGCTGCAGCTTGCAAACAAGCTAGCTGCCACGCTAGCGTTGCTCCACGGGTCATTGCGAGTGCAACGGACGCACGCGCGGGGCCATTTGGTCACCGGGGCTTCGCCGGCGACGAGTCCGTGCGGCGGAGCTTCTCGGCTCCGGTAGAGGGGGAGGCTAGAGCTCGTAATCGGGCTTGGGGTTAGGGGGAAACGAAGCAGGGACTCACGGGGATCGTGCAGGGAGGGTCAGCGAGCTCGGGGAAGCGACGATGGTGGCGAATTGACGGTGAAGATCCTCGGCGGCCGGCGATGGAAACGGCGATGCCGGCGGCGTTGTGGCGCGTCCGTAGGGCCGTGGGTCGGTGGGGAGGAAGGAGGGGTCGAGGGGGAGCTCCTGGGCGCATCGGCGAGGCTAGGGGTGGCCGGTGGCCACGGGGAAGCTCGTCGGCGGCGGCGGGTGTGTTCGGTGGCTGCGCGCGAGAGAGCCAGAGGAGGAGAGGAGCTCGGGGAGAGAGTGAGAGGCCTGGGGGGGTGCGTGGCGTCGCGGACGGGGTCCAGGGCGACGAGAGGAAGCAGGAGGTGGCCAGGGGGAAGCAGGAGGTGGCCGAGGCAGCGTCGGCGCGCGCCACGCCTCGCCTCTGTTCGTCCTCCTGGCAGAGGAGGAAGAGGACAAGGGGGAGGAGGTGGGCTGGGCCGGCTGGGCCACTGGAGTTGGGCCAGGTGGGCTGCAAGGTAAGCTGAGGTAAAACTCTCTCTCTGCTTTTATTTACATTCTGTTTTATATTTTTCTTCTGTTTTTGTTTTATTTAAATTATTTTGCCACTGTTTTGAATTTTAAAAATAATTCAAACAATGCCAAAAACTCCACTGAATATTTTATATTGCTAGATGGACTTTTCCAAAAGCTTATAAAATATTTCAGGGATATTTGAAATTATATTCTAATTATATGAATATAATTCAAATTCAAATAACTAATGAATTAAATTCAAAGTCCCAAAAATAACTCCTTAAAAATGTTCAATATTTTGGTTGGGACCAGAATCCTTACCAAAAATTATCAAACACTTAAGAGGAGCATTTTGGAGCAATGAATGAGATTTCTAGGGTTTTTGCCCCTCTTTTATTTAGGGTTTTGAGGCTTCCAATATTCCTCAATTCAAGTTTCAAAAATATAGACATGATGCACACATGAAGCTAACCTAGAGCAATGCCTGAAGCTAGGGATGTGACATCCAGATCATTTCCGTCATCTTCCCGCTTCTTCTCCTCCCTATCCGCGTGCCAACACAGGAGCTTCGCTACCTTAGGGTCCTCGAAATACCGCTGCAGACGAGGGGTGATCGGAAAGTACCACACCGATTTTGGAGGAGCTTTCTTCCTCTTCTTGTATCAAGTGACGCCGCACACCGGACATATGGTAGACTCCGCGTGCTCGTTATGATAAATGATGCAATTGTTCATGCACACAAGGTATTTCACGTGCGGTAAATCCAGAGGACACACGATTTTCTTTGTCTCCTCAAAACTGGTCGGGCACTTGTTCCCCTTGGGAAGACGTTCGTGCCAGAATGACATGTTCTCGTCGAAGCATGCGTCGGTCATTTTGTGTTTTATCTTCATCTCCAGAGCCATGAGTGTTACTTTCAGGCGGGTATCCTCGGGCCTGCATCCTTCATACAATGGAGTAACCGCGTCTATGTCCAGTTGATCCAGCTTGGCTTTCTCTCGGGCGGCAGCTCTTGCGTTATCCGTCTGCTTGCGAAGCAGCTCTTGAATATGAGGGTCCTGCACCCAGCCTCCATCGTCGTCTGCTCCGGCATCTTCATCTTCATGATCATGCCCTTCGTCTTGATCTTCCTCATCATCATGTACGACATCTTCTACATGATGATTGTGTACATCATCACCGTCGTGATCATGTCCTGGAGATTCTTCGTCTTCTCGCCCGCCCTCGCCGTGGTGGTTGTCTTGTTGCCCTTCCTCATTTCTTGCCCGACCCCCACGGACGACTTCATAGTCATCTTCATCACCTTGCCACCGATAGCCATCCATGAAACCACGCAAGAGCAGGTGGTCCCGCACCTGCCCGGAATCCGGGTCCGCAATAAGGCTCTTCAGCTTGCATCTTCGACACGGACATCTTATCTCCGTCTCGTTCTTTTGAAGCATCTCGGCCTTCGAAGAGCTCAAAAACCTATTCACGATGCCTTCGGTCATCGTGCGGACCATGGTCACCTGCGGGGTAGAGCAAAACAATATTTTAGAACCAAGAAAAAATTTGGCATGACCTTCCCTAAAAATAGGACCAAAAAGAATGCATAGTGCCAAAATTCTCGCCGAAACGGAAATGAATCAACATTCCGGCAAAATATTGGCAACTATCGCATTTCAAATACCGGTACCTGCAAACACAAACATATATGCAACACCACAAACACAAGCAACACCACAAACATACATAGATCTAGCTAGGCCACAAAAAGTGCATGTGCACGTTGTTGGAGCGAGCTAGGGAGAAAAAAAGTAGATCTACATCATGAAGATAGCTTTACCCTTACTTACGTATCAAAAAAAAGGTAATTTCACCACTTAATTTTGATGAATCTATGGTGGAAATGAGGTGAGGAGGAGGAGGCAGCCGAGACAAGCTTGGAGGAGGAGGTGGAGAGAATGAAGTGGGGAAAGTGAGTGGGTAGGTGGGCTGTCCAAAATATCTTGTTGGTCCCATGTTACTAATGGCGCACCACAAAAAAATGCGCCATTAGTAACCCTGGTTACTAATGGCGCACCTGCAGGTGGTGCGCCATTAGTACTTTTTGCAGAAAAGTAAAAAAACATATGTATACTAATGGCGCACTGTGGAAAAGTGCGCCATTAGTAGTTTAAACTAGTAATGGCGCACTTTGACATGGTGCGCCATTAGTAGGTTTGCAAAAAAGTAAATATATATATATATACTAATGGCGCACTGTCTGGGTCGTGCGCCATTACTAGTTCTAACTAGTAATGGCGCACTTTGTCATCATGCTCCATTAGTTTGTATGAAAAAATGGGAAAAAAATCAATTGTAGTGGCGCACCGTGAGTCTGGTGCGCCATTAGTGTCTTCCACACTAATGGCGCACCTGCAACAGGTGCGCCATTAGTATATAGTAGTGGCGCACTATTTTCCTAGTGCGCCATTAGAATCAGTCCTATCTATAGCCCTTTTCCTAGTAGTGGACATCCGGCGTGGTTGGAAGTCCCGGACTTCCGGGGTGCAGCCCGGACATCCGGCGAAAACATGCACACCTACTGCTGTCTGGATAGCAGTGAGCCAGATATCCAGCGAGTGGGCCGGAATTCCGGCGTGCGGCCCAGACGTCTGGCCAGCAGCCCAGACATCTAGCATGGGAGCAAAAACATAACATATGCACCAAATATTTTTGTGTGACCCTAAGATTTTGAAGCTAGGAATTATTGTGGCTTGAGCAAGTCTTTCACTAACCCTACCGATCCTCTCTTAATAGTGTGGGATCCTATACTCAAGAAATCAAATGATGCAATCTTTTTGATACTTCTTGCTTGAGTATACTTTGGGTAAAATCAACTTTGTATGTTCACGATCCTCACAAATTTTGATGAACCGGAGACTAACACCTGAGATTTACTTGACAAACATAGTTAGTCCGCTACATGTATATTGTCATCAACATCAAAACATGATGTAAGGGCAAGATTGCACTTTCAATCTCCCCCTTTTTGTTTGTTGATGACAATCATACATGTAGTATCACAGATGCAATAAATAAATCTTTCATTGTAAATCATGAGAGCATAATACAGTATATGTTCCTATTTGCTTTAGCTCCCCCTCATTGAGTGCATGGGATGATTATGTTAGGATGTACAACACAAACTCCCATTGGTAGCATATGTAACTCAAAAAAGATAGAAAGTATGACACACACATATGAGACAACAACAAACCATAGCCATAAGGTTAACAACATAGTCTCAAACGATTAAGCACCATATGTAGCATACATAAGAGTTTGAATAATAGTGCACACACATGATCAACATATAGCATGATCCAAACCCAAACTAAGATACTACTTATCCCCCTTTGATAGCAACATGCAAAAAGGGGTGAAGAACCATAAGAATACAATAGAAATCACTCCTGGCGGATGTCATCATTATCATCAAAGAACTCGCCGAACTCATCATGAGACGGGATCCGAAGGTGGAAGAGGATGGAGCCGCTGTAATAGATCATCATCACTCACGGGACTCCCACGGTCGCGAAGGCGCTGCTTGAGCTGGTTCTTGGAGATGATGAGGCGCTTCTGAACATCATGGTTTTGCTGACAGTTGAAAGTGATCGCCTTCATAATAGCAGACTGAGCCTTGCTCAAGAACATGGCAAGACGTCCACGAGGTGCGGTCGAGGAGGAAGGCACGGAGGAGCCTATGGGCTGAGACACAACAGCAGACTTCCTAGACTGCCGAGGAGCAGCAGATGGTACAGGAGTAGACATGCGCATATGAGGTGGTGGTTTCCAAATAGCATGCACATCCATATTTGCAACCTCAAACGGAGCAGTGTGATTAATCAGCGCCTGAATGAACAGATCATGAGGCAATTGGCGCGACTGAAGAAAGCTGGAAATATGGATCTCATGCCAAATGTAATGAGTTGTGTCAAGAGGCTCGGTAGGCTTCTCTTGCATACGAACCATCAAGTCAATGCAGTAGTTGCGAGCCCTTGAGCGATCTCCCTTCTTTGGATAGAGAGTGCGAAGCACACACTAATAGAGAATGTAGTAAGGAGACTTGAAGATGGATACCTCATTGGGTGGATACGCATGTTCCTCCTCCGTGAGCTGAGTGATAGGCTTAACAAGAGGCATGAAATCATCAGTCCCCTTGGGCTTATGCAGTGGATCCAGACTGTGGATTTTGTGTCCAACACCGGAGAGGCCCAAAGTCTGAACAAAATGCTCATAGGTGATGCTCAGCACAGTATCATCGGTCATCTAGGTGAGAGTGTTGTCAGGGCCAAAGAAGCAGGTGGCATAGAACTGAAGGATGTCAGCTTCATTCCAATCACACCTGAAGGTCATTGCTGGAACGAGAGTCATATCATCAATGATCTTGACTGGGTTGTCAGAGAACATGGCAGGAGTACCCCGCAAGAACTTAAGATCAAGGCACTTGTGATCAGCAAGTCCACAACCGCGGGCGAAGCTAGAGTAGAGGTCCTGCTGCATGCGAGTACGGAAATGAGCATCCTCGGCATCAGCCCTCATCTCAAATTGATTGATATCCCTTCAAAACTCAAGGTATGGACCAGCCCCCACGGTCTTGAAATCGTGAATGGGGCGATCCCCGCTGTTAGGGATCTCCATGGAGATGTGGCGACCATAGGCAACAGGCATAGCAGACCATCGGACTTGAGGCACGGGCCTCCTCCGGGTGCCCGGCTTTGACTGACCAACGGAACTCCTAGGGGCAATGTCTTCCTCTTCCTCCCTAGCAAAGTCCTCATCATCCGGATCAGAGGTAGACGGACTTGGTGATGGTGCCCTACGCCTCTTCTTAGGACCGGTGGAGGTCTTCTTATTCTTAGGGCAAGCATGTTCATCGGAGTCGGTGGAACCTTGCCGACGATTGGCTAAAATAGATACATAATAAGGGTATCAACGAGAAGGAGTCAAAAAGTATGAACAAGGATAAAGCAAGTTAAACAGTGAGGATGTGAACATTTTCGAACATGACCATAGGACAAGTCCAAGTGGTAGATCAAAATATTTACATGCCATGATTAAGTTGATTTAGCCAAGTACATAGAGAGGATTTTAGGCTAGGCAAGTGACATCAAATCTCTAGAGAGAGATATACACCAAGATAACCATGAGAGATCATGAAAACCTAGAATGATTGTGCCAAAACGGAAGAGAGGCAAGAGTAGATAGCAGCCATACCCTGGGAAGAAGGAGGAGGGCCAAAATTCTTGGTACGAGCCATGAAGAACACTAGCGGCCGATCCACAAGTCAACACCCGAACCGGTCCCTCCCGAGTGATTCACACCACAACCCAGAGAATGGATTGGATGGAATCATAGATCGGAAGGATTTGAAGACGTAGGCAGGAGATCGGGGCCCGAGGTTGGAGGAGATGGCCGGAGCAACGCCGAAGCATAGCCCAGCGGCGGCGGCGATGTGAAAAGAGATGGGGAGAGCGAGAGAGAAGGAAAGGGGAACTGCCCCCAATTCCCGAGCCCCATCCCATTTTGTGTGTCTGCAGGGTGACGGGCCAGACATCCGGGGTGAGGCCCGATTATCACGCGACTAGCGGTCAGGGCCCAGACAAGCATGACTCCAGGGCCTAGATGTCCGGCTAATGGCCCGGATGTCCAGCCGTTGGAGACACCCAACGATTTTAGGCAGCAAAGAAGTGTCAGGGCCCGGATGTCTGGCTAAGGCCCGGATGTCCGGCCACTAGACAAAGATTGAGACTGAGAGAGAGGGTAGTGAAGGGCCATATAGAGTTAGATTGTGATATAGACTCCACCAAGGAGATTTTGGTATTGTAGAGATTAAAGACAAAGTAATTTTATGGTCATACTAAGATGTGCAATAATAACCCAACAATATTAAGTAAAGAAAGGTTCGTATAAGAAATCCATGAGCGGTGACCGAGGTCATCATGTTTGAGCATATGGGACATAGGATCGCAAAGATTTCAACTTTGGATACGTAGTCACGACTCCATCATTTAAAGCACCATAGTTTAAAGAACTTGGTAGCTTTGAGAGTGTTTGTTCTATTTATGCATTATGTAGGGTGAGAGTACTCATGAATTGAATGCCCCCCCTAAATATAAGCCTACATCAAGACAAGACATGATGAAAATGCATGAATGGGTACTATATTTCACATAATGTTGTCAAGCTCCAAGATACCAAGATCACACCTAAGTTGACAAAACCTTGCTTCATCCAATGGCTTGGTGAAAATATCTGCAAGTTGGATATCTGTACCAACATGATCAATATGGATGTCTCCCTTTTCCACATGATCCCTCAAGAAATGATATCTAGTATCAATGTGCTTGGTGCGGGTATGATCTTTGGGATTCTCAGCAATATTGATGGCACTTTCATTATCACATAGAAGAGGCACATGTCTATAGGTGATACCGTAATCCTTCAAAGTTTGCCTCATCCATAGTAACTGAGTTGCACAACTGGCGGTTGCAATGTATTCAGCTTCAGTAGTGGAGAGGGCAACACAATTTTGCTTCTTTGAGGACCAAATTACCAAGGAGCATCCAAGAAATTGACATGCATCAGAGGTGGACTTTCGTCCCACTTTGTCTCCAGCCCAATCCACATCCGTGTACCCAATGAGATCAAACTTTGCATCCTCGGGGTACCATAGAGCCAACTTTGGGGTGTGAACAATGTGTTTAAGAATATGCTTAACTGCCTTATGATGACTTCCCCTAGGGGAAGCTTGAAATCTAGCACACATGCACACACTAAACATGATATCTGGTCTAGATGCACAAAGATAAAGCGATGAACCAATCATAGAGGGGTAAATAGATGGGTCGAAAGGCATACCATTCGTGTCTTCAATGAGCACAGCTTTGGTTGGCATGGGTGTCTTACATGGACTAGCATCAGACATGCCAAACTTCTCTAGGATATCCTTGAGGTATTTTGCTTGAGACAAGAAAATTACTTCTTGAAATTGTTGAATTTGAAATCCGAGAAAGAACTTCAAATCCGTATTGAGTGACATTTCAAAATTCGTGGTTATGGAGGCTGCAAACTTCTTGCACATATGAATGTTAGGAGAACCAAAAATGATATCACCTACATAGATTTGGCATAAGATCAAATCACCCTTGTCCCTCTTAGTAAAAAGAGTGGGATCGTTCACCCCTCTCACAAAACCATCATCGAGTAAAAACTTCTTAAGATGATCATACCAAGCACGAGGTGCTTGTTTGAGGCCATACAAAGCCTTATGAAGTTTATACACATAGTCTTTGTGATCAAGATCAACGAACCCATGTGGTTGTCATACATATACTTCTTCTTGTAGAGGACCATTAAGGAAAGCACTCTTCACATGCATTTTATGTAATGTAAAACCATTGAAAGCAGCATAAGCAAGTAAGATGCGAATAGATTCAAGATGGGCAACGGGGGCAAAGGTCTCTCCAAAGTCCAAACCTTCAACTTGTGAGTACCCTTGTGCCACTAACCTTGCCTTGTTACGGATGATTACAACATTCTCATCTTGCTTGTTCTTGAAAATCCATTTTGTTCCAATGACATTGTGCTCCGTAGTTGGCCTCTCGACTAATGACCACACTTGGTTGCGTTCAAAACTGTTCAACTCTTCTTGCATAGCAATGAGCCAATCGTTGTCCATCAATGCATCTTGTACCTTGAGAGGCTCAACACTAGACACAAATGAGAAGTGAGCACAAAAGTTTGTCAAATGTTTATGAGTGACTCTACCTTCCGATATTCCGGTGAGAAATTTGTCAACATCAACACGACCAGCCACACGAGGCATGATGGAGGTTAGGATTTCGCGAGGTTCAACTTCATGCCCATCATCCACATCCTCAACATATGGATCATTAATGTGTGGTGGAAGATCTTCTTCTTCATCTTGTATTTGTTGAGGTTCATGATCAGTGATTGCACTTTCTTGTTCTTGCCCTTGATGATGATCTTGTTCTTGAAGATTGTCATGAGGAGGGACTTGATCACCTTCTTGTACTTGGACTAAGGGCCTTGGTTGAGCAATAGGATCTCGAGGAGGTATGAGTGTTGAAGTAGTTTGATGATGTGTGAAGCTTCCATCTTCTTCTTCATCATCATGAGGTTCTTGTTCCATTGGAAGAAGTGCACCAACACCCATGGTCAAAATATCTTGAGAACAATATTCTTCACCTACATCACTTAGATCAGCTTGCTCCCCATGGGAGCCATTAAATTCATCAAACACCACGTCACAAGTTTCTACAACACATCCATTGGATTTGTTGTAGACTCTATAGGCATGAGAGTTTGATCCATAGCCAACAAATATGCCCTCAACTATTTTGGATTGAAATTTTCCTAACCGTTCCCTTTTGTTGAGGATGAAACATTTGCACCCAAATACCTGAAAGTACTTGACATTTGGCTTGTTCCCAGTTAGGAGCTCGTATGGAGTCTTTTCCAATATAGTGTGGAGGAAGAGCCGGTCTGATGCATGACATGCAGTGTTAATAGCCTCGGCCCAAAAACTATGTGGTGACTTGTATTCATCCAACATAGACCTTGCCATCTCCACAAGTGTATAGTTCTTCCTTTCGGCTACACCATTTTGCTGAGGAGTGTATGGAGCTAAATATTGGTGCTCAATCCCTTCATCACTAAGAAATTCTTCTAAGGTGTAGTTCTTGAACTCAGAGCCATTATCACTCCTTATTGCCAAGATGTCTTTATCAAACTTGCATTGTGCTTGCTTGGCAAAATCAATGAAGGTAATCTTCATCTCGTCCTTGGATTTGAGGAAAAACACCCATGTATATCTTGAGTAATCATCAACAATGACAAGCCCATACTTTTTCCCACCAAGACTATCCCATGAAGGAGGCCCAAAAAGATCCACATGAAGGAGCTCCAAAGGCCATGAAGTAGACACGATATTCTTGGGTGGGTGCTTTGATTGATGTTGCTTCCCGGCTATGCATGCACTACACACACGATCTTTCTCAAAAGAGACATTGGTTAATCCAAGGATGTGACTGCCCTTTAAGAGATCTTGAAGATTTCTCATGCCGACATGGGCTAGCCAGCGATGCCATAGCCACCCCTTGTCGGCCTTGGCCATTAGACGGGTTGCATGGAATGTGCTCTCTTTCGAGAAATCAACCGTGTAAAGGTTGCCATCCAACTCTCCAACAAAGGCCACTTCAAGAGCATCTCTCTTAAAGACTTACACATCCGTTAGTCCAAAGAGTGTATCATAACCAACAGAAGCCAATTGGCGAACAGAAAGCAAATGATATTTAAGAGATTGAACAAGCATGACATTTGCTAGAGACATGTCACTTGTGATAGCCTCATTGCCCAACCCGAGTACGTGTCCTTTTGAACCTCCACCAAACATAATCCTCATAAATGGTTGAATAGCTTCCATGAAATCGTAGAGCAATTTGCTATCTCTGGTCATATGATTGGTACATCCACTATCAATCACCCATTTTACTCCACTTGAGAAGGCAACCTACACACACAATTATGACTTGGTTAGAGCACCCATTTTGCAATAGGACCTCTCAAGTTAGTCACAAGGGTCTTAGGGACCCAAATAGCATAGAATAGGAATGCATTTTGAGGACCAACAAATTTTGCATAAACTTCTCCATCCTTAGTCTTACGAAGTACATAGGATGCTGGCATGAACTCTTTTGGCTTGTTGAGAGTGGGCATGCCCCTTGTGGCCTTCCCACTAACAACCTTACCTTTCTCATTGTGCCCTTCTCGTACAAATGTTTCCTTTAGAGGGGTGGTGCACATTTGAGAGGATGACTTCTTCTTGCTTGTGCTTGGGTCAAACCCGAGCCCCTCTTTGGCAAACACCTCATTGTGTTGGCTCAATACCTCATTAAGGTTCTTTTGTCCTTGAGCACATGTCATGAGACCTTTCTCGATTTGAGCTTTTGAGAAAGCGATTCTCTTCAAGAATAGATGCTAGATCACTACTAGAGTTAGTAGTACAAGCATCAACATTAATAATAGGAGAAGAGTAGGCCTTGGCCAGAGTTTCAAGATAAGTAAGCTTGAGAGTCTCAGAACTCTTTGTAAGAAGGGTGAGCTCTTATTCCTTAGTCTTGAGGGACACGGATATGAGCTCACAATCCTTAGAGAGAGAAGCATGAGACTTCACAAGCTTACTTTTATCATTCATCAACTCTTCACAAGAGTCCTTAGCCTTTTTCAAGCAGGCAAGATCTTTAGCATGAACATCAATATTTGCACCAATTTTTATGCATAGTTCATCATTTCGTGCTTCCTCATATTAGAGTTTCCGCTCAAGGATTTCATATTTGTCCTTTTCCTTGGTGATGAGGGTTTCGAGTTCCTTAATGGTGATGGTGTGCTTACTCACCATCTCCATAAGCATACGAAACATAGTGAGCTTCTTTCCTTTGAGGGAGCACATGAGCTTATTAAGTTTAGCAAGCATAGGATCATCTAGATCATCATCCTCATAACTATCCTCCGCATCAAGATACTCATCACTAGGAGTAGAAGGAGTGAAAAGAGGAGGATTTGATCGTGGGGTTACCTTGACCTTGTCAGGGGAGCTTTGGTCCTCTCCATCTTCTACCACGACCTTTGCCATTAGGCACTTGTGAGCATTGCCCTTGTAGTCTTTCATGTAGTTGTAGGTGACCACATCACCACTCTTGTTTACTAGCCTCAAAGTGTTTTGAGAATCTTGAGCAACTCCGGCAACACCACTAACATCATCCGGATCGGATTCTTCATGAGCAACCATTGCTTTCCCATCTCTCTTATTGATCTTGGAGTTCAAAGGATTTGGCAACTTCTTCTTGGGAAAGGTCTTGGGAAACCTTCGTTTATCTTCTCTCTTCTCATAAGAGCACTCGTTGGAGAAGTGGCTGGTTGAGGGAGTCCTGAATTAAGGGGTCCTCGGCCGACTGGACTATGTGACATGGGTCGGACTGATGGGCTATGAAGATACAAGACAAAAGACTTCGTCCCGTGTCCGGATGGGACTCTCCTTGGCGTGGAAGGCAAGCTTGGCGTTCGGATATGTTGATTCCTTTCTCTGTAACCAACTTTGTATAGCCCTAGCCCCCTCCGGTGTCTATATAAACTGGAGGGTTTAGTCCATAGGGCACAATCATAATCATACAGGCTAGACCTCTAGGGTTTTAGCCATTATGATCTTGTGGTAGATCAACTCTTGTAATACTCATATTCATCAAGATTAATCAAGCAGGAAGTAGGGTATTACCTCCATAGAGAGGGCCTCCTGTTATTATCATCCTTAGACGCATAGTTCGGGACCCCCTACCCGAGATCCACCGGTTTTGACACCGACATTGGTGCTTTCATTGAGAGTTCCGCTGCGTTGTCATCAAAAGGTTTGATGGCTCCATCAATCATCTACAACAATACAGTCCATGGGGGATTTTCCTCCCTGAACAGATCTTCGTGTTCGGTGGCTTCGCACTATGGGCCAACTCACTTGGCCATCTAGAGCAGATCGACAGCAACGCCCCTGGCCATCAGGTCAGATTTGGAAGCTTGAATTATGTTACCGATATCCACGGAGACTTGATCTTCGTTGGATTCGAGCCCACGACAGCCGCTCCCTGCCACCACTATGAACATGACCTAAATCTGTCATCGGACCGTGCCAGGAAATAGCGCCTGTAACTGCTCTGGTCCTAGATCCGGAGCGGATTGCGCTGTCCGAGGATGGGAAGCTCAACCCCGCCGTGGAAGCCGTAGACTCAGCGGCGTTAGAGCCGGACACAGACCCAACCTCGAGCGGGGCCTGTGTCAATGGAACCTTGGATTCGTCTCCGGCCATAGGTTCCGAACCGCGCGTATCCGCGCCCATCGAACTTGATCAGGCGCCGATCATTAAGTTCAGCTCCACGGACATCTTCCGGCACTCACCTTTAGGCGATGTGCTAAATTCATTAAAAGCCCTCTCCTTGTCAAGGCACTCACAGCCGAACTATATCCGGCTTGAATTGGAAGCTGATGACGAGAATTTTGCTACCCACCCACCACCCACTTCATAGCCACTGTCGAAGACTTAACCGACACGCTCGATTACGGCTCCGAAGACATCGACGGTATGGACGACGATGCCGGAGAGGAGCAGGCATAAAAACCACCACTCATAGGGCGGTGGACGGCTACATCCTCATGCGATATATACATGGTGGACACACTTAAAGAGAAGGAGGTCGACGGTGATAATGATAGGCCTGTCGATGAACCTCCCAAGCGTCGGCGTCAAAAGCGTCGATCTTGATCCGGCAAAGGGAAAAATAGCAGCATTGTCACTGATGACAGTGATAATCCGAACCAAGCCGAGGACCCCGCAGATCCAGCGTTGGAGCGGGACGAGCGAGAGGACCGCCAACACAGTCCAGGGCCGTTGTCTGACCACAGTGATGCCGAAGATAGCAATTATCAACCTGTCTCCGAAGAGGGAGTCAGCCTGGGCGACGACCAGTTTGTCATCCCAGAAGAACCCTTAGAACAAGAACGCCTCCATCGAAGGCTTATCGCCACTGCAAGGAGCCTGAAGAAGCAGAAGCAACGGCTCAAAGCCGCACAGGATAAGCTCAATGACAGATGGAACGAAGTGCTAGACGCTGAGGAAAAATATGGTTGTAATCGCCAAACAAAGGGCTATCCTAAGCGTAAACTGCTGCCCGAATTCGACGACGAGGCTATTGTGCCTATACCGACGAAGAACAATACTGCCAACAAGCCGGCCCGACCACCTCGTGGATGAGACAGAGTGGCTAGCAATGCCGTACACAACCCCGCACCCCTCCCCGTAAAGGAAGGGATGCCGTGGCTGAGGACCAAAAACACGATCTACATGAGGACCTGGATAAAAATGGCTGGTAAGGCCAGATCCATCTACGGATCCAGGGACCGTGCCCCCACACGGGACTGTGGTTATCAAGCCAAATATGTCGGTCATATACCAGTTCGGAGCCGATACCGAACATTACAACCGTCGAACCCACGCCACGACACAGCCAAATACAGGGGTGTCGCACACCCCCTGTGCTTCACCGATGAGGTGCTGGATCATGAATTTCCAGAAGGGTTTAAACCCGTAAACATCAAGGCATATGATGGAACGATGGATCCGAGGGTCTGGATAGAAGACTTTATTCTTCACATCCACATGGCTTGCGGAGATGATCTCCATGCCATCAAATACTTACCCCTCAAGTTGAAAGGACCAGCTCGGCACTGGCTGCAAAGCCTCCCAAAAAATTCCATTGGAAGCTGGGAGGAACTTGAGGATGCTTTTTGGGCCAATTTTCAAGGGACCTATGTCCGGCCCCCGGATGCTGACGATCTAAGTCACATAATCCAACAACCTGGGGAATCAGCCCGTAAGCTTTGGAATCGGTTTCTCACTAAGAAGAACCAAATCGTTGATTGCCCGGACGACGAAGCCTTAGCGGCCTTCAAGCACAGTGTCCGGGATGAATGGCTAGCTAGACACCTCAGCCAGGAAAAACCAAGGACGATGGCAGACCTAACTACACTAATCACCCGTTTTTGCGCGGGCGAGGACAGCTGGTTAGCCCGTAGCAGCACCAGCGATCCTGGCACATCCGAAGTCAAGGATGGCAATGGAAAGTCACGATGTTAAAAATGCGCAGTCAACTTACTTTGGGTGGCCTTTACATCAGCTAGATGTGAAGAATGCTTTTCTTCATGGTGGTTATTTACAAGAAGAGATCCATATGGACATTCCTCTAGGTTTTGGAACAAACAGACTGATGGGTTTGTGCCATGGTTTTGAGGGGGATAGAGAGGGTTATTTTTGTGATTGGGACAAAAAGAAACGTCGAAACAATGATGGAAGCCCAGATGATACAGCAATAAACGCCGGATTCAGTGGCCCCAGACCCGGTCAACAGAAGAAGCCATTTAGAGGCAACAAGGACGGTCCATCCAGCCTGGACAAAATATTAGATAGGCCCTGCCAGATTCATGGCACCCCCGCTAAACCTGCGAACCATACCAACCATAGTTGTTGGGTCTTCAAGCAGGCCAGCAAGCTCACGGCCGAACATAAGGGGAAGGGACCTCAGAGCGAAGACGAGGATGAATCTCGCTAGCCGAGCACAGGGGGACAGAAGAAATTTTCACCGAAGATCAAAACAGTGAACATGATCTATGCCACTCATATCCCAAAGAGGGAGCGCAAACGCGCACTCTGAGATGTCTATGCCGTTGAGCCTGTTGCCCCCAAATTCAACCCATGATCGGCCTGTCCGATCACCTTTGATCACAGGGATCATCCGACTAGTATCCATCACAGGGGTTTGGCCGCCCTAGTGCTCAACCCAATAATCGACGGATACCATCTCACTCGAGTCCTCATGCACGACGGCAGTAGTCTCAATCTGATATATCAGGACACTGTCCGCAAGATGGGGATAGACCCGCCAAGAATCAAGCCAAGCAACATGGCCTTCAAAGGAGTTATACCGGGCATAGAAGCCCACTGCACGGGCTCTTTAACATTGGAGGTCGTATTCGGCTCTCCCGATAACTTTTGAAGCAAAGAGCTAATCTTCGGCATAGCTCCGTTCCGAAGTGGCTATCATGCACTACTCGGAAGAAAGGCCTCCGCCCGCTTCAATGCAGTCCAGCATTATGCCTATTTAAAGCTCAAAATGCCTAGACAACGTGGCGTCATCACGGTCAATGAAAATATGGAGCGCTCTCTTCGTACGGATAAAGACACTGCGACCCTAGCAGCCGAAGTTCAAAACGGCATATTCAAGCCAAATAGCTCATCGGTCATTAAGACCACGGACACAGCCAAACGTGTCCGGCGTACGCCTTAGTGTGGCAGCTCAGATAAACCTGAGCTCGATTAGCAGTTATGCCCCCATCGACTGCCCCATAAGGTGATAGCATACGTGCCTCCTGTACACAGGTATACCCTTAAAATTCCTGGGCAGCGCTGGGGGAACAATTCACACAAATAGTCCATAGTTCGGCTCGACCCTATTTGGACCCTATAGTTATCTTTCAAGTTTCATTAAACGAACTGGCTTTGTCTACGGCCACAGTGGATTTCTTTTTCCAGGTTTTTTTTACAGATGGCCATCGCACTCCCCCCTTCAAGGACACATCACAAAGGAGAAAATGGCGCAGACGTGCAGCAGGGCCCCACACTAAGGTTTCTTTTTAGATAAGACCCTGTGTAAACCTTTTTATCTCTTTTTGTTTTATACTTTTCTGGCATGTAAAATGTACAAGGAAGTTATTGGCATTATCTGTAAGTACACGACTCGCTGTACTAGAAAGGGATATTATAGAAGCAGCTTGGTTCAAATTATATTTGGAGTTTTAATCATCTCACCACCTGCGTTCTCTCCCCACGTCAGATTGCCACACGTGCCTTGACACCAGGGTCCATTACCAGGGGCTGTATTCGGCCCGGTATACTTTGAAAAGTCCAAACACCTATAGGGAGTGTTCGGCATCACGAGTTTATCCTTATATGCATCAGCTCCGAATCATGTATTTGGTCAATAGTTGGGTTGCCCGGCTCCTGTGCTTACTACCTTACGTTCCGCTCTATCGGATAAGGTAGTAAAGTGAGAACTACTGCGATTGTGTCCTGGTTTGTCCGGATGAGCACCTCAGTAGAGAAAGCCAAAAACTAATTGTCATGATGCGGCGAGAGCTGGTCAACCACTCGATGACTCATCGGAATCTTCGTGATTCCTTCTGTATTACATGGGGACCGTTCTTTCGGTCACGTATGTCAATGCACCATATTCGGATAACCGCGTACATACCAGGGGATATATCATAGACCCGCCATCAAACTCCTATGGCTAAGTGAAAGTGTTAAAGCCCTATAGTCCGAATGCCTGGTTCGCTGCATTGACACCTCCTTAATGGACCAAGATGTTGGGTCAAGAGTGATCAAGTGCTTTTCCGAACACCCCCGCGTTATACGTGAGGGGGCAGAAGCCGACGACTGCCAAACTTTTAGTTATACAAAAAACGGCCGTATAGGAGGCACAAAAAACTTTTTAGGCAAAACTATAAAAACATAGCCTTAAATATATCATAATATTATTTTTACAATTTCGAACCACCTCACTCGAACATTATATCTTTTGAGCACTGACCCTCTATCAAGCGGGCACCCCCTAGGACATCCTCAAAATAATGCTTTGGCGACTAATGGTCCTTGCCCTCGGGTGGACTTTTCGCTGCAATATCAGTGGCCTTCATCTTTGTCCAGTACGTCTTGACGCGGGCAAAGGCCATCCGTGCACCTTCTATGCACGTTGACCGCATCACAACGTCAATACGCGGCACCGCATCAACAAGTCGCCGCACCAAACCAAAATAACTATTCAAAATTGGCTCGGTCGGCCACAGCCGGACTACGACGTCCTTCATGGCAGATCCGGATAGCTTGTGGAGCTCGGCCCACAGGGCCATTTGTTCGTTCAGCAATAATGGACGCTTTGGCATGCTGAATTGCGACCAGAAAAGCTTTTCTGTTGCATGTCCTTCTTGCGCTTGGAAAAACTGCGTTGCAACGGAGACACTCTTTGGTAAGTCCAATAATGCGTCTGGAGAACTCCACATCTGATTAAGCGGGGCATACTTCGGATCGCTAAATTTAGTTTGCAATAAGAATGGCTTACCAGCCGCGATCTCCCCAGCTTGTCGGATCTCCTCCTGAGCTGCTCTAGACTCGGACCATGCTTCCCGCGCCTCATGTAAGGCCTTGTCAAGATCAGTCGTTTTGGTTTTGTTATCTTTCTCGAGAAAGTCGCATCGTCTAGTGGCATCCTTTAGCTCAAGCGCCATAGTGGATATTCTCTCCTCGCAGTGGCCCCGAGCAGCCTGTCCAGCCTTTAATTCAATAGTTGCCTTCTCGGCAGCCGCATTGCTCATCCTGGCATGCTCCTTGGCCCGGGCAAGCTCAACCCGAAGGGTCTCAACTGCGGCGACACTATCTGTAGTTATGCATATCTCAGTATACAATTCTCGGCGTCATGCTCATACTATAGTACTTGCATATACTGAGTACATACCATGTGCCTTGTCGAGCCGCTTGTTAATAAGCGTGATATCTTCATCCGCCACATCAACTTTCTGCTTCAGATCTACAATCTCTGTAGCTTGGGCAGTCGCCATGGATGTAACAACCTTTGTTGCAATTAGTCAGAGTACTTCCTGGGCATATCTTTCTTGATCCTCTGTTCGCCTCCCTATGGACGCCAACCAGAGTCTCAGGGGCTACTATCTATACACAGGCGCATTTTGCGCTTATAGCACAATTAAAAATATTACATTACGTACCTCAAAGCCTCTTAGTAGGCTCGTAAAGGCTTAATTCAATCCTCTTTTCATAGACCGAACCCTCTCAACCACCGTACCTATCAAAGTACGATGATCCTCTGAGACGGACGCATGATGCAATACATCCATCAAGGTATCCGGTGCCTCCAGATCCGGAGCAGATTGCACCCTCCCTCAGAAATCGGATAATCCGGGGCCTTTATTGGTGGTCCCCATAGGGGCCGCACACCCCGGACCCTGGACGGCCGAAGTGTGACCTTCGGGCCCGGTCTTCACTGTCCCTCACATCGCTTGTTGATCGAGCGAGATCCTCCTGGACGACACCTCGGTGTCATCTGCCTTATCGGGCAGGGACATCTGTGGAGGCGTCTCGCTCTCCATCATCTTCGGAAGAAGATCCCCCGACGAGGAGGACTGTTGAGGAAGGCTGCATGCCAGACTACAAACATATATTTTAAATGTTACCCTTGCAACCAGGAAAGAACGAGATATGTTTAAAACACCCTTGTTCACTTTCGATTCGGCTAAGGTCCTATCTTTACGGAGGGATTGCGTGTCAACGTCACCTCCCGAACTGGAAGCCCCTGATAGGGATATCTTCCCCCGCTTAGAAGCCTCTATCTTCAAGTCTTCGAAGGCGGTCCTCTTCTTCCCATGAGGAGAAGGGATGTCAGTTTTTCCTTCCCTTCAATCGTCGTAAGAGGGAGTTCCAATCTCCCTGGACAAGGTGCCCGGTGTGCCTCTAGAATGGGAGCCACCTTGGACCTCCTTGCTCTCCTCCTTGTCTTCCCTCACCGGCACTTGGTATGGTGTCAGAGCCAGCATCCTTGTTAACACCAGATCTGCTGAGCCTTCGGGAAGAGGGGCCGAACACCTAATTCTCTCCGCCTTCTTTATCCAGCCCTAGCCAAGTATGATTTTCTCAGTATATTGTTATGAGGAATTTGACTAAACTGTTCAGGAGTCGAGTGCTTACCGAGGTATCCGGATGATTGCAGTCAAGGCCGGTGTCTTCTGTAGTATTCGGCCACTGTTTTCGTGTCCCGAAGAATAATTTCCACATTCCTCTGAGCGTCGCGCCAGAGAAGTGCTGAAGGGTTTGTGGTCCTTCCGGATTGAACTCCCACATTCGGAGAGGCCGTCGTTGGCACGGTAGGACCCGACGGACTAGCATTACTTGGATTATGTTGACGAGACCGGTGCCCTTTTCAAGGAGGCTCCGAATGCGGCTTTGCAGCGTCTGCACTTCATCAACGGATCCCCAGTCCAGCCCCTTATTAATCCATGATGCAAGTTGTAACAGAGGGCCAGATTGGAACGCAGGTGTAGCTGCCCACCTGGTACCACAGGGTTCAGTAATATAAAACCACTCCCGCTGCCACATGTCGGAAGTTTCTATGAAGGAGCCCTTTGGCCAAGTAGTATTGGCGAGTTTGCTCACTACAGCACCACCGCACTCCGCTTGTTTCCCGTCTACTACCTTTGGCTTCACACTGAAGGTCTTGAGCCATAAGCCAAAGTGTGGGGGAATACGGAGGAAGGCCTCGCATATGATAATGAACGCCGAGACGTGAAGAGAGGAGTCCGGAGCTAGATCGTGAAAATCTAGCCCGTAATAAAACATGAGCCCTCGAACGAAGGGATGAAGAGCATACCCTAGCCCTTGGAGGAAGTGGGAGATGAATACGACCCTCTCACCGGATCTGGGGGTAGGAATAACCTGCCCTTGAGCGGGAAGCCTATGGAGGATTTCTGCGGTCAGGTATCTTGCCTCCCGTAGCTTCGCAATATCCTCCTCTGTGACGGAGGAAGCCACCCACCGGCCTTGAGGGCTGGGTCCGGACATGACTGGGAGGCGCGAAGTGATTAGCTTGGACCTTGGGTGTTGGAACTCGAGGTGGGAGAGGCTGACGGAAGGCTTGGCGTAAAGGAAAAAGGATGACTCTTGGCCCCTTTATAAAGGCGATGAATATCAAACGCCCCTCCTAGGCCTTAAAACATGCCTATTCCCAAGGAATCATGCCAACAGAACAGTTGAGTTATCCACACCCGTATTGATGAGAATCCCGCAATAAGGGGACATGAGCTCTGCTTTGACAAGACGTGCCAATGAAACCGCATCTCGAAATATGGAGAGGCAGGCTAAAAAATGGTTCGAATAATGACCGGGTTGTGATGTCATGTCACGCTACGAAAAGTTGTCAGCGGATTGGACTCGTGAAATATTATACTCTCAATGATTGTGTGTGGGATTTGTTTTGCAGAGCCAGACACGTTTTCTATGTTCGAAGACTATTTTGGAGTATTCGGAGAAGGAACCGCCTTGCAATGCCGAAGACAATCGGCGCGCCAGACACCTTGCCATTGAAGCCTGGTTCAAGGGCTACTAAGGGAGTCCTGGATTAAGGGGTCCTCGGCCGTCTGGACTATGTGACATGGGTCGGACTGATGGGCTATGAAGATACAAGATATAAGACTTCGTCTTGTGTCCGGATGGGACTCTCCTTGGCGTGGAAGGCAAGCTTGGCATTCGGATATGTAGATTCCTTTCTCTGTAACCAACTTTGTATAGCCCTAGCCCCCTCTGGTGTCTATATAAACCGGAGGGTTTAGTCCATAGGGCACAATCATAATCATATAGGCTAGACTTCTAGGGTTTTGGCCATTACGATCTCGTGGTAGATCAACTCTTGTAATACTCATATTCATCAAGATCAATCAAGCAGGAAGTAGGGTATTACCTCCATAGAGAGGGCCCGAACCTAGGTAAACATCGTGTCCATCGCCTCCGAACCTGGGTAAACATCATGTCCCCCGCCTCTTGTTACCATCAGCCTTAGACGCACAGTTCGGGACCCCCTACCCGAGATCCGCCTCTCCTGCTTGCTCAATATGAAATTGCTTGGGAGATTCACCTTTCTCCATACAAATTTTTTGCAATTGACCCTTGGCAATTTCATATTGAGCAAGCAGGAGAGTGGAAGTACCGGCCTTGGTCCTCACAATGATATCCCGTAATTCCTTGGCACTTGTGATATGTATGTACGGTCTCCTTTGCTTGTCAGTCATACCTCTTCTTATGCACATGGTTGTTGTGTCGTTGAGATTCTTGTCATAAACCTCTCTTGGAGTAAGATTCTTCGGGTCAACGGCTTGGTAGCCATACTCCAAGATCTCCAACATCTCATCATTTCCATATCGAAGATGATCCTGCATAGCAACTCTCCACAAAGCAAAATCGGTAGTCTCATCAAGTAAAGGAGGTTTGCCTTGAGGGTTATACTTAGGTTTCTCTATTTGAGGTCTTGCATAAAGCCAAGGAACACTGGAGTGTTCATTACTAGGAGGTTGTTGGCCAAGTGAGGGAGTAGGCATAGCTGGCCTCGAGGCCGCACCACCAGAAAGTGGTGCAAGCATCATGGTTAGTGTGGCTATCCTCATTTGGACCAAGGCCTCAAGAGAGGCATCATGCTCCTCCTTTCTCTTAGCAAGAGCTCATTCCAGATCCTCTGAAGTGAAGGACTTGGCTTTCATGGAAGCCGCGCCCGTACTCTTCGCATCTGCAACAAGGAGAGTCCCATCGGGGTTCATCTCGCTCTAGGGCAGTTAAGCCACAAGAATAGAGCATGAGGCTCTGATACCAATTGAAAGGATCGAGACGGACCTAGAGGGGGGGGGTTGAATAGGTACAATTACAAATTTTAATTATTACTTAGCAATTTTAGGCAATAATGCGGAATATGAAGTTGAGCCTAACAATTGCAAGAGTGAAGCTATGAGCTAAGCAAGGTAAACAAGTAACACAAGTAGGAGAGTAGACAAGCTCAATATGATATAAGTAAAGACAAAGAGACAAGTAAACACAAGTAGGGAGTTAGGGTTAGGGATAACCGCAACTCCGAGAGACGAGGATGTATGCTGATGTTCACTTCCTTGGAGGGAATCCACGTCACCGTTAGAGAGGTGGGTGTTACCATGAAGGCACACCAACGCCACGAAGGCTCACCCTATTCTCCATTTGAGACAACACCACGAAGGCATTTCTCAACCACTAGTGGTATACCTTGGGCTGGTCTCCAAACCCTCACAAACTTTTCGAGGGTAATCACAACGAATGATTCCTCTCCAAAAGACTCCTACCGCCTAGGAGTCTCCAACCTCCAAGAGTAACAAGAACGATGGGGAAAAGCTCAAGACTTTCTCAAATCACGAATTCCTTTGGTGCAAATAAGGGGAAGGAGTGGATCTATCACTTGGGTGGACAACTTTTCTCAAATGCCCTCAAATCCCTTACGGATCTAAGATTTGGTGTTGGAGTGTGAGAGAGAGTGAAATGTGTTCTAGGGTTTGACAAGAATGATAGGGAAAAGCTCAAGACTTGCTCAAATCACGAATTCCTTTGGTGCAAAGAAGGGGAAAGAGTGGATCTATCACTTGGGTGGACACCTTTTCTCAAATGCTTTCAAATCTCTTAGGGATCTAAGATTTGGTGTTGGAGTTCGTGTGAGAGAGAGTGACATGTGTTCTAGGGTTTGCTCAAAGTGAATGGTCAACCCTTCCCCGTGGGGGAAGAGGGCTATATATAGCATGTGAGTAAAAGTGACCGTTGTAGTGCAAATGACAAGGTAGGCTGGACATCTGCGGCAGAGGCCGGACATCCGGCCTAGTGTAGCACTACAAGCGTAAAGCAGACAACATATGATGAAGCAGAGGGGCCGGACATCCGGCAGCATAGGAAGGCCCGGACATCCGGGGCAAGGTCCGGACATCCGGCTTGGCTGGGAGTCCCAGACATCCGGGGTGAAGCCCGAACATCCGGAAAATGCGTGCAAACCTACTAGAGTCTGGATTTCTAGGAGCCGGACATCCAAGGAAAAGTCCGGACATCCGGCGTGGCTGGAAGTCCTGGACATCTGGGGTGCAGCACGGACATCCGGCGAAAACGTGCACACCTACTGGTGTCTAGACAGCAGTGAGCTGGACATCCGGCGAGTGGGCCGAAAATCCGGCATGCGTCCTAGATGTCCGGCCGGCAGCCCAGACATCCGGCATGGGAGCAAAAACAGAACATATGCACCAAATATTTTTGTGTGACCCTGTCAGGACCCCGACTCGATGTCACATCGATCTAGCCGGTAACACCTCATATCACTTTGCGGCCTCACGCACGGTATCCCCACGGGTGTCGCCTTACCTCTGCCCGGGACCGTTTGCGCCTTTTGGCTCACGTATATGATGGTGTCGCTAGCATCCATATGATAAAGAGCCCGGGCTGACATGACTAGTCGTAAACCCAAAGTGGCACAGACTTACAGGGACAGGCATCCATGACCCAGCTTCGAACGTGTTGGTCATCAGCAAGTGGGTCCGGGCTGTAGCACTGGGCTAGCAGGACTCCGGTAAACCGGGCTGTAGCGGGCTAACGGGACTCCGGTACTCAAAGCATGACATTTCCCCGAAGGGACAGACACAGGAACGGAGAAGGACACATGCCGGCCAGCCTAAGTGTTCCAGAGCAGTAGCAAGCTACCATGGCTCAGCGGTAACACTAGGAGACATTTCCCGGTAAGAGAGGCTACTAAAGATAAACAACTAGATGGTCAGATCCCACACATACCAAGCATTTCAATCATACACACAATATGCTCGATATGTGCAAATACAACGAAGCACCACAACATGACTCTACGACACAAGTACTTTATTTAAGGCTCAGGGAGCCACACATAACATACACAAAGGTACGGGTCTCACGACCCAACATTCAAGTCATACAGTCATACAAACCAGCAGCGGAAGTAACTTGTCTGAGTACAGACAACTAGTAAAATAAAAGAGGCTTGGAAAACCTAGCTATACTACGTGGTCCTTCACAAGCTCAGGGTCACCACCTGGGTCTTTAGCCTACTCGTTGATGTCAACGTCTACGTAGAACCCATCAGAAGGGGTTGCAGCGTCTTCTGTAAAAATGTAAATTATAGCAACATGAGTACAAAAGTACTCAGCAAGACTTACATCAGATCCTACATACATGCATATTATCAAGAAGGGTTGGTGGAGTTATTGCAGCAAGCCAGCTTTGACTCTTGGCTAGACTATCCTACGATACTCCAACTTGAAATGGTTTTGCGCACACGAGTCCACTACTCACCAATTCAATACACTACCGAGGATCCACCTCCGTCTTCCTACGGAAGATCCATCCTCGGCACTCACACTTATCTTGAGGCTTTTAGCAGTTTCCATTTACTTATCTATGAACTGTATAGGCAACCAAGTAGTCCTTTACCGCGGACGCGGCTATTCGAATAGATCATGTTAACCCTGCAGGGGTGTACTGCTTCATACACGCTCTCACCACTTACCGTCGTTTACACGACATGTACTCGGCAACCTTCAAGCGGAAGCCCAACATGGGTGTCGGCCACGACCTACCTAATCACCTAAGCCTCCAGTCCAGGTTTATCGCCTATCCAGGTTCCATCCGCAGGGAGTCCGGCCGAGGTTTCCCATACGGCCCCGAACGATGTGAACAGGGTTCCCGAGATACCTAACGGGTATTCGGTACACCGTGCCACGTACCTACCGCATCACAGCCCACCCCTACGGTCAGCGCTGTCCACGGCCTCCAGTAGGCTACAAACACCAGAAACTACTTGCAACTCCTGGACGGAGAACTAGGGTGAATAAGAAGCCGAGAGGGTCCATTGGTTTCGGGCCCAATGCATGGTAGTAGCTGATTCTTAAATCACACATACAGATCTCAGTGCTTAGGGTCGGCTTCAATGAAACAACCCACCATGTACTCCTACATGGCCTCTCTTCGATACCTTTACCAAATCGTGTTCACCACACCACTCTTATTACCGACATAAACATTTCACTCTAGCCCATCACCCAGATGAACCAGACCTGACACGACTCTAAGCATAGCAGGCATAGCAAGGTAGGAACAACACATACATATGGCTCAATCAACTCCTACACATGCTAGTGGGTTTCATCTAGTTACTGTGGCAATGACAGGTCATGCAGAGGAAATGGGTTCAACTACCGTAGCACACAGCAGTTTGAAACGCGTTGTCTTAATGCAGTAAAAGAGAGCAGGAGCGAGAACATGGGATTGTATCGATATGATCAAATGGTTGGTTGCTTGCCTGATGGTTCGATGCACTGATACGGTTCTTCGTTAGGGTAATCACGGTACTCCTCGGAGGCAGAACCTGTCGCAAAGGACACCGATACACAACCATCTTCAAACAATGTGCAACAATATGATGCATGCATGAAACATGGCAATATGAGTGTGTTGGGCTAATGCAACTAAAACCAGAAGGGTTTGAGCAAATTTGAATCAAGGATTCAAATTTCAAATTCAAATATGGCCTTTTAAAGTGCTTTTCCTTGTTCTGCTTAAAACATCAATTTAACTTGTTTGATCATGCATGAAAATAGTACAGATGGATAGATTGGATTTTTCTGATCATTTTTCATATATAATTTGTCCAATTTGGAGTTACAGAATAAAAGTTATGAATTTTTGAAGTTTAAATAATATTCTGGAATTTCCTGATTTAATTTAAATCCAGAAATATAATTATTGCGCCAGCATGACGTCAGCATGACGTCAGTGGTCAACTGCAGCTGGCTGAGGTCAAACCTGACGTGTGGGGCCCACACGTCAGTGACAGGGGAGTTAAACAGAGTTAAATTAATCCTAATTACTAATTAGTGGCGCTGGGGCCCACTGGTCAGTGTCAGGGGTTAACTAACAGTGGTTAGCGCTAATCCTAGTTAGCTACAGGGCTGGGCCCACCTGTCAGGGACTCAGGGGGGGTCCTGCCGTGGTCAAAGTGGGTCAGACCCACCGGCGACGTGACGCCGGCGAGGCCCGAGACGGCGGCGCGATGCGGGATCGCGCTACAGGGCACGGGCGAGGCCGTTCTTGGGCTCGTTGGAGAGCTCTTGCTCCCGCGCGTCGAACGGTGGTGGTGGCCGTGCCTGAGGTGGCCGGAGTCGACGGCGGCGAGCTCGGCTGCGGCTGCCGGAGTTCGGTCGTGCACGGAAACGGGGTTGGAGCTCGAAGGCGAGCGAAGCGAGGCGCTAGGGATGCTCTATGGAGCCTTACGAACTCGTTGGACTCGCCGGGGTGACCAAATGGTCACCGGAGCTGCGTCGACGGCGAGCTCGGCGACGGCGGAGGTTCGGCCGTGGTGGGGAGGAGGCTACGGTGAGGGAACGAGGGGGAGAAGAGGGGAAACGGTGGCGTAGCTCACCGCGGTTGCAGTGGGCGTCGAAGCGGGCTCGGGGACGCGCTGGAGACGGCGAATCGACGGCGACGGTGGTCGGAGCCCGAGGAGGGGAACGGCGACATGACGGCGATGCAGGGCTTCCGGAGACCCGTGGAACGGTGGGGAGGAAGAGGAGGTCGAGGCAGAGCTCCTGAGCTAGTCGGGGGAGCGAGGGGTGGCCGGAGTCGGCTGCTATGGCGAACGGCGGCGACGGTGGTGTTCGGCCGTGTGAGAGAGAGAGCGAGGGAGAGGAGGGGAGAGCCGGGGGAGAGTGAGAGAGAGCAGGGGCGAGGCGTGGCGTCGTCCAGGGGCATCGAGGCGAGGAGGGGAGGGCAGGCAGGCAGGGAGAGAGGTGGCGTGGCGCCGTGGCGCGCGCGCGCGCCGGCCACACTCCCCTCCCTCTGTCGGGACGAAGACGACAGAGGAGGGAAGCGGGCTGGGCCGCCTGCTGGCTGGGCCGGCCAGCTGGCTGGGCTGCACAGGGAGGAGCCCAGGTAAGCTTCTCCCTTTTATTTTTTTTTCTGTTTTTCTAATTTCTGACATTTGTTCTGATTTAAATAATACATTAAATCATTTATTTAACTTATGCCAATTTTTGCAGGGGCTAGATATATTATTCCAGAGCTCCTTTAGAAATGGCATAATATTTGGACCATATTTCATATATATAGAAATATATTTCCAATGCAAATATTTATGCATTAATTCCAAATGCCCAAAATAAATGTCCATGAGCCACTAAAAATATTGGTTTGATTTTTATCTCTGTCCAATATTTTCAGAGAGCAACATGAGCATTTTCTTGGACCCTTTTGGAGAAATTTTTATTTGGGTCATTTTCAAAATGATTCTGAGGGTTTCACAGATCCCCATTTCAAGTTAAATGGAATTTTAAACATGATGCACACACTCTAATGCATGACTAGCTAGGGTGTGACAGTTCCCGAGATACCTAACGGGTATTCGGTACACCCGGCCACGTACCTACCGCATCACAGCCCACCCCTACGGTCAGCGCTGTCCACGGCCTCCAGTAGACTACAAACACCAGAAACTACTTGCAACTCCTGGACGGAGAACTAGGGTGAATAAGAAGCCGAGAGGGTCCATTGGTTTCGGGCCCAATGCATGGTAGTAGCTGATTCTTAAATCACACATACAGATCTCAGTGCTTAAGGTCGGCTTCAATGAAACAACCCACCATGTACTCCTACATGGCCTCTCATCGATACCTTTACCAAATCGTGTTCACCACACCACTCTCATTACCGACACAATCATTTCACTCTAGCCCATCACCCAGATGAACCAGACCTGACACGACTCTAAGCATAGCAGGCATAGCAAGGTAGGAACAACACATACATATGGCTCAATCAACTCCTACACATGCTAGTGGGTTTCATCTAGTTACTGTGGCAATGACAGGTCATGCAGAGGAAATGGGTTCAACTACCGTAGCACACAGCAGTTTGAAACGCGTTGTCTTAATGCAGTAAAAGAGATCAGGAGCGAGAACATGGGATTGTATCGATATGATCAAATGGTTGGTTGCTTGCCTGATGGTTCGATGCACTGATACGGTTCTTCGTTAGGGTAATCACGGTACTCCTCGGAGGCAGAACCTGTCGCAAAGGACACCGATACACAACCATCACCAAACAATGTGCAACAATATGATGCATGCATGAAACATGGCAATATGAGTGTGTTGGGCTAATGCAACTAAAACCAGAAGGGTTTGAACAAATTTGAATCAAGGATTCAAATTTCAAATTCAAATATGGCCTTTTAAAGTGCTTTTCCTTGTTCTGCTTGAAACATCAATTTAACTTGTTTGATCATGCATGAAAATAGTACAGATGGATAGATTGGATTTTTCTGATCATTTTTCATATATAATTTGTCCAATTTGGAGTTATAGAATAAAAGTTATGAATTTTTGAAGTTTAAATAATATTCTGGAATTTCCTGATTTAATTTAAATCCAGAAATATAATTATTGCGCCAGCGTGACGTCAGCATGACGTCAGTGGTCAACTGCGGCTGGCTGAGGTCAAACCTGACGTGTGGGGCCCACACGTCAGTGATAGGGGGGTTAAACAGAGTTAAATTAATCCTAATTACTAATTAGTGGCGCTGGGGCCCACTGGTCAGTGTCAGGGGGTTAACTAACAGTGGTTAGCGCTAATGATGTCCACCTGGCCGACGGGGCCCACGCGTCAGTGACCCTGGGGGGGTCAAACCCCAGGTCGGACAAGTCAAACCCCACCAGCGACATGACGCCGGCGAGGTTCGAGACGGCGGCGTGATGCGGGATCGCGCTACAGGGCACGGGCGAGGCTGTGCTTGGGCTCGTTGGAGAGCCCTTGCTCCCGCGCGTCGAACGGTGGTGGTGGCCGGGCCTGAGGTGGCCGGAGTCGACGGCGGCGAGCTCGGCTGCGGCCGCCGGAGTTCGGTCGTGCACGGAAACGGGGTTGGAGCTCGAAGGCGAGCTAAGCGAGGCGCTAGGGATGCTCTACGGAGCCTTACGAACTCGTTGGACTCGCCGGGGTGACCAAATGGTCACTGGAGCTGCGTCGACGGCGAGCTCGGCGACGGCGGAGGTTCGGCCGTGGTGGGGAGGAGGCTGTGGTGAGGGAACAAGGGGGAGAAGAGGGGTAAACGGTGGCGTAGCTCACCGCGGTTGCAGTGGGCGTCGAAGCGGGCTCGGGGACGCGCTGGGGACGGCGAATCGACGGCGACGGTGGTCGGAGTCCGAGGAGGGGAACGGCGACGTGACGGCGATGCAGGGCTTCCGGAGACCCGTGGAGCGGTGGGGAGGAAGAGGAGGTCGAGGCGGAGCTCCTGAGCTAGTCGGGGGAGCGAGGGGTGGCCGGAGTCGGCTGCTATGGCGAACGGCGGCGACGGTGGTGTTCGGCCGTGTGAGAGAGAGAGCGAGGGAGAGGAGGGGAGAGCCGAGGGCGAGTGAGAGAGAGCAGGGGGGGAGGCGTGGCGTCGTCCAGGGCATCGAGGCGAGGAGGGGAGGGCAGGCAGGCAGGGAGAGAGGTGGCGTGGCGCGGTGGCGCGCGCGCGCGCCGGCCACACTCCCCTCCCTCTGTCGGGACGAAGACGACAGAGGAGGGAGGCGGGCTGGGCCGCCTGCTGGCTGGGCCGGCCAGCTGGCTGGGCTGCACAGGGAGGAGCCCAGGTAAGTTTCTCCCTTTATTTATTTTTCTGTTTTTCTAATTTCTGACATTTGTTTTAATTTAAATAATATATTAAATCATTTATTTAACTTATGCCAAATTTTTTCAGGGGCTAGATATATTATTCCAGAGCTCCTTTATAATTGGCATAATATTTGGACATATATTTATATATATAGAAATATATTTCCAAAGCAAATATTTATGAATTAATTCCAAATGCCCAAAATAAATGTCCATGAGCCACTAAAAATATTGGTTTGATTTTTATCTCTGTCCAATATTTTCAGAGATCAACATGAGCATTTTCTTGGACCCTTTTGGAGAAATTTTTATTTGGGTCATTTTCAAAATGATTCTGAGGGTTTCACAGATCCCCATTTCAAGTTTCTGATGAAAGAGTAAACATGATGCAACACTCTAATGCATGACTAGCTAGGGTGTGACAACTCACCCCCACTCAAAAGAATCTCGTCCCGAGATTTGGGTTCCTCCGGGAAGAAGGCGGGATACTCAAGTCGAAGACGATCCTCCCTTTCCCAAGTTGCTTCATCCTCAGAATGGTGCGACCATTGAACCTTGAGAAACTTGATATTATGACGTCGAGTGGTACGTTCGGCCTGATCGAGGATACGAATGGGGTACTCTCGATATGTAAGATTATCTTGGAGATCAAGCGTTTCGTGGTCCACTCCACGGATAGGATCCGAGAAGCAACGCCTGAGTTGAGAAACGTGGAAGACATCGTGGACTCTGGAGAGATGCGGAGGTAGTTCCAGCTGGTAGGCAACTTCCCCTCGTTTGGCAAGAATGCGAAAAGGTCCAATGTAACGAGGAGCCAATTTGCCTTTGATACCGAAACGATGGGTTCCCTTCAGAGGGGTGACCCGAAGATAAGCCTTCTCGTCAACCTCGAAAGTCATAGCCTTATGTTTTCGGTCATATTGACTCTTTTGACGGGATTGGGCTGTTTTCAACTTTTCACGAACGATACGAACTTGTTCTTCTGCTTCCTGAATCATATCCGGGCCAAAAAAATGTCTTTCCCCGGTCTCTGACCAGTTAAGGGGTGTTCGACACCGTCGTCCATAGAGAACTTCAAAAGGGGCTTTACCCAAGCTAGATTGGTAGCTGTTGTTGTAGGCGAATTCGGCAAATGGAAGACACTTCTCCCAATCCATTCCGAATGAGATAACAGAGGCTCGAAGCATGTCTTCTAGAATCTGGTTGACGCGTTCCACTTGACCACTCGACTGAGGGTGGAAAGCGGTGCTAAAGGAGAGACGGGTTCCCATAGCATTTTGGAAACTTTCCCAAAATCGAGAGGTGAAAAGACTTCCTCGATCCGAGTTAATTTCCAAAGGAACACCATGGAGGGACACTATTCGGGAGATGTATAAGTCTGCCAGCTGACTAGCGGTTATACTCTCACGAACAGGTAGGAAATGGGCTACTTTGGAAAGACGATCGACCACGACGAAAATAGCATTATTCCCTCTCTTGGTCCTGGGAAAACCGGTAATGAAATCCATACCAATTTTATCCCATTTCCATTCAGGAATAGCTAAGGGTTGAAGGGTGCCAGCAGGCCGTTGGTGCTCTGCTTTTACACGACGACAGACGTCGCAGTTTGCAATATACTGAGCAATTTCTCTCTTCATCCTAGTCCACCAGAACCTCTGGCGTAGGTCCTGATACATCTTAGTACTACCGGGATGAATGGTGAGAGGAGATTCATGAGCCTCCTTAAGGATCAATCGCCTCAGGTTTCGCACTTTGGGAACCACTAGTCGATTCCCGAAGTATACGACCCCTTGATCGTTAATGGAGAAGCAATTCGCAATTCCTTTCTGGATGTTTCTTTTGATGCGGGAAATTCCCGGATCTACCTTCTGTGCTTTGATAATCTGATCCGTAAGGGTAGGTTTTGCCACCAAGGTGGAAAGAAAACCTTGAGGTACAATGTGAAGGTTAAGCTTCCGAAATTCCTCATGGAGAAGCGGTTGACTTTGTTGTAACATCAGGTTGTTACAATAAGGTTTACGACTTAGCGCATCAGCCATGACGTTGGCTTTCCCTGGGGTGTAGGTTATTCCTGGGTCGAAGTCTGTGATCAATTCAACCCAACGTCTTTGCCTGAGATTTAGATCCGGTTGGGTGAAAATGTACTTCAGGCTTTGGTGATCAGTGAATATTTCGCAACGATTACCGAGGAGGTAATGTCGCCAGGTCTTAAGCGCATAGACTACGGCTGCAAGCTCTAGATCATGAGTAGGATAATTCTCCTCATGTGGGTGCAATTGCCGTGAAGCGTAGGCAATTACGTGTCGATCTTGCATGAGAATGCAACCTAGTCCTTGTCGCGAGGCGTCGCAGTAGATAACAAAGTCCTTAGAGAAGTATGGCGGTACCAGTACGGGAGCAGAAGTCAGGCGTCTTTTCAGTTCCTGAAAGCTGTGCTCACATTGTGGAGTCCACTCGAACTTCTTATCTTTCTTGAGGAGTTCGGTTAGAGGTTTAGCAACCTTGGAGAAGTTCTCGACAAAGCGACGACAATAGCTCGCTAAGCCCAGAAAGCTCCGAACTTGCTTGACCGATTCAGGTGGAGTCCAGTTAAGGACGGCTTGAACTCGCTCAGGGTTAACAGCAATACCTTTACCAGATATTACATGACCCAGATAGGTCACTTCTGACAACCAGAATTCACATTTAGAAAATTTGGCATAAAGGCGATGCTCTCGAAGTTTCTTCAACACTAGCCTTAAATGTTCGGCATGTTCTTCCTCGTTCTTGGAGTAGATGAGTATATCATCGAGATAAACTACGACGAATTTATCCAAATACTCCATGAAGATTGAGTTCATTAACCGAGAAAAGGTGGCTGGAGCGTTGGTTAAACCGAAGGACATGACGGTGTACTCGTATTGGCCATAACGAGTAACAAAGGCCGTTTTAGGAATGTCCCCGTTTCTGATTTTGACTTGATGGTAGCCCAACCTCAAATCCATCTTGGAAAAGACTGAGGATCCAGCGAGCTGATCGTACAGGTCGTTGATCCTGGGGAGTGGATATTTGTTCTTGATTGTGACCAAATTGACAGGTCGGTAATCTACAACCATCCCGTCCGTACCATCCTTCTTCTTGACGAATAGTACGGGGCAAGCCCACGGAGAGGAGCTAGGTCGGATGAAACCCTTTTTCAAGGACTCATCGAGTTGTTTCTTAAGCTCGGCTAGTTCTAAGGGTGCCATCTTATAAGGTCTTCTAGCAATCGGAACGGTTCCTGGAATGAGGTCTATTATGAACTCAACATCCCTGTCAGGTGGAACACCTGGCAATTCCTCTGGAAAGACATCCGGGAAGTCACAGACTACCGGAACGTCCTCAAGGTCTGGCAAAGGGCTGGCGTTAAGAGAATATAATTGTCGCTTGGCTATTCGGGTCAAGACACTGACTATCTTGCCCGAAGGATGGGTGAGTTGAACAGTCCTAGAGAAGCAATCAATTTTGGCATGATGAGCTGACATCCAGTCCATACCCAAAATGATATTAATATCTGAAGATTTAAGGGCTATCAAAGACGCGAGGAAAACAAGTCTGTCGACTTGGATTTCATTTCCATGGCTTACTCTAGAAGTTTGCCATTTGGATCCCGGAGTTTGAATTACCATAGAGGTTGGCATATCACCGAATGCGACGTTATGCAAACGAGCATAATTTTCAGATATAAAAGAATGAGAGGCTCCTGTATCGAAAAGAACAGATGCCGGGTGGCAATTGACAAGAAGCGTACCGAGAACGACGTTGGGATCCTCTTGAGCTTCTTCGGCAGAGATACAGTTGACATGGCCACGTGAAGCGGTGACCGGCTTGGCGTGGAATATTTTTCCTGTCGGCTTGCCACGGCCAACAGCTTTAGCAGACTGGTTGGGGTTGGTCTGGGGACACTCACGCATATAGTGGCCAGATTCCCCACACTTGAAACAAGTCACGGAACTGGTACGTGGAGGAGCATTGTTAGTTGGACCCCCATAGGGCTTGGCCGGTGCAGACTGTTGAACAGGGCGAGGCGCCTGGAAGGATGGCCTCGGTGTGAACCTGGGTGGCAGGGCGGTGTTGGGTACCCACATGCGGCGCTTCTGAGGACCAGCACCGGATGAGGAACCCATATCACGGCCATGCTTGCGTGTTGCGTCATAGTCAGTCTGATCAGTTTCAGCACTGATGGCTTTGTTGACAAGTTTCTGAAAAGATGTGCACTCATGCAGATGGAGGTCGCGGCGAAGCTCAGGACTAAGGCCCTTACGGAACCTTGCTTGCTTCTTGGCATCAGTAGACACTTCCTCAGTTGCATATCGTGCGAGATTACCAAACTCCCTGCTGTAAGCATCCACAGAAAGTCGGCCTTGGGTGAAACTGCAAAATTCCTCACGTTTACGGTCCATGAGACCCTCCGGAATGTGATGTTCACGGAAAGCCTCGCTGAATTCAGCCCAAGTAGTGACATGGCCCGCTGGGCGCATAGCTCCATAATTCTCCCACCACAGACTGGCAGGGCCTTCAAGATGATATGCAGCAAAGGTGACCTTGTCAGCCTCCGCTACCAGCGCGGAACGCAGTTTGTGAGAGATACTGCGAAGCCAGTCATCAGCGTCGAGAGGCTCGACGGAGTGGTGGAACGTGGGTGGATGTAATTTGATAAAATCACTGAGTGACACCACGTTAGTCCTCTGATGGTGTGCCGTGTTCTGTTCAATACGCTCTAACAAACGGTTGGTCTCCCGCTTGTTTCTCTCAGCTTCCATCATAACCTCGGCTAGTGAAGGAGGATGAGGCAGATTTGCATCCCTGGCTTCACTGCCTTCGGCCTGCTCTTGAGAAGCAGGGTTAGCGCGCGTGTTGACCATCCTAGGTAAACAAGACAATGATTTAGTCAGGATGATAAAATTCCGACATAGGGTAAAAATGTAAGGAATAACTCGAAATGCAAGATGATCATCCGTATGACATGGTAGATACAGAAACTGCTGCTTTATTCCATCGTCATACACACCATACAGGGTTTAGTACAAGACCAAACAAGTACTATTACGGTGAAAGAGGATTACATCTCATCGGAGGCATTCCAAGCTCCTATACATTATTTTTCTACACCTCCGGAAGGAGTACAAACTAGGTCATATCCCACGAGTCACGCGGGACGATAGACGACACAGCTAGTGCGAACTAGTGATACTACCACTAACTCAGACCGATCCGTAGTAGTCCTCGTAGAAGTCACCTCCATAGCCTGGAAGCTCAACATGATCATCCGGAAACAGACGATCTCGCGGAGCTTGTGGACCATAGGGCCAGGATGAGGCCTTGGACCAACAGACGGTGGCCTGCAGGGACCGCGAGGTGGGGTGATGCCTCCTACATCACGCCAAACCATCACGTCTGGCAGAGCAGATCTCACAGGGTAGAGATCGCGCATATCTGAGAATCCAGCTTGCACCGCCGGTGCGAACCGAGTCAAAGTGGCCCAGTGGTCAGCACGGGTATTGAAGAGCTCTAACCTCAAGGCCCGATTTTCACGGTCCTTATCCTCGAGCATCTCAGCAGTGGTGCGAGTCCGTGAATCCTCCTGGGTGGGGTCAGCATAGATAGCCTGGAGATACCCTTGTGCCCCCGGAAGTGATCCTGGCATATACCGGAAATCAGAGTCCCGAAATATACCAGATCTGACTCGCATAATGGTCATCATAGAGTAGGCGGCGTCCTGCACCGCCATCTCAATAGTAACCCCGAGTCCATAGGAGCAGTGAAGAGGCTCGGTGGATCCAGGATAAGATGGAAATATCCTGACAGTGCAGAGATACTGGCTTTGATTAAAGTCTCGGAATTGCTCTTCGACCGTGTACTCAGGATACCAGCGGTATCCAGCCTCAGTCATTACCCTGACCAACTTGGCAGTATGGCCGGGTACATCTAGGCATCGAGTCAGGCGAACCACTTGATTGAGGTCGCGAGTGGCCATCTGAAAGCACAATCATAATGCAAAGGCATTAGAATTTCTAGCAAAATTTTGGCAGCATAACAGCTGTAAATGCTCAAGAAGGATTTTGAGACATTTGACAAAGGATTACATACACACTCATCATCATCATATCAAAGTTCTGAATCCATTCTAACAACATAATGTGGTAGTAGAACTGAACTAGGCTTGTATCCATCAAACTTATAAGGTACTACTGATTAGTAACACATGATCCTGATAGAGAGAACAGATCCTAATTCCTTATCCCCCGGTAGAAGAATGGACTGACTCAGATCAGAATGTCATGAGATAAAGGAGTAAAAAGAGCCTTACGTTCCATCCCACAAACAATTCCCCTACATATAACTAAAGAATTTCTAGACTCAACATCGACCCGTTTGGCTTGGAGAACCTACAGGCAGTCCGGCTCTGATACCAACGCTGTCAGGACCCCGACTCGATGTCACATCGATCTAGCCGGTAACACCTCATATCACTTTGCGGCCTCACGCACGGTATCCCCACGGGTGTCGCCTTACCTCTGCCCGGGACCGTTTGCGCCTTTTGGCTCACGTATATGATGGTGTCGCTAGCATCCATATGATAAAGAGCCCGGGCTGACATGACTAGTCGTAAACCCAAAGTGGCACAGACTTACAGGGACAGGCATCCATGACCCAGCTTCGAACGTGTCGGTCATCAGCAAGTGGGTCCGGGCTGTAGCACTGGGCTAGCAGGACTCCGGTAAACCGGGCTGTAGCGGGCTAACAGGACTCCGGTACTCAAAGCGTGACATTTCCCCGAAGGGACAGACACAGGAACGGAGAAGGACACATGCCGGCCAGCCTAAGTGTTCCAGAGCAGTAGCAAGCTACCATGGCTCAGCGGTAACACTAGGAGACATTTCCCGGTAAGAGAGGCTACTAAAGATAAACAACTAGATGGTCAGATCCCACACATACCAAGCATTTCAATCATACACACAATATGCTCGATATGTGCAAATACAACGAAGCACCACAACATGACTCTATGACACAAGTACTTTATTTAAGGCTCAGGGAGCCATACATAACATACACAAAGGTACGGGTCTCACGACCCAACATTCAAGTCATACAGTCATACAAACCAGCAGCGGAAGTAACTTGTCTGAGTACAGACAACTAGTAAAATAAAAGAGGCTTGGAAAACCTAGCTATACTACGTGGTCCTTCACAAGCTCAGGGTCACCACCTGGGTCTTTAGCCTACTCGTTGATGTCAACGTCTACGTAGAACCCATCAGAAGGGGTTGCAGCGTCTTCTGTAAAAATGTAAATTATAGCAACATGAGTACAAAAGTACTCAGCAAGACTTACATCAGATCCTACATACATGCATATTATCAAGAAGGGTTGGTGGAGTTATTGCAGCAAGCCAGCTTTGACTCTTGGCTAGACTATCCTACGATACTCCAACTTGAAATGGTTTTGCGCACACGAGTCCACTACTCACCAATTCAATACACTACCGAGGATCCACCTCCGTCTTCCTACGGAAGAGCCATCCTCGGCACTCACACTTATCTTGAGGCTTTTAGCAGTTTCCATTTACTTATCTATGAACTATATAGGCAACCAAGTAGTCCTTTACCGCGGACGCAGCTATTCGAATAGATCATGTTAACCCTGCAGGGGTGTACTGCTTCATACACGCTCTCACCACTTACCGTCGTTTACACGACATGTACTCGGCAACCTTCAAGCGGAAGCCCAACGTGGGTGTCGGCCACGACCTACCTAATCACCTAAGCCTCCAGTCCAGGTTTATCGCCTATCCAGGTTCCATCCGCAGGGAGTCCGGCCGAGGTTTCCCATACGGCCCCGAACGATGTGAACAGGGTTCCCGAGATACCTAACGGGTATTCGGTACACCGTGCCACGTACCTACCGCATCACAGCCCACCCCTACGGTCAGCGCTGTCCACGGCCTCCAGTAGGCTACAAACACCAGAAACTACTTGCAACTCCTGGATGGAGAACTAGGGTGAATAAGAAGCCGAGAGGGTCCATTGGTTTCGGGCCCAATGCATGGTAGTAGCTGATTCTTAAATCACACATACAGATCTCAGTGCTTAGGGTCGTCTTCAATGAAACAACCCACCATGTACTCCTACATGGCCTCTCATCGATACCTTTACCAAATCGTGTTCACCACACCACTCTTATTACCGACATAAACATTTCACTCTAGCCCATCACCCAGATGAACCAGACCTGACACGACTCTAAGCATAGCAGGCATAGCAAGGTAGGAACAACACATACATATGGCTCAATCAACTCCTACACATGCTAGTGGGTTTCATCTAGTTACTGTGGCAATAACAGGTCATGCAGAGGAAATGGGTTCAACTACCGTAGCACACAGCAGTTTGAAACGCGTTGTCTTAATGCAGTAAAAGAGAGCAGGAGCGAGAACATGGGATTGTATCGATATGATCAAATGGTTGGTTGCTTGCCTGATGGTTCGATGCACTGATACGGTTCTTCGTTAGGGTAATCACGGTACTCCTCGGAGGCAGAACCTGTCGCAAAGGACACCGATACACAACCATCACCAAACAATGTGCAACAATATGATGCATGCATGAAACATGGCAATATGAGTGTGTTGGGCTAATGCAACTAAAACCAGAAGGGTTTGAACAAATTTGAATCAAGGATTCAAATTTCAAATTCAAATATGGCCTTTTAAAGTGCTTTTCCTTGTTCTGCTTGAAACATCAATTTAACTTGTTTGATCATGCATGAACATAGTACAGATGGATAGATTGGATTTTTCTGATCATTTTTCATATATAATTTGTCCAATTTGGAGTTACAGAATAAAAGTTATGAATTTTTGAAGTTTAAATAATATTCTGGAATTTCCTGATTTAATTTAAATCCAGAAATATAATTATTGCGCCAGCATGACGTCAGCATGACGTCAGTGGTCAACTGCGGCTGGCTGAGGTCAAACCTGACGTGTGGGGCCCACACGTCAGTGACAGGGGGGTTAAACAGAGTTAAATTAATCCTAATTACTAATTAGTGGCGCTGGGGCCCACTGGTCAGTGTCAGGGGGTTAACTAACAGTGGTTAGCGCTAATGATGTCCACCTGGCCGACGGGGCCCACGCGTCAGTGACCCTGGGGGGGTCAAACCCCAGGTCGGACAAGTCAAACCCCACCGGCGACATGACGCCGGCGAGGTCCGAGACGGCGGCGTGATGCGGGATCGCGCTACAAGGCACGGGCGAGGCTGTGCTTGGGCTCGTTGGAGAGCCCTTGCTCCCGCGCGTCGAACGGTGGTGGTGGCCGGGCCTGAGGTGGCCGGAGTCGACGGCGGCGAGCTCGGCTGCGGCCGCCGGAGTTCGGTCGTGCACGGAAACGGGGTTGGAGCTCGAAGGCGAGCTAAGCGAGGCGCTAGGGATGCTCTACGGAGCCTTACGAACTCGTTGGACTCGCCGGGGTGACCAAATGGTCACCGGAGCTACGTCGACGGCGAGCTCGGCGACGGCAGAGGTTCGGCCGTGGTGGGGAGGAGGCTGTGGTGAGGGAACGAGGGGGAGAAGAGGGGTAAACGGTGGAGTAGCTCACCGCGGTTGCAGTGGGCGTCGAAGCGGGCTCGGGGACGCGCTGGGGACGGCGAATCGACGGCGACGGTGGTCGGAGTCCGAGGAGGGGAACGGCGACGTGACGGCGATGCAGGGCTTCCGGAGACCCGTGGAGCGGTGGGGAGGAAGAGGAGGTCGAGGCGGAGCTCCTGAGCTAGTCGGGGGAGCGAGGGGTGGCCGGAGTCGGCTGCTATGGCGAACGGCGGCGACGGTGGTGTTCGGCCGTGTGAGAGAGAGAGCGAGGGAGAGGAGGGGAGAGCCGAGGGCGAGTGAGAGAGAGCAGGGGGGAGGCGTGGCGTCGTCCAGGGCATCGAGGCGAGGAGGGGAGGGCAGGCAGGCAGGGAGAGAGGTGGCGTGGCGCGGTGGCGCGCGCGCGCGCCGGCCACACTCCCCTCCCTCTGTCGGGACGAAGACGACAGAGGAGGGAGGCGGGCTGGGCCGCCTGCTGGCTGGGCCGGCCAGCTGGCTGGGCTGCACAGGGAGGAGCCCAGGTAAGTTTCTCCCTTTATTTATTTTTCTGTTTTCTAATTTCTGACATTTGTTTTAATTTAAATAATATATTAAATCATTTATTTAACTTATGCCAAATTTTTCAGGGGCTAGATATATTATTCCAGAGCTCCTTTATAATTGGCATAATATTTGGACATATATTAATATATATAGAAATATATTTCCAAAGCAAATATTTATGCATTAATTCCAAATGCCCAAAATAAATGTCCATGAGCCACTAAAAATATTGGTTTGATTTTTATCTCTGTCCAATATTTTCAGAGATCAACTTGAGCATTTTCTTGGACCCTTTTGGAGAAATTTTTATTTGGGTCATTTTCAAAATGATTCTGAGGGTTTCACAGATCCCCATTTCAACTTTTCTGATGAAAGAGTAAACATGATGCAACACTCTAATGCATGACTAGCTAGGGTGTGACAGGCGCGATGCGGGATCGCGCTACAGGGCACGGGCGAGGCCGTTCTTGGGCTCGTTGGAGAGCTCTTGCTCCCGCGCGTCGAACGGTGGCCGTGGCTGGGCCTGGGGTGGCCGGAGTCGACGGCGGCGAGCTCGGCTGCGGCCGCCGGAGTTCGGGTGCGGTCGGAGTCGGCGTTGCAGGGGGTTTGGGGAGGCGTTGGTGCGTGCTGCGTGCTCCTAGTGAGGCGTGGAGCACGATAGTGTGCTCGGTTGGGCGCTACGGTGACCGTGGCCACGACGGCGACATCGCCGGCGGCGTGGAGCTCTCGGCCAAGGTGGGGCTAAGGCCTAGAGGTCGAAAGAGACCAGGGGAGAAGGGGGAAACGACTCGGGGGCTCACCGCGGTTGCAGTGGGCGTCGAAGCGGGCTCGGAGACGCGCTGGAGACGGCGAATTCGACGGCGATGATGGTCGGAGCCCGAAGAGGGGAACGGCAACGTGGCGGCGATGCAGGGCTTCCGGAGGCCCGTGGAGCGGTGGGAAGGAAGAGGGGGTTGTGGCGGAGCTTCTGAGCTAGTCGGGGGAGCGAGGGGTGGCCGGAGACGGCTGCTAAGGCGAACGGCGGCGACGGTGGTGTTCGGCCGTGAGAGAGAGAGCGAGGGAGAGGAGGGAAGAGCCGAGGGCGAGTGAGAGAGAGCAGGGGGGAGGCGTGGCGTCGTCCAGGGCATCGAGGCGAGGAGGGGAGGGCAGGCAGGCAGGGAGAGAGGTGGCGTGGCGCGGTGGCGCGCGCGCGCGCCGGCCACACTCCCCTCCCTCTGTCGGGACGAAGACGACAGAGGAGGGAGGCGGGCTGGGCCGCCTGCTGGCTGGGCCGGCCAGCTGGATGGGCTGCACAGTGGAGGAGCCCAGGTAAGCTTCTCCCTTTTATTTTTTTCTGTTTTCTAATTTCTGACATTTGTTTTGATTTAAATAATATATTAAATCATTTATTTAACTTATGCCAATTTTTGCAGGGGCTAGATATATTATTCCAGAGCTCCTTTAGAAATGGCATAATATTTGGACATATATTTATATATATAGAAATATATTTCCAAAGCAAATATTTATGCATTAATTCCAAATGCCCAAAATAAATGTCCATGAGCCACTAAAAATATTGGTTTGATTTTTATCTCTGTCCAATATTTTCAGAGATCAACATGAGCATTTTCTTGGACCCTTTTGGAGAAATTTTTATTTGGGTCATTTTCAAAATGATTCTGAGGGTTTCACAGATCCCCATTTCAAGTTTCTGATGAAAGAGTAAACATGATGCAACACTCTAATGCATGACTAGCTAGGGTGTGACAGACCCTAAGATTTTGAAGCTAGGAATTATTGTGGCTTGAGCAAGTCTTTCACTAACCCTACCGATCCCCCCTTAATAGTGCGGGATCCTATACTCAAGAAATCAAATGATGAAATCTTTTTGATACTTCTTGATTGAGTATACTTTGGCTAAAATCAACTTCGTATGTTCACGATCCTCACACATTTCGATGAACCGAAGACTAACACCTGAGATTTACTTGACAAACATAGTTAGTCCCCTACATGTATATTGTCATCAACATCAAAACATGATGTAAGGGCAAGATTGCACTTTCACCAGCCTTCTTGGCAGTCGCGGCCTCCCGGTAATTAGTGCATGCAGCAACTTCCTTGCCGGGTACATTAGTCTTGGCCTTCTTGCCGGTATTAGGCGTGCCTAATCCATCAACGGTCATTGTCGGTGTCAAAACCGGCGGATCTCGGGTATGGGGTCCTGAACTGTGCGTCTAGGCGGATGGTAACAGGAGACGAGGGACACGGTGTTTTACCCAGGTTCGGGCCCTCTTGATGGAGGTAAAACCCTACGTCCTGCTTGATTAATATTGATGATGTGTATTACAAGAGTGGATCTACCACGAGATCAAGGAGGCTAAACCCTAGAAGCTAGCCTATGGTATGATTGTTGTAATGGTTGTTGTGTCCTACGGACTAAAGCCCTCCGGTTTATATAGACACCAGAGAGGGCTAGAGTTACACAGAGTCGGTTACAATGGTAGGAGATCTACATATCCGTATTGCCAAGCTTGCCTTCCACGCCAAGGAAAGTCCCATCCGGACACGGGACGAAGTCTTCAATCTTGTATCTTCATAGTCTTGGAGTCCGGCGGACGATGATAGTCCGGCTGTCCGGACACCCCCTTGTCCAGGACTCCCTCAGTAGCCCCCGAACCAGGCTTCAATGACGATAAGTCCAGCGCGTATATAGTCTTCGGCGTTGCAAGGCGGGTTCTCCTTTTAAGTTCCATGTACTTGCCGAACTGTGTCCGGCTTCCTTATCAATGTTGCGCTTCTTGGCTTCCACGCCGAATAATGGCCTTCTTCCACGCGTCGCACGAATGCGAAAAGCCAGGGTATCTTTAATGTTTTACCCCCTAGCTGTGAAAATAATCTGCCTATAAGAGAGGCAAGAATCCAGATCCAAATCACACCATCTTCCTTCCGCGAATACTCATCAGAGCGCTTCTGACCCAGAATCCATTCCATCATGGACCATCGACGCGGCTCCTCTTCTCGCGCTCCCAGCCCTCTGCCAGGAGATTGGAGGAGATGCTCTGTTCCGCACAACGAGCTGGTGAAGCTCCAAGCGGAGGGATATCTCCCTCCGGCCTTCATGGTTCCGGTTCGAGCCGGGCTGGCCACCTACAAAGGTGGGAAGCAAGCGGAGGCCACCCCAAGTCCCAACAAAGGGGAGCGGGCATGCTTCGCCCCCTATCTGATAAGGGGGCTCGGATTTCCTGTACATCCGTTCCTCCGCGGGCTCCTGGAGTTCAACAGTCTCCAGCTCCATCACCTCACGCCCGCTTCTATCCTGCATATTGCGGGTTACGTAGCTCTTTGCGAGCTATTTCTGGGCGTCGAGCCCCATTTCGCGCTGTGGAAGAGGTTGTTCTGCCTCGTACCCCGCTCTCACGAGGGGTCCATATATCAAGTGGGCGGCGCCGAAATTTGGCGCATTACCAGGACCGGATATCCATCCGGAACCCCTAAGAAGGCGTCCGAAGACTGGCCTTCGGAATGGTTTTACATAGAAGACGCTCCGCTGCCAGACCCTGTTCGGATCGGCCTCCCGGAGTTCAGTAATGCTCCTCTGCAGAAACGCCTTAGTTGGCGCCCGCGGAGCCCCCAACTGGAGGAAGACAAGAGCGTCCACTATTTGATGGGCCGGATAAGGTTACTGGCCCATTCCGGGTTGACCATGATTGGAGTCATGGCAACATGCATTATGCGGGGGGTGCAGCCACTACAATACAGGGGCCACCCCATGTGGGATTTCAACGGGGAGGACGATGCCACCTGTCATGGCCGTAAAGGGCCGGGCTCGGCCGAAAACCTGGTGAAGATCCTATCCGACCTGTACAAGGGGGAGAAGGAGGATTTCCTCCGGATGAACCCGTTGAATGGGTTCTCCATGAACAATCCCCGGCCTTGGGTAAGCGAACACCCTGCGTGTCCGACCCATGCTTTCGAAGCTTAAGTTTCTTATATTGTGTTTTTTGACGCAGGAGCTGCGTCGGGTTGTGGGGGACATGCTAAGTCCAGCTCCGCAACCCGAGGATCCAGAGAGATCCCAGGATCCGGCCTCCGAAGAGGATCCGGACATAAAGGTGGAGCTAATCGACGGGGTGTTCCACCAGCTCAGCATGGATAATGCTTTAGTCGCCATTACGGCTGACTACCCCGGACTATATCCGCCTTCCCAGGTGATTGTGACCGAAGTCCCGACACCATTATTTCTTCCTCGCTCATTTCTGACCCTCGCATACGATGGTGTTTTGCAGGAAGCGCCTTCAGGGCGAGAAGCCGAGCCCGCGGCGGCTGACCAACAAAGGCCAGTCCGGACCAGTAGGCGGAAGAGGAGCGCGGCGCGGATTGAAACGTCGCCGCAAAGGTATAGCTCACAGTTCATTGTTTGGAGCAACGTTCCTAGGAAGCGTTTGAGTGCTCATGGCTTTTGTAGGAGAAAAAGTGCCCGCCGGACTGCGGGCGTGGAGGTTGCCAATCCAACCTCTACCAGCCAGGCTCCAGCACCTGGTCTGGAGGGGGAGGCGAGCGCAAGGCGCGAGCCGGACACTCCTCCAACGGAGGATGCCGACAGACTGTCCGCCACCAAGTCTGAGGTGGAGAGCGCCATGAACCATAGGCGCCGCCGGACGGTATTTCGTGACGCGTGCTTCTCCCCTGAGGCGTTGAATGCCTTTAATGCGGGGGACGCGCACCTCCGTGCTGCTCAAGATGGTTTTACCAGAGCCACGGAGCAGTATGTAAAAGACATACGGGTAAGAGAATTTAATAGTTATATATGCCAGTAGCCCCCGAGACTTAAAGTAGTTATATTAACTGATTTAAGGATCATTTGAAACGCAGGATCTTACCGAGAAGAATACCCAACTGTCTCAGGAGCTGCAAGAGTGCAAGGCCCAACTGGAGGCCGCACTTGCTGCCGCAGGAGGAAACACAGAGACCCCTCCTGGTAACACATTATTTTAAAAATATAAGCGCTGTGCGGCGTGCGCGCAAGTCTAATAATGACATTGCAGGTGCTGCCGGACAAGATCCGGACAGGCAAGAACTACTGCGCCAGCTGAAGGCCGGTGAGAGGGTGCTGAATAGAGTGCAGCAAGAAAGGGACAAGCTCCAAGATGCCCACGCCCAGCTTGGAGAAGAGCTGAAAGGCGTTCGGGCCGAGCTGTCCGGCTCCGTTAAGGAGAATCAGCGGCTTCGTCGCGGCATTTATAGTAAATGCTTGAGCGAACTCCTTTGTAAAGAAGAGTTCGGCGAGGAAGTCAATTGACAAGATATGTCTGTAGTTATACTCACAGGTCGTGCTGCGGAGGAGATGCCTGTATCGACGGGTGATCAACTTCCCGAGATGTTGCAGCTGCTCGAACGAGTTCGGCAGGCAATGAGCAGCGTCGTCCAGGCTTTATGGCTAGCCCTCTCCCTGCCCGAAGGCCTTGGGGAGCTTGCGGAGAAGCTTCAGGGAGTGCGGCAGCGCTTCCGTTTATGGAAGATTTCGGCCTGCCGCCAAGGTGCCAGGGAGGCCTGGGCCATGGTGAAGACGTGGTACAAGAAGGCAGATCCCAACCATATGGCCGAGGTCGGACCTATGGGGCCCGACGGGAAGGAGATCCCTGTGAGTTTAGTATACGGCCAAGTAGAGTTGGCCGCTAAATTTTCCCAACGGGAATGTAAATTGGACAGCCTGTTAGACGGGATTGAGGAGGAATACAGTCAGTCAATGTGACAATGTATTTTAAAATGACATGTAAAATGCCTTCTAGCCGGATTGTAGATTGTTTGTCTTCGCCGACCTTTTCGCTTCAGCCTCGGGACCCTAGAGTCCGGAGTGTGTCCGAATACCTTCTCGGTTAAAAAACAACCGGGGCATGCATGGAGACCAGGCGTAGGGGTCATTAGTGCTTTATCAGACAAGTGCCCAACTAGTTATGTTATATTACATGGTTAGTAAGAAACATCTTCCAGGGAGAATAGTTCCGTTAAGGGTTCCTTTCCCTGGGAGGCATGCCCTAAAGTGCATGTCCGGACTGCGAAAAGAGCAGAAAAACATCTGGGGGCAGATAAATAAGTGGGTAAAAAATCATCTTTCAAGTCACCGACCGAATATTCCCTTAAGAACGCTAGCTTTTGGCTTCACCCAGTCTGAGGTACACATCCGGCTGACCCAGCAGTAACAATCGCAGAGGTGCTCCCTTTACCTCCTAGCCGAACAATCGGGAACGTAGGGGTAAGCATAGGAGCCAGGCAACCCAGCTTGGCCAAAACTTAAGTCATATCGATGCATATAATGGTGAATAAAAGGTACATGTGGAAGCTTGACACATGTGCCGGGCATGAAGCCCTTATAATTAAGCTTCTGGTAAAGAAGCCCCCAGGTATAATGAGTGCGGATGGCACATCAAGTGTATGCGAACAATGCGCAAGTAGGCCCTTAAGGGCTTTTTAGTAAAAGGGTTAAGAGAAGAAAGAGAAACAAAAGACAGCTGAAGTGTAAAAATTTGAACGGGGGAAGGGGACGAACTCTTAGTCCGGCGCTAGGCATAGAATCTTCAGAGGCGGGCTGCGTTCCATGGGTTCGGCTCGAGTCGGTTGTCCGACGCATTTCGTAGACGGTACGCTCCGCAGGTCAGGACTTGATCGATAATGAAGGTCCCCTCCCATTTGGGCTTGAGCTTGTCTTTTTTCTTGTCCGGCAGGCGTAGAACTAGTTCGCCAACATTGTAGGTCTTGGCCCGTACTTCTCTGCTTTGATATCTTCGAGCCTGCTGCTGATAGAATGCGGAACGAGCCTTGGTGACGTCGCGTTCTTCCTCCAATGCGTCCAAGCTGTCCTGCCGATCCAGCTCGGCTTCTCTTTCTTCGTACATGCGCACTCGAGGTGAGTCATGAATGATGTTGCAGGGCAGAACTGCCTCTGCGCCGTATAACATAAAAAATGGTGTGAATCCGGTAGTACGGTTGGGCGTTGTTCGCAGACCCCAGAGTACGGAGTCGAGCTCCTCTACCCAGTGCGTGTCAGATTTCGTAAGTGACCGCACTAGTCTGGGTTTGATGCCGCTCATTATTAGACCATTTGCTCGTTCCACTTGACCGTTGGTTTGAGGATGATAGACTGAAGCGTAATCGAGCTTAATGCCCATGTTTTTGCACCATGATTTAACCTCGTCGGCTGTGAAATTCGTGCCGTTATCAGTGATGATGCTGTGGGGGACACCAAAATGGTGAACTACCCCGGAGATAAAGTCTATCACTGGTCCGGACTCTGCCGTTTTGACTGGCTTGGCCTCTATCCATTTGGTGAATTTGTCCACCATGACCAATAAGTACCTTTGCTTGTGGGTTCCTCCTTTAAGGGGTCCAACCATGTTAAGCCCCCAGACCACGAACGGCCAGGTAATGGGTATAGTTTTGAGGGCGGTGGGTGGCATATGGCTCTGATTATCAAAGATCTGACAACCGACGCATCTTTGGACTAAGTCCTGAGCATCTGCCCGGGCCGTCGGCCAATAAAATCATGTACGAAATGCCTTCCCTACAAGGGCCCGAGCTGCGGCGTGGTGTCCGCCTAGTCCGGCATGAATTTCAGCCAGAAGGTTTCGCCCTTCCTCTTCGGAGATACACCTTTGAAGGACTCCGGTTGTGCTTTTCTTATAAAGTTCTCCCTCATGGACCTTGTAGGCTTTAGATTGCCGGACAATACAGCGGGCCTCATTTCGGTCTTCGGGAAGTTCCTGCCTAAGCAAGTAGGCTAGGAATGGTTCTGTCCACGGGGCGATTACTGCCATTATGTCGTGGGCTGAAGGTGTTATCTCATCGGCTGAATCGCCGGTTGGTGCGGCTTTTTCCGGTTTGTTATTTCCGGACTCCTCTTCCCATAGTACGGATGGCTTGAAGAGCCATTCCAGGAAGATGTTTGGAGGGACAACGTCATGTTTTGCGCCAATGCGTGCCAGTACATCGGCTGCTTGGTTATTATCCCGGGCTACGTGATGGAATTCAAGTCCTTCAAACCGAGCTGACATTTTTAGGACAGTGTTGCGATATGCTGCCATTTTCGGATCCTTGGCGTCAAAGTCTCCATTTATCTGGGATATTGCAAGGTTTGAATCCCCGCGCACCTCTAGGCGTTGAATGCCCATGGAGATTGCCATCCGGAGGCCATGTAAAAGGGCCTCGTATTCGGCTGCGTTGTTGGAGTCCGTGTACATTATCTGAAGTACGTATTGGACTGTGTCTCCGGTTGGGGACGTTAATACGACGCCAGCCCCCAATCCGGCCAACATTTTAGAGCCGTCGAAGTGCATAATCCAATTGGAGTATGCGCCGTACTCTTTAGGGAGTTCGGCTTCGGTCCATTCAGCGACAAAGTCAGCCAAAACATGTGACTTTATAGCTCGCCGAGGTTTGTAAGTTATATCGAATGGTAAGAGCTCAATGGTCCATTTAGCAATCCTGCCCGTCACGTCGCGGTTGTTTATAATGTCGTTGAGTGGTACTTCGGAGGCCACTGTTATCGAACACTCTTGAAAGTAGTGTCGGAGCTTCCGGGATGCCATGAACACTGCGTACGCTATCTTTTGATAGTGCGGGTAACGGGACTTGCAGGGGGTTAACACAGTGGAAACGTAGTACACTGGTTTTTGAAGAGGGAATTTATGCCCTTCTGTCTCTCGTTCGACGACGAGTACCGCGCTTACGACTTGATGTGTTGCCGCGATGTATAACAACATTGGTTCACCCAGGTTGGGCGCAGCCAGGACCGGATTTGTTACCAATATGGATTTTATTTCTTTGAGTCCGGCAGTGGCGGCATCCGTCCACTCGAAGTGTTCGGTGCGCCTAAGGAGGCGATAGAGGGGCAATGCTTTTTCTCCTAGACGGGAGATAAAGCAGCTTAGAGCCGCCATGCATCCAGTCAATTTTTGTATTTGTTTGAGGTCTTTTGGGATATCTAGCTGTGACAGAGCTCGGATCTTGGCTGGATTTGCTTCAATTCCTCTGCCGGATACAATGAAGCCTAGTAGCTTTCCGGCTGGTACGCCGAAAACGCATTTTTCTGGATTCAGCTTGATGTCATATGCTCTGAGGTTGTCGAATGTGAGCCTCAAGTCGTCTACTAGAGTTTCGATGTGTTTGGTTTTGATGACTACGTCGTCTATGTATGCCTCTATTGTTTTGCCGATCTGGGTGGCCAGACATGTTTGAATCATGAGCTGATACGTTGCGCCGGCGTTTTTAAGTCCGAAGGGCATCGTGTTGAAGCAGAATGGTCCATATGGAGTGATGAATGCCGTTGCGGCCTGATCCGCTTCCGCCATCTTGATTTGATGGTAGCTGGAGTATGCGTCAAGGAAGCACAATGAATCGTGCCCTGCAGTACCATCGATTATCTGGTTGATGCGGGGGAGGGGGAAGGGATCCTTTGGGCAGGCCTTGTTGAGGTCTTTAAAATCGACGCATAGGCGCCAGGATTTGTCCTTCTTTGGTACAATTACCAGGTTTGCTAGCCAATCCGGATGTTTGATATCTCTGATGAATCCGGCTTCCAATAGTTTGGCTAGCTCTTCTCCCATTGCCTGTCTTTTGGGTTCGGAAAATCGTCGAAGAGCCTGTTTGACTTTCTTGAATCCTTTTAGGATGTTTAGGCTGTGTTCTGCCAATCTGCATGGGATTCCGGGCATATCCGAGGGGTGCCAGGAGAAAATGTCCCAATTTTCCCGAAGGAATTCTCGCAGTGCCGCGTCTACATCAGGGTTCAATTGTGCCCCCGATGGAGGTCGTCTTTGTTGGGTCCGTTGGATGGACCTGGAATTTTACTATTTCGTCCGCTAGTTTAAAGGAGGTGGACTTGGATCTCTTATCGAGTATCACGTCGTCCCTATTCACAGTAGAGCGCAGCGCGGTGAGTTCTTCTGCCGCTAGGGCTTCGGATAGTGCCTCCAGGGCTAATGCGGCTGTCTTGTTTTCGGCGCGGAGTGCTATGTCCGGATCACTAACGAGAGTGATTATTCCGCCGGGCCCAGGCATTTTGAGCTTCATGTACCCGTAATGGGGTACAGCTTGAAAGATTGTGAATGCCTCTCGTCCTAATATAGCGTGATATCCGCTGTTGAACGGGGCCACTTGGAACGTGACTTCTTCGGATCTGTAATTGTCCGGCGAGCCGAACACCACATCGAGTGTGATTTTTCCAGTGCAGCGTGCTTCCCGGCTAGGGATTATTCCTCTGAAGGTTGTGCTGCTTCGCTCAATGCGGCTCCAGTCTATTTCCATTTTTTGAAGAGTTTCCTCGTAGATGAGGTTTAGTCCGCTGCCGCCATCCATGAGGACCTTTGTAAGTCGAAAGCCGTCCACTATTGGACTAAGTACCAGTGTGGCTGGTGCTCGGGCTGTTCGGAATTTAGGTTCATCGCTGGCGTTGAAGGTGATGGCTGTGTCGCTCCATGGATTTGTTGTTGCTACTTGGTAGACTTCGGCGAGGCTGCGGATTGTTCGTTTTTGCATATTACTTGATGCGAAAGTCTCAAAGACTGTTGATACCGTACCGGTATTGTTGGAGTGGTTTTCCGAGGCTAGAAGCTCCTCGCCACTTTTGGCCACCTGCCATAATATCCAACATGCTCGAAGGCTATGTGTTGGGATGGCGCCTTCTGTACTGTGAATTTTACAGGGTCCGCTAAGCCATCCCTCCAGTACGGTTCCGTGCCCTCTATGGGGTTTTTGCTTTTTGGTTTTTGTGTCTGGTGCCTGAGTGTAATGCACCCTTTTGTTGCGGACTAGGGTTGTATTCGGGGCCGGATTGTCCCAAAACTTATTTTCGGTTTTCCGGAAACTCTCCATCGCACAGTACTTTCATACTATGGACGCCAGGTCGGCGAAGCATGTAATTTCATGACGGCTGACGGCGTTCAAGATTCCCTCGTCCATGCAATTATTGCAAAAAATTGAGATTGCGTTTTCCTCTCGGCAGTCCTTTATCCTGTCCATAACCAGGACGAATCTGGCCCAGTAGTGGTGTACTGTTTCAGCGGGCTCTTGCCGGATTAGAGATAGATCACATATGTCTGGGCGGGTGGGTGGAATTAAGTCCGGAACCCTACCCATCTCAAGGCTCGAAGGCCGGGAAGTTTCCAAATTTGGAAGCTTGGATTGCTTGACGTTGTCCAACGAGTCCGGAACGATGCCTGACTTTAAGTTTAGTGCTCGATCGAAGTCCGTCCCTCCGCGGGAATCCGGCATGGAGGGTTCGGGAGCCCGGACATGACTAATTTTCAATATAGGAGAAGAGTCGCCGCATTGTTCCTCTACCACTGCAACGTGGTGGGTGACCTGGGGAGAGTTAATCTCTCTCAGATCGGTTTTAGGCCCAATCTGATTGTAGTCTGTAGCGACTCCCAGGGCGGCAATGCGATCCAAGAGCTCGTTGACAGACGAGAGCTCTATTGGATCCAGTCGCTCGGCAAATTCTGAGCTGACGTGAAGATTGCTTTTGACGACTTGAGAAGTCATTGTCGAAGCGGTGGCCGGACAGGCGGTCATAGGAAAACCACCTAGCCGTATAGTTTGGCCTGCAGCCAAGGCTCCTTTGGCGAAAATACCGTCCTTGAAGACGGGAGGAGGCATCCTTCCTATCGGTGACGGCACAGAGGAACTCTCAATGAAAGCACCAATGTCGGTGTCAAAACCGGCGGATCTCGGGTAGGGAGTCCCGAACTATGCGTCTAGGTGGATGGTAACAGGAGACGAGGGACACGGTGTTTTACCCAGGTTCGGGCCCTCTTGATGGAGGTAAAACCCTAGGTCCTGCTTGATTAATATTGATGATGTGTATTACAAGAGTGGATCTACCACGAGATCAAGGAGGCTAAACCCTAGAAGCCAGCCTATGGTATGATTGTTGTAATGGTTGTTGTGTCCTACGGACTAAAGCCCTCCGGTTTATATAGACACCGGAGAGGGCTAGGGTTACACAGAGTCGGTTACAATGGTAGGAGATCTACATATCCGTATTGCCAAGCTTGCCTTCCACGCCAAGGAAAGTCCCATCCGGACACGGGACGAAGTCTTCAATCTTGTATCTTCATAGTCTTGGAGTCTGGCGGACGATGATAGTCCGGCTGTCCGGACACCCCCTAGTCCAGGACTCCCTCAGTCATCATTGCCTTATCCTTGCACCTTTTATTGCGCTTCTTGTTCTTCTTCTTTTGACTGGTGGCCTCGTCATCGTCCTCTGAGTCGACCACGACGCCATCCTCTTCTCTAGGGATCCGCCTCCCCTCCTCCACCCGAGCACACTTATCCACTAGAGTGTAAAGCTCCTCCATGGTCTTGGGCAATTGAATGATCATCTTGGCACATATCCGTCGATTGCGCACATTGGATGTTTGGAATATTTCTGTGGACTTGGCTGAACCTCTACATGTACTTCCGCAAAGTCTCTCCTTCTTTCTGTGGGAGAAGCTGCAAGTCGCTGGGCCGCCCTGGTTCTTGGTGGCCACCGGTGAAGGCGCCAATGAACTCATGGCATAGCTCAACCCAGGTTGAAATGGAGTTCTCCGGCAGGTGCATCAGCCAAGACATCACATTTGGCTTGAGTGCCGAAGGGAAGATATCTAGTTCTAAAGCTGAATTTGATTTTCTCTAGAGACCAAGAAAAAATATGTGTATAGCAAGTAGTATTCTTGTGTCAGTTATGTGAATGCATGTTAGACTATTTGAATTCTTGTATGTGCTGCCATGATTGAATTCATAAGTTTTTTCTGTTCTTTCCAGCTATTAATGGGTTTGACTGGATGGATTTTCAATTGTTGTTTGTTTTGGTCAGTAGTCCATTATTTTTTGTTCCTAATTTTGGGAATTCCGCTAAATAAGTAACTCTACTGGCATTTTCGTGAAGAACACCACATGAAGTGTGTTGTGTTCATGCCTTTCTGTCCGATAAGCAAAGTTTACCCAATTTTCTTGTAATTAGTATGTTCATTTTGATAGGTAACTAAGCTGGCTGGAGAAATAAATATTCCCCTCTACCAATTTCTTGTAAATTAAATTAGTTGTAAATGGTAGAATTGTCAGCAAGTGTGTCTGTATTGTTTTGGTTTTGGACAATTAGCTGATTACCTTTTGATTGCCATGTTATAGCTCATGCTACAACAAATGTGTTTTAATTTTTGCTTTTGTTGCACTTCTACTGCATGTCCCAGTCAGACACAGTATAATTTATGTTAATGTGTATCTAGAAGCTCATTATGCATTTTATATGATGATTATGAAACCCATGCCCATGCATCAATGTGTGTTACAGGCTTGACTCTCAAGTTGAGTGTGGAACCCCATTTTTATTTTTCGTAGTTTTTTTACTTAAGGCTAATAGACCTATCAAAGGACATGGAAGCAAGTTGTGTTTGAACAATTTGGTGAGGCCTTGTACAAGTGTGGTGTCACGGGAAACCACGACCACCTATGGAACCAGGACAGCCCCTTTGCTGGTCCGGCAGGGGGACGACGCATTGCACAAAGAGCAGACCAACATGGGGCAGCGCGACAGAGATCACACGGGCAGTTTTACCCTGGTTCAGGACGTCACGAGGCGTAAAACCCTACTCGTGATTTGGTGGACTAATGGTGGAAATGTGGTGGCGGGGCGTAGTACACTCGCCCGGCAAGGGTTGCCTCAGGCGGTAGCGACTACGCACGTATGGGGGTGTGAGTTCTCTAACTTTCCAACCCCTCGGATCGTTTCCATGGGCCTCCTTTTATAGGTTAAGGGGTCACCATAGTGGCAAATCAGTCATTAGACACTGATAAGATAGCAAATAGTGCTATCATACCTAACTCTGCAGGCTAACAATGTGCATTTAATGCACCACATAATGTCATGTCATTGGTTGCCCGGCAAGGCTTGCCAGGTTATCTTGCCCGCTCCACGCCTGCTCGTCTGACACGTCATAGGACGGGTGTCGCCTATGGGTTTTCTGGTAGAAAGGGATTGCCATGTGGTGAATGGCTGCCACCTAATCACTCCACGGCTTGATGCCGCACTGATCGACGACGTGAGTCATGGTGGAGTGCTTGGTGAGGCGTTTCTGCCTCCGCAAGCCCCGGCAGGCCCTGCCGTGACACCTTGGTCATCTTCTTCTGGGGGTGGCCTCGCCCCTTGCCAGGCTTGCCTGCCCGACAAGGGAGGCTTATTCCTTGATGATATCTTGCTTCTCTGGCTTGGCCTTGGTCCCTCTGATCTGCTGGTTGGTTCTTCAAATCTCTTGGTTTCTCGTACTCTGTCTTGGACTGACGCTTCAAACTTGATCATGCGCATGTGCAGAGTCAGGGCAACAGACCCTGGGTTTGTTGCACCGACAGGAGCCCCCGGGCCTGCCTCGAACGCGCTGCCGACTGTCGTCGAGGTAGGGCCTAATAAGTGCATAGGCAGAATCGCTGAAGAGGCTGGTCTCTTGAGATCTTCTTTTCTTCTTCATTAGTCTTGATTTTGGGTTAGTTTCCGGTTTCCTGCGTGTCATGCAAAGCCAATAGTGGTGGAGCCACTCCAGTAATGGCTCGTGAATGACTTTAATGCATGGGGTAGAAACGGCCAATTCGCTCTCCCCACCACGCCCTTATCTTTAGCCATGTATGCTGCATGCATCGCATGGAGTAGGTAACGGAGGCGCATGGTGCGGGAGAGCATAATGGCGAGGGAGGATTTGGCTCTTCCGGGCATCTCCTTTTTGTATGTGGAGGAGGGCTTCTCGTCTTTGTACACGTCTTCAGAATATGCGGTTATTTCTGACTTAGGGCCGTTGGGGACGGCCATGCTCACTGTGGGGTAAGCCAGAGAGCATGGCCTTCGGTGTGGCTGATGATCTGGGGTCTTCGAGTGGTAGTGATGTGGACGGCGGCGGCAACCCATGACGCGTCAAGAACTTGCGGAGATGCTCAATATTCCATGAGTTTTGCAACTGAGTGCCATCTCCGGTCCCCAGACGGACTCCGCTAGGTCTGGTGACTCGTACTACCCGGTAAGGGCCTTCCCACTTTGGTGATAACTTGTGTGTACCCTTGGCGGACTGAACGCGCCTAAGGACAAGGTCGCCTTCCTCAAAACACCGGGCATGAACCCTGCGGCTATGATAGCAATACTAGGCTTGCTGATAGCGTACAGCATGTGTAGCAGCCCGGAGAAGGTTCTCCTCGAGTAGCACAGTGTCGTCACATGGGTGCTGATCTTGCACTACTTCATCATAGGCAAGCACTCGAGGCGACCCATAAATGAGTTCTGTGGGGATAACTGCTTCTACCCCGTAGGCTAGGGAGAAGGGAGTCTGCCCGGTAGCTCGGTTTGGTGTCGTTCTGAGGGACTAGAGAACTACCGGCAGCTCCTCGATCCACCGCCTGTCGTGCTTCTGCAGCGTATCAAAGGTTCTTGTCTTGAGTCCATGCAGCACTTCGGTGTTTGCCCTCTCAGCTTGTCCATTGCTCCGGGGGTGTGCCACAGAGGCGAATGAGATCTTGCATCCGAGGGCATGAACATATTGCATGAAGGTGCGACTCGTGAACTAGGTGCCGTTGTCGGTGATGATCCTTGCGGGAACTCCAGAATGACACACCAGGTCTTTCAAGAACTTGATAGTTGACTGGGCAGTCACCTTTCTCACGGCAATCACTTCCGGCCACTTTGTAAACTTGTCGATGGCAACAAAGCCCCTGATTCCTTGGGGGAAGGGGCCGAGGATATCGAGCCCCCAGACCGAAAATGGCATGATAGAGGGATTGTGTGAAGTGCTTGGGCAGGCAGGTGGTTTTTTTTGGAATGGAACTGGCAGGCTTCACACCTAGTGACTAGCTCGACCGCATCTTGGAGGTCTGTGGGCCAATAGAATCCTTGCCAAAATGCTTTCCCAACTAATGCCCTTGATCCAATGTGGGAGACACACATTTCTCTATGTATCTCAGCCAGTAGTTCCTTTCCTTCTTCCCGATAGACGCACTTTAATTTCACACCATTGGGCATCCTTCTATACAGAGTGTCATTGACAAACTGATAAACTGATACATACTGGCCCTCCGGGCTACTTTTTCAACCTCGTCTTGATCGCCGGGAAGCTCTCCAATTGGAGGAAGCGGACAATGTGCCTTGCCCAACATGGAGCCTGGGGCTCAACAATGAGGACTAGCGGCACCTCCTCTGCTGTGGGAGCATCAGCCTCATACGCAGGGTCTATGGGCCCGGCTGGAGGGGGCGGTCCGGCAGGCTGAGAGGAGTTGTTTTCGGTTGGGTCTCTGCCGGGAGCGGATGGCTCTATCGGGAGAGGCTTACTGGTGTCCAACTTTCTCCTTTTCCGGGCCATTGTTTCTGGGGATACGGAGGGCTGAGTAAGACAGAGAACAAAAGTTCCTGGTTCCACAGGAAGCTTCTGCACAATGCACTTTGGTAGATGATCAGCTATGCTATTTTCCGCACGGGGTACATGCTCTGTTTGCAATCCGTCAAAGTGCTCCTCCAATCTTCTCACTTCCTTGACGCATGCCTCCGTCAATGGACTTTGATAATCCTTGCTGACTTGTCTCACCACTAGCTGTGAATCTCCTTGAATGATCAGCTTCTAAATTCCCAATTCTGCTGCAACCCTGAGCCTGGCAAGGAGCCCTTCATGCTATGTCGTATTGTTGGTTGCTTCTGCCCAGGCAAAATGCATTTGGACAATGTACTTCAAGTGCTCCCCGGAGGGGGCAACGAGAAGCACGCCAGCCCTGCACCTTGCAGGGAAAAAGCACCATCAAAATACATAATCCATTCTTTGGGTGATTCTTTGCTGGGGGGTAACTGTCTCAGTCACTTCCTCATCAGAGGTTGGCGTCCATTCTGCAATAAACTCTGCCAACGCCGTACTCTGGATAGTTGATGTGCTCTCAAACTTCAAACCAAAGCTGGATAGCTCCAAAGCCCACTCCACTATTCTGCCAGTGGCCTCGGGGTTTCGGAGTATCCGCTGCAACGGAAAACGAGTGACAACTGTGATCTCATGGGCTTGGAAGTAGTGGCACAGTTTCCTTGAGGCCATGATGAGACCAAAAATCAACTTTTGCACGCCAGAGTACCTTGATCTAGCCCCCTGTAACAAGGAGCTGACGAAGTACACTGGGCGCTGCACCACTTTCTTCCTCGCCACGTCCTTGGGGTTTCCCTCATTGTCGTGCTCACTGCTATCGTGATCCTTGTCTGACTCTGTCGGTCTCTGCTCACTCTCTTCCTCATTCACTTCTCATTGTGCTACCAAGGCTGCACTAACCACTTGGTTGGTTGCCGCCATGTATAGCAGCAGCGGCTCCTGGGGTTTGGGAGCAACAAGGGTAGGCACAGAAGATAGCTAGGCCTTCAACTCTTGCAAAGTTGCATCTGCTTCCGGGGTCCACTTCATAGGACCAGCCTTCTTTAAAATTTTGAAGAACAACAGGGCATGCTCGGCAGACTTGGAGATGAATGTGCTTAGCGCGGCAACACATCCTGTCAGGCGCCTCACATCTTTAACTGTCCTTGGTGCTTGGATCTGCTCAGTGGCCTCGATCTTGTCGGGATTAGCTTCGATCCCCCTATGGGACACAAAGTACCCAAGCAGCTTGCTAGAGGGAACACCAAATAAACACTTCTCCGGATTGAGCTTCATGTTGATCTTGCACAAATTTGCAAATGTCTCCTCCAAATCCTGGATAAGAGTTGCTCTGTCCTTGGTTTTGACCACAATGTCATCCATATAAGCTTTAATATTTCTATGGAGCTGAGGCTCAAAACCAATCTGGACTGCCCTTGCAAAAGTAGACCCGACACTCTTTAATCCGAATGGCATGCGGACAAAGCAGTATGTACCACATGGAGTGATGAACGAGATCTTCTCTTCATCTTCTTTGGACATGAAGATCTCGTGATATCAGAATAGGCATCCAGGAATGAGAGCAAATCACAGCCTGAAGTGGAATCCATGATCTGATCAATACGCGGCAAGGGAAATGGGTCTTTAGGCAGGCCTTGTTGAGATCTATGAAATCAATGCACAGCCTCCACTCCCCGTTTGCCTTCCGGACCACCACTGGGTTTGCTAGCCAAGTGGGATGTAGCACTCCACTGACCAAACCGACTGCCTCGAGCTGCTTGATCACTTCTGCAATGAACTGTTACCTCTCCAGGCCTGCTTCCGGACTTTCTGTTTAACAGGTCTGGCATGTGGGCAGACAGCAAGGTGGTGCTTGATTACCTCCCTAGGAAAACCGGGGATACCAGATGGTTGCCATGCAAACGCATCAATATTCGCCCGCAGGAAGGCAACGAGCGTGCTTTCCTATTTGTCATCAAGGGTGGCGCTGATAGTGAAAGTACCATCAATGCCAGCTAGCCCTGCCGGGACCTTTTTCACTTATGGAGCAGCAACCTTGGACCTCTTGCTGTCGGAGCACTCTGGCACGTCGTCAACGGGTGTCATGCACTTGTTGGGGGCACGCTTCCTAGGATCTTTGCTGGAGGTCCTACAATCCCTCTTCTTTCTTTTGCTTTCCTTGGCGGGAACTATTGCCTCTGCTGCGTCCGCGTCCCGGTACATCTTGTCCACGCAAATGATGGCATCCTTATCATATGATGGGATGGTGATAACCCCAAGTGGCCCAGACATCTTCAGGGTGTTGTAGGCATAGTGGGATGAAGCCATGAATTTAGTGAGAGCCGGGCGTCCAAGAATCCCGATGTATGACAGGGGGAGATTAACCATGTCAAACACAATCTTCTCGGTCCAGTAGTTCAGCTCTCCCCCAAATGTTACCGGCAACGTGATCTTCCCCTTATGATGACTCCAGCCGAGATTAACTCCTTGAAACGTGTCGGTAACCTCTAGCTCTTCCTCTACTATCTGAAGCTTGTTGATAACTGCCGGGGAAATCAGATTCAATCCGGCCCCGCCATCCACCAACATCTTCATGACCTTGAGGTTGCGTGTTGTTGGAGAGACCAACAATGGCAGGCACTCTACCGCAGTGGTACGGTTAGGATGATCCTCCTTGCCAGAGATGATGGGCGTACGGGACCATTTGAGCGACTTTCGGGCCTCTGGCGCAGGTTCCATGACATTGACTTCTCGCGCCCATCGCTTGAGCTGGCGGTGAGAGGTGTGTAGAGATACACCCCTGTCAACGTACAAGGCATTAGTGGGCTTCTGAAACTCTTGCTCACTGGTTTCCTCTTCATCCCCTCCATTAGTCTCATCATCACAGGCTTCCTTCACTTGTCCCCTAGTGGGTTTTCCTCTGCTCTGAAAGGGTTTGTCGAGGCGATATGCTTCACCGCCTCGGCCCTTGCCGCCAGCGGCATTCTGACCTTTGTCCTTGTCACGCTTCTCATACTCAGCTCTCTGTCTCTTGACCAACTGCTCAACCTGATAGCACTCTTGAAGGTCGTGGCCCTTGGTCCGATGGATTTTGTAGTACGGCCCATCGCCCTTCCCGACCTTCTTGGTAGCCGCAGCTTCCCGACAATCAGCGCACACGTCAGCCTCCTTGCCGGGGACCTCAACCTTGGTGATCTTGTCGGTACTTGGGGTGCCTGATCCTTCAATGTCATCACTGCCTTATCCCTCCACTTCTTACTGTGCTTCTTGCTCTTCTTCTGATTGGTTGATTCATCGTCATCCTCTGAATCAACATTGATGCAATCTTCCTTCCCTCCTCCATCCGAGCACACTTATCCACTAGAGTTTACAGCTCCTTCACAGTCCTGGGAAACCGCACGTTCATCTTAGAATGAATCCGGTGGTTGTGCACATTGGATTGTAAGGCGGCTATCACAGCTGCTGGATGGATATTTGGAATATTTCTGTGAACTTTGCTGAATCTCTGTAAATACTTACGGAGCGCTTCTCCTTCCTTTTGTTGGAGAAGCTGCAGGTCGCTAGGACGACCCAGCTCCTGGTGGCCACCAGTGAAGGCACTGATGAACTCGTGGAACAGATCTGCACATGACGAAATAGAGTTCTCTGGCAGGTGCATCAGCCAAGACCTCACATTGGGCTTGAGGGCCAAAGGGAAGTAGCTGGCGAACACCTTCTCATCTCTTCCCCCGGCAGCCTGAACAGCAATGGTGTAGATGCTCAAGAACTCTGCCGGGTTCAGCCACCCGTTGTACTTCTCAGGTATCTCTAGCTTGAATGTGCGAACAGACGGCCAACGGACTTGCCACAACTCACAGGTAAAGGCAGGGCAGCCAACCTCGAAAGGTAGGGGGCCGCCAAGACCGAGCGTAGGCTCGTCGACGTTGAGGCCGTCGCACCCGTTGGTCCGGCAGAGGTCGTCGTGGTGCTTCTCAACAACGCACATGTCTCCTCTCCGCCTATCCTCCGGGGTTCATCGTTGGCCTGGACATGCTGGAGGGTCAAAGGAGGCCATCGAGACATCATCGGGGTCTTGATGAGGTCGTGCTCGTGCTGGCTGCCATGGCGGGGATTGCACCGTGTGGGCGGCTCCCTTCGTACGGGCAGCAACATGAGCTGTCGTCGTTGCTTGGGGAGGCCATGGTGGATCAGCTCGTTGTGAGCCCTCGGCTTCGGCGAAACCAAGCAAACTTTGGATGGTGGCATGCCATTCGTCGCTCGGCCGCCGGCGGAAACCTCAGCAACAGCTGAGCTCGTGCCATGGCCTCCGAGGTTGTGCTTGGCATAGACGATGATGTAGTCAATGCATCGTCGCTCAGCTCCTGACGGAGCCAGCGGTGGCAGTGATGCGCCCCTGCTGTTGCGGTGCAACCACCTGGATGGCAGGGTTGTGGGGTGGAGGCGCTCGAGGACCAATAGCCCTATTAGGCGCAGCAGCTCGGTCCACCCACTCGGGGGAAAGCGCACGTGCAGCGGTTGCGCCTGTGGCAGGGGCGGTCGGAGGGTGGCGGTTCCCCCCAGACCGAGCGCCATCGATGTGGCTATGCCCGTCGGTGAGCGGAGTGTGGTCGTCAAGGTGTTGCTGGTGTTGTTCTCCTTCAGCGTCTCCTGCTCATGCGTCGGCCGCGGGGGAAATGGTGGTGGTCTCGCCTGCTCCGACCACATCCCCAACAGTGACCGCGTCCTCGCGCAGCTCCACGCCCCTGCAACGTTGGGGGCTGTAGGTGGCGGGGCCTTCGAGGTGGATGGATGAGCCGAAGAAGCGGGCTTCTTCTTGGGTGCCATGGTCGATGGCGTTGTCGAAGATGCAGATGATAATGAAGGCGACGCGCTGCTCACGTTTTCAGGTTCGTGCAAGCGCTGGCCCTACCCGGCATGCAAAAGATGCCGCGAGAAACCACGATCACCTATGGGACTTGGACAACCTCTTTGCTGGTTCCGCAGGGGGACCGCGCGTTGCACAAAGAGCAGACCAACATGGGGCGGTACGGCAGAGATCACACAAGCAGTTTTACCCAGGTTCAGGCCGCCACGAGGCGTAAAACCCTACTCCTGCTTTGGTGGATTGATGGTGGAAATGTGGTGGCGGGGCATAGTACACTTGTCTGACCAGGGTTGCCTCAGGGCAGCAGCGACTACGTGCATATTGGGTGTGAGTTCTGTAACTTTCCAACCCCTCGAATCGTTGCCATGGGCCTCCTTTTATAGGTCAAGGGGTCACCACAGTGGCAAATCAGTCATTAGACACTGATAAGATAGTAAATAGTGCTATCATACCTAACTCTGCAGGTTGACAGTGTGCATTTAATGCACCACTTAATGTCACGTCGTTGGTTGCCCGGCAAGGCTTGCCGGGCAATCTTGCCAGCTCCACGCCTGCTCGTTTGACACATCATAGGATGGGTGTCGCCTGTAGGTTTTCTGGTAGAAAGGGGCTGCCATGTGGCGAATGGCTGCCACCTAATCACTCTGCGGCTTGACACCGCACTGATCGACGACGTGAGTCGTGGTGGAGTGCTTGGTGAGGTGTCAGCCTCCGCAAGCCTCGGCAGGCCCTGCCGGGACACCTTGGTCATCTTCTTCTGGGGGTGGCCTCGCCCCTTGTCGGGATCGCCTGCCCGACAAGGGAGGCTTCTTCCTTGATGATATCTTGCTTCTCTGGCTTGGCCTTGGTCCCTCTGATCTGCTGGTTGGTCCTTCGAATATCTTGGTTTCTCGTACTCTGTCTTAGACTGACACTTCAATCTTGATCCTGCGCCTGTGCACAGTCAGGCAACAGACCAAAGGTCTGTTGCACCGACATGTGGGGTGTATGTGTTAGACGAGTTAGAACCTAGAAGGATGTACATGGTGAAATATGTTGATGCATCAGCTAGAGGGAGGTAGATCAAGGTTGAATTCAAGATAGAGGTGAATGATGATGAGTGTTTCTTTAGATGTGAGTATGAAAACTTTGAACAATCTGGGATGATCTATTGCCATGCACTCCAAGAAGTGATATGGTTCAAAATCGTCCACTGCAGTGTGGTTGTTTCTTCACTATGCTTACAGGTAGTTACATGTGATGATGCATCTTCGTCTATCAAGAAAACTTGAGAAGAACTTCCTGATGCTTTGGACGAGGGAGGCCTGTGATAGGTGGCGTCCTTGGGTACCATCGGAATGTTCGCAGCAAGTTGAGTGTACGATTTGAGGCTAACCCCCTATAGTTTTGAGCTGAGGTGCACTTGGTTACAAAACTGATGTAACCCAATATATTCATGATACACTTGTGTGATCGTTGAACCATGATGTGTTATTTGGTACGGTGGGACTATGATGAAACCCATTATTTCCACGACTTGATAATTTACTGGTCTATTCCAGCTTAGTACTTTTTTGTCAAGGAGTGCGAATTTATGGATGAATGAATAAAATTCAGTACATGTTGGTGTTTATGATCAAATCGGCATGACGAATCAAAGGGAATACAGAAAGTGCTACTGAGAAATGAGCTGAAACTTGGATGACCAATTCGTACCATACCTAAAGCTAATGGAACAAATGATAGTCAACTATATGAAAGTGACAACCAAAGGGTTGGTTGGATTTGGTTGTTACTGAGAAATTGATGGTGCAGTAAGGATCTATCCACTGTGCCATCAATTTATACATGTGACAACACGACGTAAAGTGCATCGGCCTACGCAAAGATGTTCTCACCGAGCGGTGGTGGTGAAATGCCTGTTGTGCAATGAGCATGGACCTAACACTGGCGCATGTTACGTCCATAATGACGCGGTTTAAATCATTGTTTGGATCCAATAACGATGACTGGCAGGGATCTGTTTGTGTGCAATGAGCTCATGTACCTAGCCTATCTGGATTTTCTAACCCGTTCCTAGATTAATCATAATTGTTTCCACATAAATTGGTCAAACCTTTGGGGCGTTTTCTCAAAAACATGAGTGTGCTTAATGAAGGATCGCTAATGGTGAACAAAATTACCTGTCCGCTGGCCAGCAATGCTCCACGTCTGCACCTAGAAGAACATGTGGCCAGCCATGCAAGCACCACGATGTATAGGCTACGCGCTCTGTGCATGGACCTACACCAGGGTCGCCATAGTCTACATACATGCCAGGGCCATGTATGAACGTGCAATTAAACAAGCTTGGGCCAAGCCTAGATTCTCTAGCATGTGGTAGGACAAATTTTTCTGAATACGCGCCTGAGTGTGCAGATACGGTGCGAAAACAAATTCAAAAACGACCCTAGTGCGGATCCCACTGCGCTCAGGACGGCCAGGATACCGGCCTGTCTGCTGCGCGGCCACCATTGGCATTTTCTGATTTTGCCATGTGCTAGTCCTTGTAATTCATCTACTCACAATGTTGCTACATCTTGTGATGAATTACTTTCCTTGCCTTGTTGCTCTAATGATGAAGCTTATACTTCCTCTAGTACTCGTGTTGATACTAACCATGTAGAGGAAATCAAATAGCTCAAGGCCCAATTCACTTCTTTGAAGAAAGATTTGGAAAAGTGTCATGAAGGGAAGTCCATACTCAACAATATCTTGGGTGTGCAAAAATCTCCCGATGAGAAAGGAGGACTTGGATTCAACTCCAACAAGAAGAAGTCCAAGAGAAACAATAAGAAGGGCCAAGAACAAGTCAAGAACTAGGCCAAGATTGTTTGCTTCAGGTGCAAGATTGAAGGGCATCATGTTAGATCTTGCCCATTGAAGAAAAAGGCCATTAGTGACAAGAAACAAGGGAAGAGGCCACAAGTTCAATATCATGCTCAGCCACAAGTTGAAGAAAGGCAATTTCCCAAGAAGAAAGTTGTGATCTTCAAGTTGAGAATTCAACTAAGAAGAAAGAAAAGAGTAGATGTTGCTACTTATGTCGTGAGAAGGGTCACCTTGTTTCTTCATGCACAAATGGTACCTTATACAACCCTATTCTAATAGATGATATCTATTCTCTCAGCAAGGATAAGGTTGGCAATTTGTTTGCCAGGTTTCTTGGTACTCAAAGTGGTGTCAAGAAAGGAACCATTTGGGTAGCCAAGCCTATTGTGGTTAACCTCTTAGGACCCAACTTGGTTGGGGACCAACAAGCTCAAACTTGATCAATAGGGGTGGTTGGAGGGCATTGGAGACTTGGCTACATCATGAATAATTAAGGGATCTTCATTGTTCAAATTGTCTCAAGCCAAGTCATTTGAATTATCAAGTTTATATCTTATTGATGACCCACAAGTATAGAGGATCAATCGTAGTCCTTCTGATAAGTAAGAGTGTCGAACCCAACGAGGAGTAGAAGGAAATGACAAGTGGTTTTCAGCAAGATATTCTCTGCAAGCACTGAAATAGTCGGTAACAGGTAGTTTGACAGCAAGATAATTTGTAACGGACAAGTAATAGTAATGGTAAATAAAGTGCAGTAAGGTAGCACAATCCTTTTGTGGCAAAGGACAGGCCAAAACAGTCTCCTATGATAAGCAAAGCATTCTTGAGGTGTCGGTGGGAAACGACACCTATGGGATCACTGGAATCCCTTCTACGGTTGCGGGGCGCGGGGATCGTGAGAAGAGCGGGAATAGTAGACAACACAAAGGGGGATTTACCCATGTTCGGGCCGCAAAGATGCGTAAAACCCTACGATCCTACTTTTGGTGGATGTATTAGTGTTCTTGGGCTCTCGAACTAGCTCCAGGTGCTGCGAGGTTCCAAAGAGCCGAATCCTTTCTCCGTGCACCATGGGTCTCCTTTTATAGACCAAAGGGGCTGCCACAGTGGCACACAGGAGGTGGAAAGTGCTACAGTGTTGCGAGCTTATCGCTCGTATTACAGGCGCATTTAATGTGCGGCTTAGGTGTCCTCTCGCTTTATCGGGGACGGGGGCGAGGCCCGTCCCATCCGTCACCGCTCCTCCTTGCTTCGACACGTGCCCTGGCCAGCGATGCATGCGGCGCCATGTAGGCAGGTAGGCAGTTGAGGTGGCGCGGTGGTGGAGCCTCCACGAAGGGTTGCATGTTGCCACGTAGGTGCCTGCCCAGCTGGCTGGGTCGGCAGCTGCATGTGAACGGCGGCGAAGACTTGGCTGGCGCGGGCCTGTCAATGGCCCCGCCGGTGTGCTTGGCGAGGGTCTTGCCGGGTGGCCCGGCAAGGGTCTTGCCGTGGTGCGCTGGCTTCCCCGGCAAGGATCTTGCTGAGGGCCTTGTGGGTTTCTTTGGTGAGGACAGTTTCCTTCCTATCCTCATTTGATCTCGGGCATTTTATGTCTTCACAAAGATCTGCATGCCACCACGGAGGTGCCTCCCGAGCCCTGTCGTGATGCGTTTGTCTAGCATTGGTGGGCTCAAGGGTGGCTCACTTCGGCTGGCGTGGGCAAGCTGCCCCGGCAAGGGTCTTGCCGGGGCTGCTGAAGCTGCCCCGGCAAGGGTCCTTGCCGAGGAAACCCGCTACGCCTATATGATCTTTGTGGCCTTGGTTCTTGTTGTTGCTTCGTTTGTTCTGTGCCTTCGGCTTCTCTCCGGCTTCCCTTTCCTGCTCTGTTTATGTGGGGTCGTGGCGGGAGGCTCTGACTACCCGTGCATAAGTAAAGGGGTTAAAAAGCAGAGCCACTACTTTTGTACCTCGACAGGAGCCCCCGGGCCTGGGCCACACATAAGCGCAGCACATTGTTGGGCAAGGCCCAGAACGGTGCGCGGGCAGTTGGGGCGGATGTTTACCGCGGCCAGTGTTCCGCCCGCCGCGCTTCCCCACGACCCGCATTGAACGCGCGACCTGGGGGTCGTGCGCGCGCATGATGGAAGCATGCTGGCGTCACCTTGTGGTGGATCGCGTGTCAGGCTCGCGTGTCTCTTCGAGACCGTAGGGCCGCCTCCCATTTACTGCCCTTTCTCGGGAACCATCGTTCCACGCGTCCCACTGCGCCCGCCCCTTGCGCCACGTTCACTGCAAGCATAACACAGAGCGAATGACAGGCGCACGGGACATGGGTAGTCGCGCGCGTGCGGGTCGATTCCCATGCGCCTTCAATGGGGCGGGGAGGGCGGTCGGCGGCCCTGCTTGCTGTCACTTCGAGAAGCCGGATTGGCCGAGAGGGGGCGGCCGAGGCTCGCCCCCGCCCCTTCATAAAGAAGGGAGTGAGAGGAACGGTGCCCCTCAACCTTTCGCCATCTGCCTCTCCCCATTCCTGCTTTCTTTCTTCTTCTGCCATGGCGAGGGGGTGTGGCGACACTTCATCGGTGGCGGCGAGGGTTTCGCTCGCCTCCACAGCTTGACGGATGGGCTCCCTCTCCATTTCAAATTAATGGAGGGTGGCCTCCTATCTGTCAAGATCTTCGGGCACTTCGGGACCCGCGTGAGGTGTTGCGTGGAGAGCTCCTCCGATGACGAAGATCCCTCCTCAAGCGAGAGTGGCGAGGAAGACAACGGCAACAAAGACGAGGGAAGCGAGCGGCAGGATGACGGGTCCGAATAGGTGTCGGGCGCCGCTCCGGGCGGCACCGGTGACCCCATCATCCGTGCCACCGGATCCTTGAACTTCTCAGGGTCGTCTCCTTGGGCGGCTGGCGTAGGGAGGCTTCAGAAGAGGAAGAGGGCGGGTGGCAAGGCCGTCAAGTCGGAGTACGCGGGCACCAACGCCTTTGTCGCGTGTTGACGTCCTGCCGCCTCGTCTTCGAGCTCTGCCTCCGGCGCCGCCATCACCATACAGCCCTTGGACGGCCACCGAGATGTTCTCTTGGTGTCTTCTGCCACTCGTAGCTCGCCTAGGCGCCTCTTTTGCCCTTCTGCTTTCTTGTTCCATTTCCTGAGGAGAGGGACAAGAAAGGGATTACAAGCACCTTATATCTGTTTAGTCTTGTAAGCCTTCGGGGCTTTGTTAGCTTTAGAACTTGTAATCCCCTTGTTCATGTTTTTCATTTCGTATGAACTGTACCTGTACGGGATGTTTTTTTAATGAAAAAGGGATGTTTGCCGGGTTTTTCGTTCGTAGGAAGAACCCACGACAAGGAGTGAATCCTTCTTATCCTTTAGAAAAATGTTTTACTTCCCACCGGGCAACAGGCCTTGCCGTCCCCCCACTTCGCTCGACCTTTCTCACGCTCTTGGCGGAGGCAGGGATGAGGTGGGCTTAGGCTCCTCATTCCTTTTCTTTGCTGCCGCGGCTATGACCAAATTCAGACCCAGGGGATAACCCTTGGGTGCCGAAAAGGGGAGCACGGTAGCTTAGAGACAGAACGGGGTTTCACGTATCCCAGTCCATAACAAAATGCATGAGAGGGGATAGAAAACTTATCTGGATCTGCAGCCCCCGGCAACCTTGGCTTCCCGTGGATGGATCCTGGTTCTTGCAGCCCCCCGGCAACTCTGGCTTGTCGGGGCCCGGACGCCGGTGAGTTCCCTTTCTTCCAAAATAGCTCGGCAAGAATACTTATGTGCCCTGCGAACCAAAGAAGACAGAGAAGAACAGAGAGATGTGCACTCAACCTCTAAGCTAGGGGTTAGCCACCGCTAAGCACTATCAACCCTAACCGAGGAAGAGACTCAATCCTAGCATGCATGCTATAACTTAGGGCGCCAACGCTTCGTTTATCTATGCTCAGGGTCTGTGCCTGGCTTTGCACAGAGGGTTACATGCCTTGCCGGCAAGGCTTGTACAAAAGGGTGGCTTGCCGGGAGGCCCGGCAGCCATGCCTTATGGGTAAAACTTGCGGAGATGGTCGATGTTCCAGGGGTTGTTCACTGGAATGGCATCTTCGGTCTCCAGCCGGACTGCGCTGGGCCTGGTGACTCGCGTTACACGATAAGGGCCTTCCCACTTTGGCGTTAACTTGTTGGAATTCTTGGCCGACTGAACGTGCCGAAGAACAAGGTCACCTTCCTCAAAGCTCCGGGCATGAACCTTGCGGCTATGGTAGTGGTGCAAAGCTTGCTGGTAGCATGCTGCTCTCACAGCCGCCCGGAGACGATCTTCCTCAAGGAGCGTGTCGGGTGGTAGGTGCGACATATGCCAACGGATGGCTTATCATTGTGGGAGCCAATAAGACATCACCGGTGCCTGGAAACGGGATAAGGCGAAGACATGCACGCCAGTGAATCTTACCCAGGTTCGGGGCTCTCCGTGGAGATAACACCCCTAGTCCTGCTCTGCGGGGTCTCCGCATGATCACTAGATCAACAAGTAGCTACAAGAGGCTCCTTGAGCTGTTTGGCAAGAGGAGGAAGAAGGGGCAAGGCTAGCTCTCTTCTCCTCTCCAAGTTGTGTCTAAAACTATCAAAGTCCAACCCTTTGCATGGGTGCCCTGGGGGGTTTATATAGGCCTACCCCCAGGGGTACAATGGTAATCCGGCTGGGCTCGGGCCCAGCCGTCAGTGTCTACGCTGGCCGGCTTCTCCGCCGACTGCTGGGGCCCGCTGACTGGTGGGTCCCGCCGGCTGCCGGCCTGCTGGTGGACAGGTTGGCCCCACCGCTTGGGAGTCTTGTCGGGGGCTGGTTACTGTTGCCTCACCCTTGATGACGAGGGTTTTGTCGAGGTAAGCGTGGCTACAGTGCCGCCGCCTTGCGGGCGTTCACTATAGCCCTACCTCGTCTTGTCTCCTTAATGGTGCACGCTCTTCGAGGGAGGGAGCGAGCCGGCTGTGGAGAGCCGGCTACGCCCCCAGCCAACTGGAAGAAGCACGGCCGCCTTCGGGTGTCTCTCTAACTGATGGGGCCCGCCGCCGGCGGGCCGTACTGACAGCCCGCCGTGGGTGACGTCATGGTCAGCATGGCAACAGTGCCATGCCGGACGGGTAATGGCAGCCCCGTACGGCGTACTATAGCCATGCGTGCTCCAGGATTCGGGGGTGGCACGTTTCACTGTTGCCACGCCCTGTCCCATCGCCATTACATTGGTGCAAACTTTGAGGGCCCGATCTGGGCCGCCTATTGGGGGCCGGCTTCCTGGAGTCGGTCTTGTTGTGGCCGGCTTCCTGGAGTCGGCCCTCCCGCGGCTTTCTCCAGGAGGATTCTTGGGCCGGGCCGCCTCCCGGTAGTTGGCTGATGGGGTAGCCGGCGGGGGGAAGGCGGCCCCGTGTCTTGAGCGCTTGAAGGCTCGATTGGTCCGTTTATTGTTTGAAGAACCAGGGGAGCCGGCTAGGCTACCTGTGGTCATTTACTCCAACAGTAGTCCCCGAAGCTGGTTGTGCTTTGTGGCTGCGAAGGGAACTAAAAGCTCAATCAGCTTCCTATATTGAAGAGCCGGCAGCTAGGAGCCAGCCTCACTTCATGCTTGCCTTCTCGGCGAAGTCTTCTTCGAAATCCGAAGGCGGGAACCAGCTGGCGCGCCAGCCAGGCTGCGGGCTGAACGCCCGCTGCCTGCTCGCCATGTGGCACCCTCCGGCTGGAAGGGCCTGCCATCCCACGCGCGTGACGGGATGCCGCTGCAGACAAGGGCCCGCCACTACCACGCCTCGGCCCAGGCGCGGATCCTCTGTGGCCTGAGCTGGCTGCTCGCCTTCCAGCGGCGGTTTCCGCACGCCATGAAGGCGCGGTAACCGCGGGACGTGGGGGAGTGGGCGCAGTTAATCCCACGTCCCCCCACGCCTTGCCTCCTCGGCTTCAACACGCGAGGCTATAAGTAGGGGGAGGGGAGGGAGAGCAGTGGACGCATGCACGCTCGCCCCCGCCTCGCCTCTCTCTCCTTCTTCTTCCTCTTCGTCGTCGTAGCAGCAGTTCCTCACGGCGCCACCGTTCCGCATTTCTCCTTGGCATGTCGCAGCCTTGCCACCGCCGACCCGGGCGTCCTCCACCGCCGTGCATTCCCAGTTGCCTTCCCATCCTCATGGCTCCAACATCGAGCAACTGGGACGGCTCCAATGTTCACGAAGACCACATTGATTTCCTCCGCAAGACGCGGCGGCTGCTGGGCAAGGACTACATGCAGGTCCGGCTCGCGCCGGAGGGGGAGATCTTACTGGCGCCAGAGGAGGGCGAGCGGGTGATCTTCCGCTCGCACTGCCTGCGCGGCGTCGGCCTTCCCGCGAGCGGCTTCTTCCGCTCGTTTCTCAAATTCTACCATCTCCAGCTGCACCACCTCACTCCAAACACGGTGGTGCTGCTGTCGGCCTTCGTCACCCTGTGCGAAGGCTTCCTCGGCGTCCTCCCCACCCTCGAGCTGTGGGGGGAGTTCTTCCAGTCCAAGCTCGGCACCGTCACCGCGGGCGTGCCGGCTCCATGTGGCGCCTTCATCGCCATGCGGCGAACGATGGCCGACAACCCGTTCCCGGCCATTGCGCTGATCCAATCGGTGAAGCTTTGGCAGAAATCCTACTTTTATGTGAAGAACGTCGCCCCGCAGGGCAACTACGTCAACCTGCCGGCTTACATAGCCGGCCCGCCGGTTGGGAGGCAGCCTTCGTGGTCCTATCGGGCTAGGTCGCTGACGCCGGCTGGGGCAGGCGTTGTTGCCCGGCTTCGGTGTTGATCTAGTCGGAGGGCCTGACCGGGCCCGATCTGATTGCCTCCTTCGTCGAGCGCCGGGTGCTCCCGCCCCAAGGCCGCCCTCATCTGATAAGCCAGATGAGTGGCCGCTTCGACCCAAGCCGGCTAAGCACCAGGGAGATGCCTCACGACGAGGTATCTTACATGGTGAACTATATCGCCAACTGTAAACTTACTGAAGCCTGGCAGTATGGAAAGGCGCCGTATTCTTGCGCCGATCCACCACCCATGGTAAACCTTCTTTCTTTCTTTCTTTTCTTGTTGCCGAGTTTTCTCTGGCCGTTTTCCAACCAGTCGGCTTTCTTTTCTTTTAATCAGAATTACCTCCTTCATCAGCCGACCGGGACCGCGGGGGCGGAACGCGAGTTCGCTCTTGACCACACGGCGGACGACTTTGAAGACCCCGACTTGGGGGCGGCCGCCCTGGACAACGACGCCGTGGGGGGAGGCGGCGAGACAGGCGGCTCTGGGCTCTCCGCTACCTTCGAGGACTGGCCGAACGACAATGAGGCCGAGCCGATTCCGCGCCGCCAGCCAGCGTCCGACCATCAAGGCGCGTGCTCATCCGCCGGGCCGGCTGACCGAGGCGGCATACGGAAACGCCGGGCGGCGCCGTCTCTCTTCGGCAGTCGGCCGAAGAAGCCCAATGGTACTACAGTGGCGACCAAGCGGGACGAGGCGGCCGCGAAGGCGGCCCGCTTCCGCAAGGTGGTGAAGCAGCCGCAAGCGGTTTCGGCATAAGTATTAACTCTCGCATGTCTTTCTTCTTTCTTCTCTTCAGCTGGCATCCTTCTGAGCCTTTCTTATTTTACTGAACAGGGCCGCGCTCACTCTTGAGCGGACTTCAGCCGCTTCCATAGTCGGAGGGGCGGGGGGATCCTCAAGCTCCCGCCGCGTGGACCCCTGCACCGAGCTTCAGGCGGCGACGGAGCAGAATGCGCGGGAGGAGCAGGAGGCAGAGGAGCAGAGGGCGGCCGCCGCCAGGGCGGCCCAGGAGACGACGGCGATGTTGGCGGAGACGCAGGCCGACGCGGCAGCCAGGGCCCAAGTGGAGGCCGCTGTTGCAGAGAGGGCGATGGAGGCCCTGCGTAACCAGCCTCCGCAACTCATCATCCCCCTCCGCACCGTGGCCTCTGATATCCCGGTGCCCCCGCCAGAGGAAGCCGGCCGCGACCAGCCGGCAATGGAGAGGGAGGGGGCGGCATAGTCGTCCCGGAGGGCGAAGCGGTGCCTCCGCCGTTGGTCGGGACGGGCCAAGGCGGCCAGCCAGAAGTGCCGTCTGTACAGCTGGCCGGAGGCGGGCCGGTCGTGGGGGCGGACCTCGTAGTCCTCTCGCCGACTCGCCGGTGCGCGGGGAAGGCGACCTCCGAGCTAGAGCCGCAGAGGGCCGTGGGCTCCAGCTCGTGGTCCCATGACCTGGAGACGGCCAGTGTCAGCTTGCCAGGGTGGACGCCGGGCGATGGAACGGCGGTGCTGAATGTGGCGGCGCGGGACGTCCGGGCCCGGCTTCAGTCCCAGGCCGCCGTGCTGAAGCAGTACACACAGGAATTCCTCGCAACGCGGTCGGCCATTCGGGTGAGTCTTCTTGCTCTTGATTTCTTCCGTGGGGGCGCGTCAGCGCACCCATTGGGTGTAGTCCCCGAGTTCTGAGCCGGCTGCTGAGCAGGCGGCTTGGAACTTCTCAGCAGACTTTGATTTTAATGATTTGTTCTTGCTCGCAGGATTATCACAACCTCCATGCCGCCACCTTTAACTCCCAAGACCGAGAGATGGGCCAGAAGGCCGCTGACCTGACGGAGAGCCGACGTAAGTGTTTCATCCTTTGTCTCATGTGGGGGCGCGTCAGCGCACCCACTGGGAGTAGTCCCCGAGATTCGGGCAGACTGCTGAGCAGTCGGGTCGGATCTTTTCTGACGACTTCTTCATTATTTTCTTCTTCTTTACGTCTACAGGGGCCAATGCCGACTTGAGGGAGCAGCTCGGCATAGCCCAGACCGCCCTTCGTGCCAAGGATACTAAGTGCAGCGCCTTGGCCCAGGAGTGTGATCATCTGGCCAAGAAGCTAGCCAACCAGGAGGAGAGCCATGAGGCGGCCTTGAAGGCGGCGCAGGACAGCGAGGCCGCCCTCAAAGCTGAATATGAGACGGAGGCGGCGAGCTGGGCCGAGGTGAGGTAGGCGCTGAGCAAGGGCTATAGCCGGGTTGAGGATTTGATCAACGGTGGGCCGCCTTCCTCTTCGTCCCTTTGCTCCCCTTTGTCATCCGATCAGTCTTTTGACTTGCTCTATTTCTTTTTTCTTTGCACGGAATACTTTCCCGGCTACTCTGTTGCCGCCAACCAGGCCATCGAAGCTCACCGCGAGGCCCGACGCTAGGCTGGGGCCGAGATCCCACCGGGTGCCAACCGGACGCTTGAAGAGCAGCTTCTGGTGATTCAAGCCCGGCTTCAGCCGGCCTACCGCATGCTCTGCCGTCTGCAGCGTGCCAGAGCACAAGTGCTGACCGCCCTCTGGCCCGGCGAGGTGATTCCTTGCACCCCCAATCGGACTACCGACTGGCTGGAGGTAGCAGTCGACCGCTTCGAGGCCTGGAAGGCTTCTGCAGCTCGGTGCGGGGCTCAGCGGGCGCTGGAGTTCGTACGGGCCTGGTACCCTGGGCTGAGCTTGGACCAGTTGTGCACCTGGCGGCAGGAGGCTGACGAGGAGCTGGAGGCGGTGCGGCCGGCTATTATCCAGTGCGCCTCGGCAATCGCCGACTTCACCAACACCAGCGCCTTTGCTCCTGAGGTGAACGAAGACGGCGTTGCTCAGTCGGAGGAGTGGTTCGGGCTGAACCCGGCAGAAGGAGAGGACTCGGTGGAGGAGATCGACTCCAGCGACGAGGGCGAAGAGGAGGAGGAGGAGGATGGTGAAGAAGCCGTGCCGGACGGTGAGGTGACCGGCCAGCCTCAGCCTGACCGTGCCTCTAGCAACGAGGCACGCGTGAGCATGCCGCTTGCAGCAGGCGGTGACCAAGCCGAGACTCGCCAGCCGGCCACTCCTCCAGCCGACACTGCCGTCTCCACCAGCCTGCCCGATACGCCTGTTGCTCCCCTGGCTTGACTTGTCGTCCTATCTTTCTTGCCTGTTACTTCTTGAACAATTTTCGTTAATTTTGTGCAGTTCCATCCACTGGGGTGTATTCAAACTTTGTTGAATGCTGGTCTTTCAAAGGCCTTTGTGTAAATATAATTATGTGTGTGCTTGGCTTCCATTCCTAATTGCTTTTCATCTTTGGCTGCTTTCCTTTGCCGCCCTCCCTTGGTCGCCGCCTTCCCAGTCGGACAGCTGCTCAGCAGTCTGTGGCCGGGTAAGGACCTGGCCATCTGGGAGGGCAAGTACTCCAGCTTTCTTAGATTGTACCAAAGTAAGAAAGGAAGCCGGCCAGCCGGCTGCTCTGACAGCCGGTTGGCGGGGGTAAAGCCGGTTTGAGTTATATAAGTTCGTTTAGTCCTTAGCCGTTTTTCATGTGGGCATCCCTTCCTGCCTTTGGCTCTTGTTAGTCGGACAGTCAATTCTTTGAGCTGCGACTTTCAACAAGAGAGGGCTTAGGTGTCGGCACACTACTTGTCTGACTGCAGGTAGAACTTAAACATAACCCAAGGCGGCAAGTCCCCGGGCCGACTGATCGAACCCGGTGCCGGACGAGATAATGAATGTGATGACGTAAACATGGGTATGATACTCGTCATTCATAAATAAAAGAGGGTAGTCCCCGATTACTCCTCGGGGAGCCCGTTGTCTCATACTTAGTACAAAAGGTAGTGTGGTACATACTACATTTTAACTGTAAAATCTTTGGAGCAGATTGGCGTTTCATGGTCGTTCCGACTCCTTGCCGGAGTCATCCCTCTTGCGTGCCTTCGGCTTCTGTGCGTCGATCAAGTAGTAGGAGTCGTTGCCTAGGGCTCGGCTGATGACGAATAGGCCTTCCCAAGGGGCCGAGAGCTTGTGCTGGCCGGCTGTTCGCTGGATCGGCCGGAGCACAAGGTCGCCCTCTTGGAAGGATCTCGGATTGACCTTCCGGCTGTGGTAACGGCGTAGACCTTGCTAGTAGATGGCGGACCGGCTGAGGGCTAACAGCCGGCCCTCTTCCAGCAGATCAACACCGTCTTCTCGCGCTTCCTTAGCCTCCGCCTCTGTGTACATGGTGACTCGAGGTGAGTCGAACTCAATGTCAGTCGGGATTACAGCCTCGGCACCATATACAAGGAAGAAAGGAGTGAAGTCGGTTGACTTGTTTGGAGCAATGCGCAAGCTCCAGAGGACGGCCGGCAGCTAGTCAAGCCAACAGCCGGACGAACGCTCCAGTGGCACGACCAGTCGAGGCTTGATGCCGGAGAGGATGAGGACGTTTGCTCGCTCGACTTGTCCGTTTGACTGCGGGTGGGCAACGGACGCTAAGTCCAGTCGGATGCCCTGAGTCGCGCAGAAACGTGCCAGTGCTCCTTTGGCGAAATTCGTGCCGTTGTTGGTGATGATGCTATGCGGTATGCCGTACCGAGTTGTGATATCTGCAATGAATGTCACGGCAGTCGGCCCATTCAGCTTCTTGATCGCCTTTGCTTCAATCCACTTGGTAAATTTGTCCACGGCGACAAGCGGATGTGTCATGCCACCGCGCGCCGTCTTGAATGGGCCCACCATGTCCAACCCCCAAACGGCAAAGGGCCACGTGAGGGGGATGGTCTTGAGTGCAGAAGCTGGCAGGTGTTGCTTGGGGCTGAAGACTTGGCACCCTTTGCAGTGTTTGACTAATTCCTTGGCGTCGTCCAAAGTAGTCGGCCAAAAGAAACCATGGCAGAATGCTTTGGCGACGAGTGATCTTGAGGCTGCATGGTGGCCGCATTCGCCTTGGTGTATATCTTTGAGGATTGCTATGCCCTTCTCTGGCTCGACGCAGCGCTGGAAGACTCTAGTGACACTGCGCCTAACAAGCTCTCGGTTCACTACTGTGTAAGCTCCAGCTCGGCGTTGGACTTGTCTTGCTGAGATCTCGTCAGTCGACAGCTCTCTGTTAATCAGGAAAATGAGGATGGGTTGGGCCCATGATGGATCTGTGACTTCTTCTGTTGTCAAAACGGCTACTGCGACCAGGGCGGGTGGGCTGGGCTGGCAGGTGGGCTCGGTCGCCGCCTGTTGTGTCGATGCAGTCCCCGGGCCGGCTGCAGTAGTCCTCGGGCCGGGTTCTGAAGTCCCCGGGCCGGGTACGACTACAGCAGTCCCCGAGCAGCCTGTCGAAGTGCCCGAGCCGCCTGCCTGTCTCCCCAAGCCGGCTCCGACTGCGTCGGGGTCAGGAGGCATGAAGATGGAATCGGACTCTGGAGACGGCTTGACAGATGGCTTAAGGAGGCGTTGGAGAGAGACGCCGGTTGGTATAGCTTGCCGGGTGGAGCCTATTCGTGCCAGGGCATCTTCTTGCTCGTTGTCGGCCCGTGGCACATGGAGGAACTCGCACCCTTCAAATATCTGCTGAGTTGCTGAACGAGTAAGCGGTAGCTCGCCATGTTTGCGTCCTTGGCGTCCCAGTCACCGGATGATTGCTGGACTACCAAGTCCGAGTCGCCATAACACAGGATCCGGCGGATGCCGAGTTCTTTGGCTAGCCGGAGCCCGTGTATGAGCGCCTCGTACTCGGCCACATTGTTGGAGGCGGAAAAATGAATTTGCAATGTGTATCTGAGCTTGTCGCCTTTGGGAGAGGTGAGGACGATGCCGGCTCCCAAGCCGGTGCGCATCTTGGATCCATCGAAGTGCATCCGCCAATGAGTGGAGTCGGGCGCAGGCGGCAGGTACTGGGTCTTGGCCGAGTCGACGAGGAAGTCGGCCAATGCCTGGGACTTAATGGCGGTGCAGGGTTGGTAGAAGATCGTGTAAGGGGCCAGCGCAATGGCCCATTTTGCCACCCGGCCGGATGCATCCTGGCTGTCTATGATCTCGGCCAGCGGGGCAGTGCATACGACCGTGATGGGGTGCTCTTGGAAATAGGGCTTGAGCTTCTTAGCAGCGAAGTACACACGATAGCACATCTTTAGATAGTGTGGATAGTTCTGCTTCGAGGTGGACAATACTTCACTCAGGTAATAGACCGGCCTCTGGACTGGCTGAACTCGTCCCTCTTCTGGGTGTTGAACCACGATGACTGTCAGGACCCCGACTCAATGCCACATCGATCTAGCATGTAACACCTCATATCACTTTGCGGCCTCATGCACGGTATCCCCATGAGTGTCGCCTTACCTTTGCCCGGGACCATTTGCGCCTTTTGGCACACGTATATGATAGTGTCGCTGGCATCCATATGATAAGGAGCCCGGGCTGACATGGCTAGTCATAAACCCAAAGTAGCACAAACTTATAGGGACAGGCATCCATGACCCGGCATCGAACGTGTCGGTCATCAGCGAGTGAATCCAGGCTGTAGCACTGGGCTAGCAGGACTCCGGTGAATCGCGCTGTAGCGGGCTAACAGGACTCCGGTATTCATGGCGTGACATTTCCCCGAAGGGACAGACACAGGAACGAAGAAGGACACATGCCAGCCAGCCTAAGTGTTCTAGAGCAGTAGCAAGCTACCATGGCTCAGTGGAAGCACTAGGAGACATTTCCCGGTAAGAGAGGCTACTAAGGATAAACAACTAGATAGTCAGATCCCACACATACCAAGCATTTCAATAACATACACACAATATGCTCGATATGTGCAAATACAACATGGCATCACAACATGACTCTACAACTCAAGTATTTTATTCAATAGGCTCCGAGGAGCGAGGTATTACAAACATGGGTCTCACAACCCAACATTCAGAGCATACAAGTCAAAGAACATGCGGAAGCTTAACCTGTCTGGGTACAAACATCTATAAACAAAAAAGGCGGAAAAGCCTGACTATCTACCAGATCCTGTCGAGGGCACAAGATCGTAGCTGAGGTAACAAGCTAAACGTCGAAGTCCAAGCGGAACTACTAGCGAGACTGAAGTCTCTCTGCAAAAACATAAAATAGGCAAACATGAGTACAAATGTAGCCAGCAAGACTTACATCAGAACTAACTACATATGCATCATTATCAACAAAGGGGATGGTGGGGTTTAACTGCAGCAAGCCAGCTTTGACTCAGTGGCTATCCTAAACTACGACTGCAAGTAACTCTTTTGAGGTGGCGCACACGAGTCCACACATTCACCATATCAATACACCACTATGGATCTGTTCCCGTCTCCCTACGAGAACGCCATCCATAGCACTCACGCTATCTTGCGTATTTTAGAGTATCCACTTTCACTTGTCTATGAACTGTACAGGCAACCCAGAAGTCCTTTTCCGCGGACATGGCTATTCGAATAGATAATGTTAACCCTGCAGGGGTGTACTTCTTCACACACGCTCTCGCCACTTACCGCCATGTACACCTCGTGTATCTCGGCAACCTTCAAGCGGAAGCCTGGCGAGGGAGTCGGCCACGACCTGACTAACCACACAAGTCTCTCGTCCAGGTTTATCGCCTATTCGGGTTCCATCCGCAAGGAGATCCGGCCGGGGTGTCGCTCACGGCCCCAAACGATGTGATCAGGGTTCCCAAGCCCACCATTCGGGTGCCACTTGGTACACCGTGCCACTGTGCCTAGTCTGTCCCCAAGCCCACCTGTACCGGGTGCCACTTGGTAGACTACTAACACTACCTACAAACACTAGAAACTAGTTGCAACTCCTGGACAGAGATCATGTTGATTAATAAGTCGAGAGGGGTCGAGTTACCGGAACCCAATGTGTGGTAGTAACTGTTCATGGATCACAAACACAGAACTCAGTTCCTGAGGACGGTTTCAATGAGACAACCCACCATGTACTCCTACATGGCCTCTCACCGCTACCTTTACGAAATCGTGTTCACACACTTAGCTCACACACAGTAGGACATGTTCACACACCTCCAATTCATCCCGATGAATCAGACCTGACACAACTCTAAGCAATAGCAGGCATGACAAACAAGCATGAATGAGTAGGCACAACAGGGCTCAAACAACTCCTACTCATGCTAGTGGGTTTCATCTATTTACTGTGGCAATGACAGGTCATGCAGAGGAAAGGGGTTCAACTACCGCAGCATGTAACAGTTGAATTGTTGTTGTCCTAATGCAGTAAAAGAGAGCAGGAGCGAGAGAGTGGGATTGTATCGGAATGAACAAGGGGGTTTTGCTTGCCTGGCACTTCTGAAGATAGTATACTTCTTCATCGGTGTCATCGAACTCGTCATCGGTACACGTCTATCGAGAGGGAACAAATACCGGCAAACAAGGAAGAACACAGTCAATGCAATGCACAATATGATGCATGATCATGACATGTCTATATGTTGTGATTTGAGCTAATGCAACTAGCAACAGGTTAAATGGAGTTGGTTTGAACCCTAGGTTCAAATTCAAACTTCATATGTGAAGCTTTAAATGCCATTTATATGATTTGGCCTAAACAGCAGCCATAAGTTGTTCTAACATGCATGAAAATAGTACAGATGGATAGATTGGATTTTTCTGATCATTTTTCATATATAATTTATTTCATTTGGAGTTACGGTTGATTTTCTATGGATTTTAGAAGTTTTGGGCATTTTCTGAAATTTATAGATCATTTCTGATTTATTTTTATTCCAGAAAATAAATACTGCGTCAGCATTGAGTAAGCATGACGTTAGCAGGGTCAAAGGGCTTCCCTGGGTCAAACCTAACCATGGGTCCCACTGGTCAGTGTCACGGGGTTGGTTAGTGTCGCTGACATGTGGGCCCAGTCAACGGCCACGTCAGCTTGGTCAAAGCTGACGCATGGGCCCACTAAGGTTAATTAAAACTAAACAGAAACTAAGCTACATTTAGTTGGACAGTGGGGCCCGCCTGTAAGTGGCTTTAGGGTTAATTAGCAGGGTCATTAGAGGCTAAGGATGGGCCACGTCGACATCGCCGGAGTTCGGCTGGCGGCGACCAAAACCGACGAGCGAGACGCTGCGGGATGGCGCTACAGGGGACGGTTTCGAGCGCGGTTTGCAGCTATGAGTTTCTGGCAATGCGGCGCATCTAAAGGAGGCAGCGGGAGGTGCCGGGTGCAGTGTAACGGCGGGGGCGACGGGCGGAGCGGCGACCGGAGTTCGGCCGTGTGCGGGGACGCGGCTACGGTGCGCTAGGAAAGCATCTGGCGGTGGCGTTGGCTTCCTGCAGAGCTTCTGAGCATGGTGGCGCGCGCGGATGCGGGCTATGGTGGCTTAGACCACGGCGGCGCCATGGCCGGAGGCGGAGGGCTCTCGGGCTCGATGGAAACGACGACTACGCGGCGCAATAGAGCAAGGGGAGAGAGGGGGGCGAAGGAGGAGCTCACGGCAGGTCAGACGAGCGGCTCGGTGGCCTCGTGGGAGGCTTGGAGGCGACGGGCGACGATGGCGATCTGGCGGCCGTGCGCAGAGAAGACGGGTTGATGGCGAGGCGACAGGGCGTCCGGCGATGCTCGCGTTGAGGGGAGCTTCAAGGCATCGAGGAGGACGTAGGGGACGGCGCAGGGAGGCACTGGGATGGTTGTGGCTGCGCGTACGGCGGTCGGCGTCGATGACCGCGCTCGGTGGACACGCGTGAGAGAGACAGGGGAGGGGAGAGAGTGCAAGGAGTGCTTGAGGGGGTTCTGCGGGGATGGTGTGGCGTCGCGGGAGGCGTCCAGGGGGAGGAGGAGGCAGCTAGGCAGGGAGGAGGTGGCCGACGTGTGGCCGCGCGCGCCGGGCACGCGCCCCTGCCTACTGGCGCGAGAAGGAAGGCAACAGGGAGCTAGGCGGTGGTGGGCTGGGCCGGAACAGGAGCTGGGCCGGTGCGGCAGCAGGTAGGTGGCCCAGGTAGTTTCCTTTCTCTCTCTCCCTTCTAAATTGTTTCTGTTTTCTATTTTCTGTAATTGTGTTTGGCTTTAATAAAAATGACAGGGCATTTCCAAAAATCATGAAACTGCTCAATGTCACTGTTTGGAATATTTCCAACAACAAACATTTCAGTTTGTGACTATTTGAGCATTTAAAATATTATTTAGCAATTAAATGCCCAAATGCAAATACCATATGATTTAATTCAAAAATCCAAAATGGGCTAGAAAAATGTGCACCATTTTTGGAGAGGTTCTAGACTAATCCAAAAATGATGAACTTTTCTGAAGGGCATTTTGGGTTCTTTGAGAATATTTTTATTTGAACCTAGTTGATTTGATCTGGTGCTAGGGTTTGAGCAATCCCCAATTCAACTTTCAAATAAATTAGACATGATGCAACAACCAAGCTAGTCCAAGTGCATAGCAAGGCTAGGGATGTGACAATGACGGTGCTGACCACCCGGCTAGTGGCGGCAATGTAAAGGAGCATGGGCTCTTTCTCAGTCGGTGCCACCAGGACAGGCGGCGTGGACAGCATCTTTCTTTAATTCGTGGAAAGCTTGATCTGCTTGGTCGTTCCACTCAAAGTGAGTGGACTTCTTCATGAGTCGATAGAGAGGGAGAGCCTTCTCTTCGAGCCGTCTGATGAAGCGGTTGAGGGAGGCCAAGCATACGGTAAATTTATGGACATCTCTTAGCTTGGTAGGAATCTCCATTCTCTCTATAGCCTTGATTTTTACCGGGTTACATTCGATGCCGCGTTCGTAGACCAAGAAGCCTAGGAGCTGGCCGGCTGGCACTCCGAAGATGCATTTTTCTGGATTGAGCTTGATCTGAAACCGGCGCAAGTTCTCAAATGTCTCTTTGAGGTCTTCCAGTAGGGTGCCGCGCTTCTCCGTCTTCACCCCAATGTCGTCTACATAGACGTGGGCATTTCTGCCGAGTTGCTTGAGGAGGCATTTCTGCATGCAACTCTCAAAAGTGGCACCGGCATTTCTCAAGCCGAATGTCATAGTCAGGTAGCAGAAAGCTCCGAATGGTGTGATGAAGGCGGTCTTCAGACGGTCAGCTGGGTCCAATTTTATCTGGTGGTAGCCCGAGTAAGCATCCAAAAAACTCAACAGCTCGCATCCGGCTATGGAGTCTATCACTTGATCAATCCTTGGCAGTGCAAAAGGATCCTTGGGGCAGGCTCTATTGAGGCTTGTGTAGTCAATGCACATGCGCCACTGTTTGTTCTTCTTCAACACCAGGACCGGGTTGGCAAGCCACTCAGGGAAGAAAACTTCCATAATGAAGCCGGCTGCCAGAAGCCGGGCTATTTCTTCTCCGACTACCCTTCTCTTCTCTTCTGACAGGCGGCATAAGGGCTGCTTGACCGGCTTGGCGTCTAATCCGACATGTAGCTTGTGCTCGGCGAAATCTGTCGGAACACCCGGCATGTCTTTGGGAGACCATGCGAAGATGTCTCGATTCTCGCGGAGGAAATCGGCGAGCTCGCTTTCCTATTTGTTGTCAAGGCCGGTTCCCATGATAGCGTACCTTTCCGGGTGCTCCGAATCCAGAGGTATCTTCTTCGTCTCTTTGGCCGGTTGGAAGGAACCCTGAGCATCATATTCCTTGGGGTCAGGGGACAGGGTCGGCTGCTTGCCGTCCATGGCCACGACTCGGTCCAGCATCCTCTTCTCTTCAGCAATCACGAGGGACTCGGCCAGCCGGCTGCTGGCGGCCACACACTCAGCGGACTTCTTGTAGTCTCCGGATACGGTGATGACGCCCTTGGAACTCGGCATCTTCATCTTGAGGTAGGCGTAGTGGGGCACATCCATGAACTTGGCCAAAGCGGGTCGGCCAAGCAACGCGTGGTACGGGCTCTCTAGATCCACCACTTAAAACCATATTGCTTCTTGGCGGAAATGATCTTTGTCTCTGAAGAGAACATCTATCCTGATCTTGCCGATTGGTGCACAAGACAAACTGGCAACAATACCGTGGAACACAGTCCGACTCGGCATGAGCTGCTTTGCCTTGATATTCAGCTTCTCCATGGTATCACGGTACAGTATGTTGATGCTGCTTCCGCCATCTATCAGCACGCGGGAGAATCGGGTGGTCCGTTGATCCGTCGCGAGGGTGGCATCCAAAACCAATGCATAAGAGCCGAGAGACGGCATCACCTCTGGGTGATCGGCCCGGCTCCAACTGATATGTTTCTCCGACCAGTGCATGAACTCGGGGTTGTTGGATGCGACTGCGTTGACTTCTTGGTGTTGTCGGCGCCGACTTCGCCGATTTTCTAGCTGGCTTGTAAAGACGACGTAGGCGGCATGCTCATCAAGGAACTCGCCATGAACAGCTCCGACTGTTGGCCGAGCGGCCGGCTGCTGATGAGCCGAAGGCGGCTGACCAGCAGGCGGAGGCGGCACTAGTCCCTCGCCCTTGGAGATTCGTGTGAGCCAATGGCATTTCCGAGTGGTGTGGTTGGAGGCCTTCGTGCCGCTGTGGAACTTGCAGGGGGCATCAAGGGCTTGCTCATAGGAGAAAGCCGGCTGCCAAGCCCGCCTGCCGCCCTTCTGCTTCTTGGGCGCGGGTCGCCCCTCAGGTTGTTTGTCTTCGATTGTGGCCACTTGCCGACTGGTGGAAGTCGGCATCGGAGCCTTGCGCTTGTTGTCGTTCTGGTACGGGCGTCGGTTAGAGTCTCTAGCCGGCGTCTTGGGAGCCGGCGCGAGCACCTTCCCGGAGGCGTCTACTCGAAGCTCGGTTTTCATGGAGGAGTCAGCCGTGGCATATTTGTCCGCGATAACTAGCAGCTCGTCGAGGGTAGTCGGCTCGTCACAGAGGAGTCGGTGCTTGAGGAGGGTGCCTTCTCGGCACCCGGTCGTGAAGTATTCTATGGCTTGAACCTCGTGCACCCCTTCGCATGAGTTTCGGAGCTCGGCCCAACGCGTGAGATAGTCGCGAGTTGACTCATTGGGTCCTTGTATGCACAAGGAGAGCTGTCGGGGCTTGGGAGCCCGCTTGTAGGTGCTGGTGAAGTTGCGGATGAAGGCTTCCGTGAAGTCGAGCCAGCTGTTGATGCTGTAAGGCTTGAGGCTGTTGAGCCAGGTGCGCGCCGTGCCTTGGAGTATCAAGGGGACATATTTTATAGCAACACGCCTGTTGCCGTTTGCTATGCGGACTACGGTGGAGTAGTCAATCAACCAATCTTCCGGCTTCACAGAGCCGTTGTACTTGGGCGTGTCTCTTGGGAGCGAGAACCCTTTGGGGAAGGGCTCGTCGCGGATGCGGGGGCCGAAGCAAGGCGGGCCGACATCATCTTCTTCTTCCAACACCAGGGATCGCGCGAGGCGGTCGATCCGATGGCGGGCATCGTTTTCGCCGACTCCTTCGCGGTGACCTAGTCGGCCCCTGAGACTCGGATGCGTGACAGGCGGCGGGGTGGGATATCTCTCCCCACGAGGCAGAGGAGGAGGCAGATCGCCTTGTCGCTCCACAGCTCGAGGGCGGCCTTCTGCGTCGCGCTCGATAGTGACTCGAGTCCGACTGCAACTAGCAGCCGGCTCCTTTTCCTGCCTTGTGCGGGCTCCGCCCGCAGTCGGCGTACGTGACGTCGCGCCATGCTCTCAGCATGGGGCAGGGCTTTCGGCGCGGACGCCAGCGTTGTGCCGCTTTGTGGACGCGTCAATCAACTGCTGGATTCGCCTGGTCATGTAGGGGAGTTCGTCGGCCCCTACTCTGTTCAGCTCGTCTACGACCGACTGGTTGGCGCGCAGGTTCTCAAGAGGCGTGGCGTAGACTGGGCGTTCTGCCCCCAGAATGTCGGCGATGGCCGCACCGCGTTTCTGGACGACGCCGGCCCGGCTCGGTCCGTCGGGAGGCGGCGTGCCGAAGGCGGCGCGGTCGACTTCGCACTGGTGGGCCTCGGTGAGGCATCTCATGGTGGCTAGCTTCTGGCCCTCTGCGATGAGGGTAAGGCGGCATGCCTCCAGCGCCTCGGCGTCGGCATCGGCCGGGATGGGGACGGACAGATCCTGCAGCGCCGCTTGCAGGGCGTCGTGGGTGTTCTCGCCGGAAGCGACTCCGTGGCTGATGACCAGAACTTCGGTGACGGTGCTGCCGCCACTGTCGGGTCGAGGGAGAGGATCATCGAAGACCACCACGTTGGTGGGGAAGGCGTCGAGCGATGCCGTGTCGGAGTCGACAAGCATCGGATCGGTGGAGCCAACCGACTCCAAGTCCACAGCGGGCTTGCTGGAGACGTGGAGTTGGTCGAGGAGGCTGACGAGACGGTTCTCGAGGCAGCCGGTGCCCGTGTCGGGCGCGGGCTCGTTGGAGATGTGGGCCTCGCCGAGAAGATCAGCGAGGCAGCTCGCCGCGTAGGCGTCGTCGACACCTTGCAGCGCGTCGGGGCAAGCGCCATCGGGCGTGCCGGGCTGGCTACGCTCGCGGGGGAGGAAGAGGGTTCCCATCCAGAACAGGTCTCCGGATGACGGTGCACCTGGCCCCATGGTGGGCGCCAAATGTCGGGTGGTAGGTGAGACATATGCCAACGGATGGCTTATCATTGTGGGAGCCAATAAGACATCGACGGTGCCTAGAAACGGGATAAGGCGAAGATATGCACGCCGGCGAATTTTACCCAGGTTCGGGGCTCTCCGTGGAGATAACACCCCTAGTCCTGCTCTGCGGGGTCTCCGCATGATCACTAGATCAACAAGTAGCTACAAGAGGCTCCTTGAGCTGTTTGGCGAGAGGAGGAAGAAGGGCCAAGGCTAGCTCTCTTCTCCTCTCCAAGTTGTATCTAAAACTATCAAAGTCCAACCCTTTGCATGGGTGCCCTGGGGGGTTTATATAGGCCTACCCCCCAGGGGTACAATGGTAATCCGGCTGGGCTCGGGACCAGCCGCCAGTGTCTACGTTGGCCAGCTTCTTCGCCGACTGCTGGGGCCCGCCGGCTGGTGGGTCCCGCCGGCTGCCGGCCTCCTGGTGGACAGGTTGGCCCCATCGCTTGGGGGTCTTGTCGGGGCTGGTTACTGTTTCCCCACCCTTGATGAGGAGGGTTTTGTCGAGGTAAGCGTGGCTACAGTGCCGCCGCCTTGCGGGCGTTCACTATAGCCCTACCTCGTCTTGTCTCCTTAATGGTGCACGCTCTTCGAGGGAGGGAGCGAGCCAGCTGTGGAGAGCCGGCTACGCCCCCGGCCAACTGGAAGAAGCATGGCCGCCTTCGGGTGTCTCTCTGACCGATGGGGCCCGCCGCCTATGGGTCGTACCCTACGGGCCGTACTGACAGCCCGCCGTGGGTGACGTCATGGTCAGCATGGCAACAGTGCCACGCCGGACGGGTCATGGCAGCCCCGTACGGCGTACTTTAGCCATGCGTGCTCCGGGATTCGGGGGCGGCGTGTTTCACTGTTGCCACGCCCCGTCCCATCGCCATTACATTGGTGCAAACTTTGAGGGGCCGATCTGGGCCGCCTATTGGGGGCCGGCTTCCTAGAGTCGGTCTTGTTGTGGCCGGCTTCCTGGAGTCGTCCCTCCCGCGGCTTTCTCCAGGAGGATTCTTGGGCCGGGCCGCCTCCCGGTAGTCGGCTGATGGGGTAGCCGGCGAGGGGAAGGCGGCCCCGTGTCTTGGGCGCTTGAAGGCTCGATTGGTCCGTTTATTTTTTGAAGAACCAGCGGGAGCCGGCTAGGCTACCCATGGTCATTTACTCCGACAGAGCGTCACGTCGTCTTGGCGCAACTACTCTTGCTCAAGCTCATCATAAGCGACCACTCGAGGTGACCCGTATATGAGTTCCGTGGGGAGAACTGCTTCTGCCCCGTAAACCAGGGCAAAGGGTGTCTGGCCGGTGGCTCGATTTGGCGTCGTTCTGATCGACCAAAGAACCGCCGGCAACTCGTCAATCTAGCGCCTCCCGCTTTTGCGCAGCCTATCAAAAGTCTTCGTCCTTAAGCCTTGCAGGACTTCAGCATTTGCTCTCTTCACTTGGTCGATGCTCCATGGATGTGCCACGGTGTAACGCCCCGGATTCGATGCGCCAGGTGTCTGCCAGTTATTCGCCGTCGTTGCCATGTCATGTGCTTGCGTGTTGCCTTTTGCCATGTCATCAGCTGCATTTCATATCATGTCATCATGTGCATCTCATTTTGCATACTTGTTCGTCTCATGCATCCGAGCATTTTCCCCGTTGTCCGTTTTGCGATCCGGCACTCCTATGTCATCCGGCGTCCCCTACTTCTCTTCTGTTGTGAGCGGGTGTTAAACCTTCTCGGAATGGCCCGAGGTTTGCCAAGCGGCCTTGGTATAGCACCGGTAGACCGCCTGTCAAGTTTCGTGCCATTTGGAGGTCGTTTGATACTCCAATGGTTAACCGGGTAACCGTAAAAGCCCTTTCTCTTTGCAGCCCAACACCCCTTCCAAAGTGGCCCAAAGCCCAGCAAACTCCTCTCCATGCTCTCGGTCGTTCGATCACGATCGCGTGGCCGAAAACCGCACCTCATTTGGACTCTCCTAGCTCCCTCTACCTATAAATATGTGTCCCTCCCGGATTTTTCGCGCAGTCCAACCCTAGCCTTCGTCCTCCTCCCGCAGCCGAACACGTCCGGACCCCGCCGGACATGTCCAGCCTCCACCTCACCCCAACCAATCCCCACGCGACACGTCATCGCGCCGCCGCCCTGAGCCACTCAGCGCCCGCCACCTGTCCGCCGCCGCCGCCCACCTCCGCCGGCCCGCGGGGCCCACGCCAGGCCCGCGGGGCCCGGATCTGCTCCGCCGCCGCGCGGGGCCTGCCCGC
>NC_041387.1:125793311-125838146 GCF_002162155.2 Triticum dicoccoides
CTGTCCGTGCCCCGCCGCCCGCGCGAGTCCGGCCGCGCCGCCCCGTCGCCTCCCCGTCGCCCCTCCGCCTCGACCCGGACCGGATCCGGCGAGATCCGTCCGGAGGAGCCCCGGATCCGCCTCCCCGGCCCCGTCCCCGACAGCCCCGCCGACCTCACTCCGGCGAGCCTCGGTACCCATGCCCGTTGACTTTCTCTCGGGTGAGAAAACCTCCAAGTCCCCGAATCCCTGACATAATCATGCCATGTTCATCGCATTGTATCTCTGCATCTGAAGCTCCATTTCGTGCGTGTAATATGTCAAATTGTTCGTCTCGACGAGTACTCCATTTAATTCCATTGCATCATTTTCATTTGAGCTCATCTTGATGCCCGAAATGCTGTTTGAAGAGTGCATGTTGATGTTAATCTGCTGAAACTGTTATAACTTGCTCTTTTGTCATTTTTGCGATGATTGATGTGTGCATCCTATGAGGTTGATGTCTACATGTATTTTGATCTATGCTACGCCATCTTTCCAGGGGTGCCAACCATGTATTTTTGTGAGTTGTGTGCTGAGTGTATCAAGCTTGCTAAGTAGGGTAGTTGCTGTTGCTGTTTTCCTGACAGATTCTGTTATATTTTGTTGCTATGTTAACATGCTTCTACTAATCATTCTATGCATAATCTGGAGATGTTCTATAAACATGTTTTGATATACATGTCTTGCTCTATCCATTCATGCCCTTGGTTGCAATTATAGCCTGCTGTAACTTGTTGTAATCTTGCTCCAAAGTTGCTTGATGATGTTGTTGTCAGCCTGTTAACATTAAGTTCAGTTGTTTCCATGTGTTTTCCTAGTGATCCGTGAAACCTATGAACTTGTTCTTGCCATGATTAGCTTCATAAACATGCCTTATTACTGTTGGTTGCCTTGCAATGCCATTTATTGCTCTGTGGTGAGTGGTACAAGCTCACCAACATGCCTACTTATTGTTGTTCCTGCCATGTATGAATCTGTAATATAACTTGCCATGTTTACATGGGTGCCATCATATTTTCTATGACATTTTGGCTCATGGTCAGTAAGGGACTTTTGATCTATGCATTTAGTAGATTCATGCCATGCCTTTGTTTGCCATGATAAGTTCCTGTAACATGTTGTTTGATAGCTCTAAACATTGCAACCTGATGTTATTTCCTGATAAGTCTGAAACTGTTATTATTTGCAATCTTGACATGTCCTTTTGAGCATGTTCTAGTGATTTCTGGAGATAGCTCAGTGTTCATGTTTTGTTATGCTTTACCAGTACTTCATGTCCATGCCTTTTGTTATTATGTTGGGGTGCTGTAGCATATTGTTTTGATGCTTGCAATATGCCTAGTTGCTGTTATCGACAGATTGTTGTTATGACTTGTATAGAGTGTATGTGTTGAACCGTTGCTCCGTTTTGAGTGTGCTCTATATGAAACTTGCTTGTTTTTGCATGTAGCTTCATATTAACATGTTGCATCCTTGTTTTGAGGTGTTTGCTTCATGTTTGTATGCATTTTGCATCAATGCCATGTTTAACTTGTTTTGCTCATATCTTCTAGGCCGTAGCTCCGAATCTAATGAACTTTATATGTAACTTGACTAGAATTTCGTGTAGATCCTCTTGGTGCTCTTAACTTGCTGTTTAACAACTTGAACATAAGGTTTATTCAGTTCTGGATCCATTTCGAAATTTGCATATGAGGACTTACCGGAATTGTTATATGTTGTTTCCGGCCTCATTTAAACTTGCTTTGATGTGTTGTTCTTGTTTGCATCATCTCTTGCCATGAGTAGCTTCATGTACCTTGTCATGCATCATGCTTGTTGTGCATCATGTCTTGTCTATGTATGGTGTGTTTACTATGTTGTGTGCTTCTTTTCGATAGTTCCTGTTTTCGTTGCGATCGTGAGGATGCGTTCGTCTATGTGTGGTTCGTCTTCGTGGCTTCATATTCTTCATGGACTCGTTCTTCTTCCTTGCGGGATTTCAGGCAAGATGACTGCTACCCTGGATCTCACTACTATCATTGCTATGCTAGTTGCTTCGTTCTATCGCTATGCTGCATTACCTATCATTTGCTCTTCAAGCCTCCCAAATTGCCATGAACCTCTAACTTTTGACACCCTTCCTAGCAAACCATTGCTTGGCTATGTTACCGCTTTGCTCAACCCCTCTTATAGCGTTGCTAGCTGCAGGTGAAGTTGAAGATTTCTCCATGGTGGACAGGGTTATGTTGGGATATCACAATATCTCTTATATTATTAATGCATCTATATACTTGGTAAAGGGTGGAAGGCTCGGCCTTATGCCTGGTGTTTTGTTCCACTCTTGCCGCCCTAGTTTCCGTCATACCGGTGTTATGTTCCCGGATTTTGCATTCCTAACGCGGTCGGGTGATTTATGGGACCCCCCTGACAGTTCGCTTTGAATAAAACTTGTCCAGCAAGGCCCAACCTTGGTTTTACCATTTGCCTCACCACCACCTACCTTTCCCTTGGGAGTAATTAACCCAAGGGTCATCTTTATTTTAGCCCCCCCCCGGGCCAGTGCTTGTCTAAGTGTTGGTCCGAACTGAGCAGCCTACGGGGCCACCTCGGGGAAACTCGAAGTCTGGTTTTACTCGTAGCTTGACTTATCCGGTGTTGCCCTGAGAACGAGATATGTGCAGCTCCTATCGGGATTGTCGGCGCATCGGGCGGCTTTGCTGGTCTTGTTTTACCATTGTCGAAATGTCTTGTAAACCGGGATTCCAAGACTGATCGGGTCTTCCTGGGAGAAGGTCTATTCCTTCGTTGATCGTGAGAGCTTGTCATGGGCTAAGTTGGGACACCCCTGCAGGGTATAAACTTTCGAGAGCCGTGCCCGTGGTTATGTGGCAGATGGGAATTTGTTAATGTCCGGTTGTAGATAACTTGACACTTGATCCGAATTAAAACGCATCAACCGTGTGTGTAGCCGTGATGGTCTCTTTTCGGCGGAGTCCGGGATGTGAACACAGTTTCTGGGTTATGTTTGACGTAAGTAGGAGTTCAGGATCACCTCTTGATCATTGCTAGCTTCACGACCGCTCCGCTTGTTTCTCTTCTCGCTCTCATTTGCGTATGTTAGCCACCATATCACGCTTAGTCGCTGCTGCAACCTCACCACTTTACCCCTTCCTTTCCCATTAAGCTTTGCTAGTCTTGATACCCATGGTAATGGGATTGCTGAGTCCTCGTGGCTCACAGATTACTACAACAACAGTTGCAGGTGCAGGTTTTGCGATGATCATGACGCGAGAGCGATGTTTCCTTGTTTTGGAGTTTCTTCTTCTGCTTCTTCGATCAGGGGATAGGTTCCAGGTCGGCAGCCTGGGCTAGCAGGGTGGATGTCGTTTGAGCTTCTGTTTGTGTTTCATCCGTAGTCGGATGTTGCTCTTACGTATGATGATGTTGTATTCGTGTGGCATTGTGTGCCTTTTGTATGTATCCCCAACTATTATGTAATGTTGATGTAATGATATCCACCTTGCAAAAGCGTTCCAATATGCGGGTCTATCCTTGGTGGGACCTTTGAGTTCCTTTTGGATAGGGTCACATATTGGGCGTGACACACGGAAGCAAAACAGACCCTGCTGCCGAGATCCTCAATGTATTGCGTGAAGGCATGGCTCGTGAACTGTGTGCTGTTGTCGGTGATGATCCTGTTGGGCACCCCAAAACAGCACACTAGTCCCTTGAAAAACTTGATGGCTGACTGCGCTGTCACCTTCCTCACTGCTTCCACTTCTGGCAACTTTGTGAACTTGTCGATTGCAACATACAAGTACTCAAAGCCCCCGACAGCACGGGGGAAAGGGCCCAATATGTCGAGCCCCCATACCGAGAAGGGCCAGGAGAGAGGGATAGTTTGAAGGGCTTGAGCTGGTTGATGAAGCTTCTTCGAATGGAACTGGCACGCTTCACACCTGGTTACTAGTGTCGTCACATCCTGGAGGGCGGTGGGCCAGAAGAAACCTTGCCGGAAAGCCTTGTGGGAAAGGGCCCTCGACCCTATGTGGGAGCCACATATGCCTCCATGTATCTCTGCCAACAGCTTTAGTCCCTCCTCCCGAGAGATGCACATCAATTTCACCCCATTCATCCTTCTTCTGTACAATACGTTATCAACGAATTGGTACACAGCAGACCGGCGGGCTACTGTTTCTGCCTCTTCCTGCTCCTCAGGAAGCTCTACTTTTTGAAGGAATCGGACGGTGTGTTGTGCCCATGCAGGAGCCTGTGGCTCGACGAGAAGGACCAAAGGCATCTCTTCTGCCACGGGAGCGGCCGCCTCCACGGCCATGACCTGAGGTCCTGCCAGAGTCGGTTGCCCTGTGGCAGGATCGGCATCCTCGGCAACATCTTCGCCGGCGGCTCCGGGGAGCTTGGTAGGGAAGTATTTGCCGGGGTCTAGCCTCCTCCGCTTGTTCTGCCCAGTCGACGGCTCAACGGATGGTTGGTTAACTGAAGCACAAAGGTATCTGGTTCCACAGGTAGCTTGGGGGCAACATGCTTTGACAGGTAGTCGGTGATGTCGTTCTCCGCCCGAGGGACATGCTCCGCTTGTATATCGTCAAAGCGCTTCTCAAGTCTCCTCACCTCATCTACGTAAGCTTTCATCAACGGGCTTTGATAATCTTTGTTGATCTGCCTGACGACGAGCTGTGAGTCGCTCCTAACGATGAGCTTCTTAACTCTAAGTTCTACCGCGATCCTGAGACCGGCAAGAAACCCCTCATACTCGGCGGTGTTGTTGGTTGACATCTCCCGGGGGAAGTGCATCTGGATGACATACTTGAGGTGCTCTCCGGTGGGTGCGACAAGCAGCACACCAGCGTCGGCACCTTGTAGCGAGAAGGCCCCATCAAAGTACATGATCCAATTGCAGCCCATTTCCTTGTCAGGGAGAGTGGTCTCCTGTACCTCTTCGTCAGGCGTTGAGGTCCATTCCGCAAAAAACTCCGCCAAGACTCTGCTCTAAATCGTCGAGGTACTTTCAAACTTCAAACCGAAACTCGACAGCTCCAGGTCCCATTCCACGATCCTCCCGGTTGCATCTGGGTTGTGCAGTATCCGTTGCAATGGGAGGCGGGTGACCACCATGATCTCGTGCGCTTGGAAGTAACGGCGCAGCTTCCTCGAAGCCATAAGGAGGCCGAAGAGCAGCTTTTGCACACCTGAGTACCTCGACCTAGCCCCCTGCAGGAGGGAGCTGACGAAGTACACTGGGTGCTGCACCATCTTCTTCTTCTGCGCCTCTTCACCCGATCGCGTGGGTCCTGCCGGGCTAGCATCAACCCCTGTCGGGGACTCAATCTTGCCGGGATTGAGCCCTGCCGGAGGGGGTTTCGGCTTGCCATCTGTTGGCCCTACCGCTGCCGCTGCCTTCTCGTCGACCTCTCTCTGCGCCACTAGTGCGGCGCTAACCACTTGATTTGTTGCCGCTAAATAAAGCAGCAACGGCTCTTGTGGTTTGGGCGCGACCAACACTGGGGTAGAGGAGAGTTATTTCTTCAAATCCTGCAGCGCTGCCTCGGCCTCTAGGGTCCACTCCATTGGCCCAGCCTTCTTCAAGATCTTGAAAAATGGAAGGGCACACTCCGCGGATTTGGAGATGAACCGGTTCATGGCGGCAATGCAACCAGTGAGCCGATGCACGTCCTTGATCCGTTTGGGTGCCTCAATCTTCTCGATGGCCTTGATCTTATCTGGATTTGCTTCAATTCCATGCTGGGACAGAAAGAACCCGAGAAGCTTGCCGGCCGGGATACCGAAGACACACTTCTCAGGGTTCAATTTGAGGTTGATCTTGCGCAGATTCCCAAATGTTTCCTCCAGATCTTGCACAAGTGTGGCTTTGTCCTTGGTTTTGACCACTATGTCATCCATATAAGCTTCCATGTTTCTATGCAGCTGGGGTTCAAAACCAATTTGGACTGCTCTTGCAAAGGTTGAGCCATCACTCTTCAACCCGAAAGGCATCCGTAAAAAGCAGTACATACCACATGGGGTGATGAATGCTGTCTTTTCCTCGTCTTCCTTCGTCATGAAGATCTGGTGGTATCTCGAGTAGGCATCAAGGAATGATAATAGGTCACATTCATCCGTGGAGTCAACAATTTGGTCGATGCGTGGTAACGGGAAGGGGTCCTTTGGACAGGCCTTATTGATGTCTGTGTAGTCAATACACAGCCTCCACTTCCCATTTGCCTTGCGCACCACTACCGGGTTGGCCAACCACGTCGGATGGAGTACTCCTCTCACCAAGCCCGCCGCCTCTAGCTTTCTGATTTCCTCCGTGATGAACTCCTGCCTCTCCAGAGCTTGCTTCCTGACCTTCTGCTTGATGGGCCGCGCATGAGGACAGACAGCAAGGTGGTGCTCGATCACCTCCCTGGGAACGCCGGGGATGTCGGAGGCTTGCCATGCAAACACATCGACATTCGCCCGCAGCAAGGTGACGAGCTCGCTTTCCTATTTGCCGTCGAGGGTGGAGCTTATAGTAAAAGCTCCCCCCGTGCCGTCTTCCTTGACGGGCACCTTCTTGGTCTCTGGTGGCGTGGCTCTGGATTTCTTGCTCTTGCCGGCGGTGCTCTCTGGCACGTTCTCAATGGAAGCACAACACCCTGAAGAGGTGCGCTTGCCGGAGTGGGTGCGAGGGGTCTCGCCGGTCTCCTCTCTCGGGGCTCCGTTGGCAGGAGCAGGTGCCTTAGCGACAGCTGCTGCAACTGCTTCCCGGTAGAGTTGGTCGGCGCAGATTAGCGCATCTTTCTTGTTGGAGGGGACAGTGATTATGTTCATCGGCCCGGGCATCTTCAGCATGTTGTAGGTGTAGTGTGAAGCTGCCATGAACTTGGCTAGCATCGGGTGGCTGAGGATCCCATTATAAGGCAAGGGGATCTCGGCTACGTCGAAAACAATCCTCTCCGTCCTGTGGTTCAGCTCACCTCCGAATGTCACGGGCAGTGTGATCTTTCCCTTTGGCTGGCTCCTCCCCGGGTTAACCCCTTGGAACGTACCCGTCTCCTCGAGGTCTCCATCAGGGATCTGCAGCCTTCTGACCACAACAGGAGAGATCAAGTTCAGGACGGCCCCGCCGTCAACCAACATCTTTGTCACCTTGAGGTTGTGGATTGTTCGTGAAACCAACAACGGTAAGCACCCGACCGCAGTGGTGCGGTCTGGGTGGTCCTCAGTGTCGAAGATGATGGGCGTGCTAGACCATTTTAGCGGCTTCCGTGCGTCAAACGATGGCTCCACTGCTGTGATCTCACGCGCCCACTGCTTAAGTTGGCGGTGGGATGTATGCAGTGAGGCGCCACAATCGACGCACATGGCCTCTGTGGCTTTCTGAAACTCATGGTCACCGGACTTGTCGTCCTCGTACATCGTCTTACCGCTTCTTATCGCGGCCCCGGGTGGGCCTCTCTTGCTGATTATCCTTGCCGCGGCGGCCTCCTTGGCTGCCACATTTCTTGCCGGAACCCTCGGCACCATCTGGGCCCTTCTCCTTGTCCCGCCGCTCATACTTGGTTTTCTGTTTCTCGGCGAGCAGCTCTACCTGCCGGCAGTTTTGGAGATCATGGCCCTTGCTGCAGTGGATCTTGCAGTACTGCTTGTCGGAGCCTCCTGGCTTATCGGTAGCCGCCAAGGCCCGGCAAGCGTCACACCCGGCAACCTCCTTGTCGGGATCGCTCGCCTTGGTCTTCTTGGTGGCGCTGGTGTCGTCGAATCCCTCGACGGTAAGCACGGTCTTGCCCTTGCGCTTTCTGTTACGGTGCCGGCCCTTCTTCGCAAGGGTGGCGATGTCATCCGTGGAGTCGGTTTCCGCGCCGGCGTCTTCGCCGGGGTACTTCCTTCCTTCCTCGGCACGAGCGCATCAATCGGCCAGAACATAGAGCTTGGCCACATCCTTAACCGTGTTCATCGCCAGCTCTTCACGCATCTTGCGATTGCGCACGTTCTGATGGAACGCACTGATCACAGCGGCAGGATGAACATCGGGGATGTTGTACTGCACTCGGCTAAACCTTTGGATGTACTTGCGCAGGTTTTCTTCTTCCTTCTGGGGGATGATGTGTAAATCACTCGCCTGGCCATGAGCTTGGTGACCTCCGGTAAAGGCGCCAACAAATTCATGGCACAGATCCGCCCAAGAAGAGATGGAATCCACCGGCAAGTGCATCAACCATGACATAACATTAGGCTTGAGCGCCAGCGGGAAGTAGTTGGCAAGCACCTTATCATCGCGGGCTCCAGCAGCTTGCATCGCGATGGTGTAGATGCTGAGGAACTCTGATGGGTGAGTCTTGCCATTGTACTTCTCACCAACGTCGGGTTTGAATGTACGGTGGGAGGGCCACTGGAACTGCCGCAGCTCACGGGTGAAGGCCGAACAACCCACCTCGTAAGGTAGGCCACCATAGCCTCCCGGCGCTGGGCGGTCCATAGCGGGCCCTGCCCGCCTGTCCGACTGGTGGCGCGCGTCGCGTCGGCACTCAACCGTAGTTCGAGCGTCCTCATGAGCCCGCTCCCGAAGGACTTGATGCTGATCGCGGTTGGTTCGCGGGTCGGACGACGCGATGGAGATGTCGTCTCGAGCGTTGTCGCGACGAACCGACGCCCGGGGTGGCCGGGACGGAGGAGCGGAGTGCACCGTGGCTGCATCGCCTCCAGCTCGGTCTCCGCTGGCATGCGGTGGCCTGGTGGAGCGACGGCCTACGGGTCCTGCCGGCCGCAACTCATCGTTGTTGGCGATGCTGATGAGGCTCCGGATGGTGGCCCTCCACTCGTCGAGCTTCTCCGCGGCGGGAGGAAAATTGAGGAGCAGCTACGCGTGCTAGGGCTTCCACTGGCGTGGGTGGCGGCGAGAGCCGGGTGGACCGCGATGCACCTTGACTTCTAACCGCGTTAGAAGGAGCTACATCGCGGCTCCGCAGCCGCTCGCCACCTCCATCAGCACCTCGGCGCGCATGCTGGCCCTCTTCTTCATGTGATGGGCGCGCGGGACTCTTCCCAGGGCGGCGCGTAGGGTCACCGGCAGGATGACGCTGCTCATCACGCACAACCTGAGAGGAGCGCGCCGTGGGCGCCGGTGTTGGCGTCTTGGAGGTCACCGTGCCGCCACCTGGCGGGATTGCGGCGCCCCTGGAGGGCCCGACCCCACCTCTGGAGCCTGCGACTGGTGGCTCGTCGCCTGGCGTGCGAGTGAAGCCACTTGCCAGGCCTAGACCATCAGGGCAATGTAGATATTCGCAGGCCGCGCCACGGTTTCTCTCCGCAACTGGCCTGCTACCAGTTCGCGCTGGTACCAACCCGGTCCCAGACGAACCGATCGCCGTGGTCGTCTTCTTCTTAGGGGCCATGGCGATGAAGAATAGCTAGGTCGACTGCTAGGCCAGATTCTCACAATTGCGCCCCCTACCTGGCGCGCCAAGTATGTCGGTGGGAAACGACACCTATGGGATCACTGGAATCCCTTCTACGGTTGCGGGGCGCGGGGATCGTGAGAAGAGCGGGACTAGTAGACAACACAAAGGGGGATTTACCCAGGTTCGGGCCGCAAAGATGCGTAAAACCCTACGATCCTGCTTTTGGTGGATGTATTAGTGTTCTTGGGCTCTCGAACTAGCTCCAGGTGCTGCGAGGTTCCAAAGAGCCGAATCCTTTCTCCGTGCGCCATGGGCCTCCTTTTATAGACCAAAGGGGCTGCCACAGTGGCACATAGGAGGTGGAAAGTGCTACAGTGTTGCGAGCTTATCGCTCGTATTACAGGACAAGGCGCATTTAATGTGCGGCTTAGGTGTCCTCTCGCTTTATCGGGGATGGGGGCGAGGCCCGTCCCGTCCGTCGCCACTCCTCCTTGCTTCGACACGCGCCCTGGCCAGCGATGCGTGCGGCGCCATGTAGGTAGGCAGGCAGCTGAGGTGGTGCGGTGGTGGAGCCTCCACGAAGGGTTGCATGTTGCCACGCAGGTGTCTGCCCAGCTGGCTGGGTCGGCATCTGCATGTGAACGGCGGCGAAGACTTGGCTGGCGCGGGCCTGTCAGTGGCCCCGTCGGTGTGCTTGGCGAGGGTCTTGCCGGGTGGCCCGGCAAGGGTCTTGCCGTGGCGCGTTGGCTTCCCCGGCAAGGACCTTGCCGAGGGCCTTGTGGGTTTCTTCGGTGAGGACAGTTGCCTTCCTATCCTCATTTGATCTCGGGCATTTTATGTCTTCACAAAGATCTGCATGCCACCACAGAGGTGCCTCCCGAGCCCTGTCCTGACGCGTTTGTCTAGCATTGGTGGGTTCAAGGGTGGCTCACTTTGGCTGGCGTGGGCGAGCCGCGCCGGCAAGGGTCTTGCCGGGGCTGCTGAGGCTGCCCCGGCAAGGGTCCTTGCAGGGGAAACCCGCTACGCCTATCTGATCTTTGTGGCCTTGGTTCTTGTTGTTGCTTCGTTTGTCCTATGCCTTCGGCTTCTCTCCGGCTTCCCTTTCCTGCTCTGTTTATGCGTGTCCATGGCGGGAGGCTCTGACTGCCCGTGCACAAGTAAAGGGGTTAAAAAGCAGAGCCCCTACTTTTGTACCCCGACATGAGGGTACACGGGAATTTCACCATGTCGCTTTCGTCATGTTGGTTTGATTCGTGTTCGCTACTTTGATAATTTGATATGTGGGTGGACCGGTGCTTAGGTGTTGTTATTACTTGAACAAACTTCCTACTTATGATTAACCCCCTCGCAAGCATCTGCAACTACGAGAAAAGTATTAAGATAAAATCTAATCGTAGCATTAAACTTTTGGATCCAAATCAGTCCCTTACGAAGTAGCACATAAACTAGGGTTTAAGCTTCTATCACTCTAGCAACCCATCATCTAATAACTACTCCAGAATGCATTCCCTTAGGCCCAAATATGGTGAAGTGCCATGTAGTCAACGTTCACATGACACCACTAAGGGAATCACAACATACATATCATCAAAAAACCGAACACATATCAAGTTCACATGATTACTTGCAACATGACTTCTCCTGTAACCTCAACAATAAAAGTAACTACTCACAAATGATAATCATTCTCAAGATCATAGGGGTATTAAATAGCATAATGGATCTGAACATATAATCTTCCACCAAATAAACTATATATTAATCAACTACGAGATGTAATCAGCACTACTAGTCACTCGTAGGTACCAATATGAGGTTCCAATACAAAGATTGAACACAAGAGATGAACTAGGGTTTGAGAGGAGATGGTGCTGTTGAAGATGTTGATGGAGATTGCCCTCCCAAAGATGAGAGGTTTGTCGGTGACAAGGATGGCTTTGATTTCCCCCTCCGGGAGGGAAGTTCCCCCCACGGAATCGCTCCGCTGGAGGGAAAAAGTGCTCCTGCCCAAGTTTCGCCTCGAGACAGTGGAGCTTTGTCCCGAAGGTCCTCTGCTTATTTTTTCTAGGTCAAAATGACTTATATACTAGAAGATGGGCATCGGAGGTGGGCTGGGCTGAGCACAACCCACCAGGGTGCGCCCGGGGGGCCTGGCGCGCCCTGGTGTCTTGTGCTCACGAGGTGGCCCCCTCAGGTAGTTATTTGCTCAAATATATCTTAAATATTCCAAAATAATTCTCCATGAAGTTTCAACTCATTGGGATGTGCAGAATAGGTATCTCTGACATAGCTTTTTCAGGTCTAGAATTCCAGCTGCCGACATTCTCCCTATTTGTGAAAACCTTGCATATTAAGAGAGAAAAGACATTAGAATTACTCCCAAAAGCATTATTATGCATAAAAACATCATAAAAACAGTAGGAAATCATGATGCAAAATGGACGTATCAACTCCCCCAAGCTTAGACCTCGCTTGTCCTCAAGCGAAAGCCGATATCAAAAAACATGACCACATGATTTGAGAGAGAGGTGTTGATAAAAATAAAATACAGACATAATAGCATCATGCTTGTTATTATAACAACAACAAACTTTATCATAAAACTTCTTCATATAACTTCTTATGAACAAGTAACAATTCATCACAACATCGAAACATAAAGCATAAACCTTATTGGAAACCAACAAACTATGTTCTCGGTCAACTTTGCAACTACAATTCATCATATTTTTAGGAAGGGTCACGATCGGAGCCTTTTGGCAAGTCCACATACTCAACCATCATTTAACCTTCTATGATTGCTAACACTCACAGCATACCCATGAGCAAAAAGTTTGAACCGGACACATAGAAAGATATGGGCTTATAGTTTCGCCTCCCAACGTATTTACCTCAAGGGTGATGTCAACAATAATAAGTCATGCTCACTCAATCCAACTGGATATATGTGCCTAGATCTTTCCTCACCACATGATGCTTGCAAAAAGAGAAAATAAAAAGGAATAGGGGAGAATACTTTGACTCTTGCATAAAAGTAAATACATAAAAGTAAAAGATAGGCCCTTTGTAGAGGGAAGTAGAGGTTGACATGCGCTTTCTGTTTGTATGCCAAATCCCTTAATGCAAAAGAATGTCACCTTATATTGCCCTTATGATCAGCAACCTTTATTGTGCAGTCCGTCGCTTTTATTACTTTGCCATCACAAGTTCGTACAACGCTCAATTTTCTCTTACACTAAATGATCCAACACATTTAGAAGCAATTTTTATTGCCTTATTGCACCGATGAAAACTTACTTGAAGGATCTTACTCAATCCCTAGGTAGGTATGGTGGACTCTCAAAATAAGATTTTGGGTTTAAAGGTTTTTGGATGCACAGATAGTATCTCTACTTGGTGCAGAGTCTTTGGCTAGCAAAGATATTGAGCAAGCACCACATGTTGAAGGATCTATGACAATATAACTTCTATGTGGATATGAACAAACATAAATCATTATGTTATCTTCCTTGTCCAACATCAACAATTTTGACATATAATATTTAATGGGGGCTCACAATCATAAAAGATGTCCAAAGTATATTTGCATGTGAATCTTCTCTTCCCTTATTAATTCTTTCATTGAGTTGCATCATTGACCAATGCTATGTTTGTCAATCTCCAACAAATTTTACCACTTATACTTTTCCTTATGTGATGCCATTACTCACTATAAGATTAGCATATGATCTTTTTCATTTATTTCTTTTATTTGATTGCAACAAGGAAGTAAAGAAACAAAAACTCAAACTAAACTTTATTATATATCTCGCACATGATTCCATAGATAGATAGATCACTAAGCAGACACTCGAAAACAGAACGAACTAACTTTTATTCAACTAAATCATAAGATAACTAAAGATCAAACTAAAATAGGTAAAGGCAAAGATAGTAGTGGTGATACGATACTGGGGCACCTCCCCCAAGCTTAGCACAAGCCAAGGGGAGTGCCCATACCATGTACTCAAGTCTCCTTTGTTGGGGAAGGTGATAATGATGAGGTAGTAGTGAGCTTATCCTCCAGCTTCCATGGCAGCAGTTCACCATCATAAGAGGAGGCGCGAGTGTCACGAGTCCTACAACTGGTAGCCAAACTCATACCTTTATATCTCGCCTCATATTCAAAGACTTGATTTTGGAGATCATAGATTTAGCCTTGCAGAAAATTGATTTGCTCGTTGAGGGCAAAGACGATGTCCTTCATGGGTCGACCATCCACCTTGTGATCACGGGTGAACTCCTTAATAATGAGGTGATTGGCACTGAGCCCATGTTCCACCACCCCTTGCACTTGAAGACCTCCTGCTCCATGGCTTCGAGCCTGGCCTCCATGGTTCCCGTCCTCTCGGGCCCCTGGACATCCCGGGTGTGGAGCACCCCCTCACGCATCTCGATGGCTTGAGGGTGCTGCATCACCTCCCACAAATACGGTTGATAACCCTCTCAAAGAACTTATTCTTGGAGGAGGTTGGAGCGGCCATGGCGATCTAGATCTGTCAGAAAACCGCAAGAAAGAAGAACAGAAGATTTCTCCGTGATACGGTGGTCAATACGTTCGAGGGGTATATAAAGATTCTTTATCTTGGGAAACAAGCAAACGAGAGGAAAATAGAGTCGGGAAGGTTCCCGAGGAGGGCATAACCCACTTGGGTGCGCCAAGCAAGGCATGCGCGCCCTGGTGTCTTGTGCCCTCCTTGGTTGCCTTCCTGGTTGTTCTTATTTTCCTAATTTTTGTAATATTCCAAAACTGACAAAAAATATTTTTGTGGATTTTCATAGTCATTTACTTACCGTATCATGTACCTCCTCTTTTTAGGATTCTCGAGTGTTCCAGAAGGAGTCCTTTATGTGTTCCTCTGGTGTCATGGTTTGAATAATATTGCTTTCAACATTAATAGGCGTACCTGAGATATAATGCTTCATTCTTTGCCCATTTACTACCTTCGGCATTATTGATCTTGATAGCTCTAGAGCAATAAGCCTCCTCGATAATATATGGTCCTTCCCATTTAGAGAGATGTTTTCCTGCAAAAAAAATATCTAAAATGAGAGTTGTACAAGAGAACATATTCCCCAACTTTGAATTCGCGCTTTTGGATTCTTTTATCATGAAATCTTTTTTAGTTTTTCTTTAAATAATTTGGAATTTTCATAAGCTTGGATTCTCCATTCATCTAGAGAGCTAATATCAAATAACCTCTTTTCACCGCAAGTTTGAAATAATAGTTGAGTTCTTTAATTGCCCAATATGCTTTATGTTCTAACTCAAGAGACAAATGACAAGCTTTTTCTAGGATCGAAAGTATGTCTAGAGGGGGGTGATTAGACTACTTGACCGAATAAAAATCTAGCCATTTCCCAATTTTAAGTCTTGACAGATTTTAGCAACTTAGCAATAGTCAAGCAAACAACCTACACATGCAATTTTAAGAGTATAGCAACGGAATGTAAATCATTGCATATGAAGGTAAATGGGAGGAGTTTGGAGGGAGCAAACGCAATGTAGACACGGAGATTTTTGGTGTGGTTCCAATAGGTGGTGCTATCGTACATCCATGTTGATGGAGACTTCAACCCACGAAGGGTAACGGTTGCGCGAGTCCATGGAGGGCTCCACCCACGAAGGGTCCACGAAGAAGCAACCTTTTCTATCCCACCATGGCCATAGCCCACGAAGGACTTGCCTCACTTGGGTAGATCTTCACGAAGTAGGCAATCTCCTTGCCCTTACAAACTCCTTGGTTCAACTCCACAATCTTGACGGAGGCTCTCAAGTGACACCTAACCAATCTAGGAGACACCACTCTCCAAAAGGTAATAGATGGTGTCTTGATGATGAACTCCTTGGTCTTGTGCTTCAAATGATAGTCTCCCCAATACTCAACTCTCTCTCATGAATTTGGCTATGGTGGAAAGATGATTTGAGTGGAAAGCAACTTGGGGAAGGCTAGAGATCAAGATTCCCGTGGTTGGATTGTAATGTCTTGGTATCAACACATGAGTAGGTGGTTCTCTCTCAGAAAATGAGTAGTGGAAGTGTAGGCATTTTTTGATGGCTCTCTCTCAAATGGAGAAGAGGGTGGAGGGGTATATATAGCCTCCACACAAAATCTACTCGTTACACACAATATTCCAAACTCGGTGGGACCGAATAGTGAAACTCGGTCAGACTGATGCGCTAGGGTTAGGGAAAAACCTCATCTCGGTGAGACTGATTACATGAACTAGGTGAGAACGATTTCACTAATAAACAAACAAAGACTTGGTTAGGCAAACTCGGTGGGACCAACCGCTCATCTAGGTTAGACCGAAACGTTACGAAAAGGAAACAGAGAGTTTGCACTGCAAACTTGGTGGGACCGATCGCTCATCTCGGTCAGACCGAAATGTTACGAAGGGAAACAGAGAGTTTGCAATCCCATCTCAGTGAGACCGAGATCCCTATCGGTAAGACCAAACTGAGTAGGGTTTGTGGATATGGCTATGTCAAGTGAACTCGGGAGCGCCGGGTAGATCAAATCGGTGGGGCCGAGTTTGACTTTAGGTTTAGGACATATGTGGAAATGAGAAAGTGGTTGAGGGTTTTTTGAGCATATCACTAAGCATTTTGAGCAAGCAAGCCATTAAGAAACACCTCATCCCCTTTTAATAGTATTGGCTTTTCCTATGGACTCAATGTGATCTTGGATCACTAAAATGAAAATGTAGAGTCTCGATCTTTTGCCAATATGTGTCCTTCGCATTTTGAGGCGTCCACATCTCTAGTCCATGCCAAACTAATCATTGAACTTTCTGAAACATTGATCTTGAAAGAATATTAGTTCAATGAGCTATATGTTGCTATGAATTACCAAAACCACCCGGGGATTAGTTGCACTTTCAATCTCCCCCTTTTTGGTTATTGATGACAACATACAGATCAAGGCTTCGACAAATGATAATATAAATGAAGTACATTGTAGCTTTGAGAAGTATGTGATAAGCAAGAGCTCCCCCTAAATTTGTGCATTATTTGAAATTTGCTTTTGAATGCAAATGCACAATAAATTAGGATCATGGGTCACTCTTCCATGTCACATACATCTTGGTGGAGCGCTCAAAATGATAAAATATGAAATATGCACTCTTCACCAACAAGATATGAATGATCATACATGAGAGATAGAATATCATCATTAATCACAAGCATTAAAGTATGATATCATCAAACATATGATCATAGAACTATCTCACAAACAAGCATAAAACATTGTATCATCCAAATAAGCAAAGAAAATAGAGTAGCAAGAGAGCAAAAATAAGCAAACTCTCTCTCTCTCTCTCTCTCTCTCTCTCTCTCTCTCGAAGCCTAGGATCTATACACTTTCTCCACCTTTGGCAACAAGTTACCAAAAAGCTTGAAAATGGATAGTGCTATGCGACTTTAAGCATGATCTCCGGGATCTCCATAGTGTAAAGGTGGCATGGAGAGGAGTCCTGCGACGAATGCATCCGAAGAGGTCTCAGGAGCTGGTGGAGTTGCAACAGGAGGAGCAACAGAGGTTGTAGCTACTGGTGTTGATGTAGTAGCCCTTGTGTCACTGGCTGGCACAACTTTATACCTTTGTGCCCTTGGCACTCTCTGAAAGGCTTCAATGGTAGCTCTCCCTCTTCTCTCTTAAGCTTCATCCTCGAGTTCCTCAACTGCAGTCTGGATCTCAATGAACTTCAAGTCTAGATCATAAAATTTAGTCTCAATGATCCTCTCTAGACTCTCTTGATTTTGAGTCAGGGTTGCCAGCCCTTTCTCAATCCTCAAAGTTGCTTGAATGAGATAGCCAAGTTGATCTTGCTTGGATTTCAAGAAAATCTGGGAGGCTTCTTCAACACTTGGTGGCTTGGCTGCCTTCTCTGCTCTAGCTCTTTCTTTCTTCTCCTGAGCCTGCACAGATGTGGGATGTGATGGATCCATGACAACCACATTATCTTCAAACTCTGGTAGCATGGGAAGATGTTCCTTATCCAATGCCCTTGCCCATCTTGGAGTTGATGCGCATCTGAATATGTGGAGCATAGCCACATGATCTCTTTTGGTCTGCAGTTGTCCTCTTGATTGTCTCAACAATCAGAGTCATCACTTTGAATTTTTCAGGCACATCAAACATATGCAGCAGATTTATTGAGTGCCCTCTGATCATCCTGTCATCTCCAAACTTGGGCAGCAAAGTGTGTCTAGGAATTGTGTTGATAGTTGGCACACCTCACAGTAGATAATACACTGACCCAAACTTGTGGGTGTCCAAGGCAGCATCTGGAATTTCCTTGTACATGTGAGCCATTGAGTCATGTCCCTTTCTTGGCTTAGCATATACATCAGTGTCATCCTCATGCTCTTCTGGGGCATTTATCAGCTTTGCCCACTTAGCCACTGAAGATTGGTACCCGATACCCTCTGTCATCCAAACAATTTTACCATCAGGGTAAAAATGTGTTGTGGAGTAGAACTGCATGATCAACTCATCATTCCACTTTGTCAACTTTTGGCCAACAAATGCATCAACTCCTGTTGACCTGAAGTTCTCATTGACTCCTGGGAAATGATCTTCATTGCTGTCAATGAACTTCCAGTCCACCCATCTCATGCCACTTACTATTGGCTTCTTGTCAAGCACCACAGTCTCATAGAAGTCTTGTTGTTCCTTTGTGTGGAACCTGTAATCAACAGGTGTTCTCCTTCTAATGGCATACGGGTCATTTTCCTTCCATAGCCTGAGACCTGCATCATTTCTAAGCTTCATGTTTTCAGCCACTGGATGGGTCTCATCATGGTCAGGAATCTTGGGCTTCAACTTCCTAAGCACTTTCCCTTCTTCTTCTTCTTCCACTTCACGCACTGGGGCCTTGTGTTTTCTCAGCTGCTGGAATGTTTCTGGTGGATCTCTTGGGGGCTTGAGCAGCAGCCTTGGGGGCAGACTTGGGCTTTGAAGGAGCAGCCCCTGATCTGATTGCATCCCCCGTCAATTTCCCTGTCTTTGCAGGAGGTGCATCTTGCTCTTCTTCCTCATCTGGGTCTCTGATCATAGAAGATCTCCCAGTGACTCTGGCCATTGTCTTTTTGACCCTCTCCTTCCTCTTCTTGCCCTCACCAGCCTCTTTGAGTTCAAGTGTGAACTCCATGGTTTCTTGGGTTGAGGCTCTGGCTTTGGACATAGGAACTCTTTTAGCAGGAGCTTTCTTCTTCATCCCTGGCTTGGTGTTAGCAGTACCAAGCTCTTTCTTGTCTCCTTTCGTCTTGGAAGAGACTTCCTCATCAATCTTGAAATCCTCATCCTCAGAATCTGATGTCTTCTTCTTCCTCTGCCTAGTTGTAGCTTTGGGCAGGTTGCTGGGAGTGCTTCTGCTCCCATCATCATAACTCCTCTCAGAGGGACTAGTGCCCTCACTCGTCTGAACCTGTTCCTCAGACTGATTCTGGTTGTCACTGTTGTCATACATGCTGAAGGCTGAAGGCTGACCCTGTGAATTGATATAGATGGGATAGAGTGGATGAGCATCATAAAGTGCAGAGATTTTGCAAAACAATTGAGCCAAAAACTTAGTTTTAGTTTTCTGTAGAGGCATTTCGGAGCTACCGATTTGTTGAACTTGGTGACACCGAAGCAATGAGTTAGAGTCTAAACTGGTCACGTTGGTCAGACCGAGACACAATTCGGTGACTCCGAGGCTGCTAGGGTTTCACAAAGTTCTGAACTCGGTCACACCGATTTGCAAGATTCGGTCAGACCGAAACTCACAAGTCCTATGGCCTAGGCCAAATCGGTGAGACCAATTTCTACAAGAGAGAATTCCTTATTTGACACTGTGTTAAATTTTGTTTCCCTATTTGACACCGAAAAATATTTTCTTCCTTATATAACACCGAGTCTAAATTTTATGCCTTTTATAACACTTTCGTCCATTTTAAGCCTTAAAGGTGTTAATTAACACATGAAAAGACCTTTTTACCCCTGATGTGGTATGTGATAAAAAAATCATAGATACTAGTATGTGCTAATAATGTCTGGCCGGCTTGGTTTGTTGTATGCGGCTAAGTATAGCAAACTAGCTGCATGTGTGCTGTCCAGCTAGTACGGTTCCTAGCTACGTGAGCCAACTTCTAAAGAAAATCAATCGAGTGCTTAAGTTAGCTCTTGTGTACGGTGTAACCGCTCTGCTCTCCGTAAATATGCACACTGTAGTATCTAGTCCGTGCTTGTTGATACTGGCCGATGCCATGCCAGGCACACGCATGAAGTAATCTCTAGTTGATTAGCCAACGAAGTACACATGAGTCCGGAGTCACGAAGAAGGATGGCGGCCGCTCACACTCCCCGCTGCACATAACGTGCCCACGCAGCAAGTTGGCTCACGCAGCTAGGAACCGAACTAGCATCTATGAAATTTTTTATCACATACCACATCAGGGGTAAAAAGGTATTTTCACGTGTCAATTAACATCTTTAAGGCTTAAAATAGACAAAAGTGTTATAAAAGGCATAAAATTTAGACTCAATGTTATATGGGGAAGAAAATATTTTTCGGTGTCAAATAAGGAAACAAAATTTAACACAGTGTCAAATAAGGAATTCTCTCTTTCTACAACTCAGTCGGTCTAAGATGAGTTCGGCGGAAATCTAACCCTAAATTTTCGAATCAAAACTAATCTAAAGGAAATTTTTGCTGGATAGAATAATCTCAATCGTGGCAAGAATCATGGCATTGTCTTCGTGCTAAGAATCAGAGTGAGAAAATACAAAGGATCAAACTCATACCCTAACTTAGCGATGAGCTCGCTACGGTGACAACGGCGTATGAGAATCCGTTGACGGTGGCGGAGACCAGTGGCAGGGGGTCACTGGCGACGGAGGCGAAGATCCGAAGACCTCGAGTCGGCAGGGGTGGATAGCGTGGGCGAAGGGTTTTGGAGAAATTTCCAACAATTCGACCCGTGAGTATATATATCCAGACCCTGTCGGTGTGACCGAGTGGAACAACTCGGTGGCACCGAGATGCAGAATCGCAAGCGTTACTGCAACTCGGTGAGACCGAAGTGTTCAAATCGGTTGCACCGAGATTGAAACCTAGATTAATATAATGAACTCGGTGTGACCGAAAGGAATGAATCGGTCAGACCGAAATGCATCAAGAGGTTTTGGAAGTTTAAGTCTATGACGAATCAGTGGCTTCGAGTGCTCCTCACCCAGAGGGTTCGAATTTGACTTAGATCAAACTTCGTGATGTAGCATGAATAGAGTTTGAGACGAGAAAAGCATAGATAGCTAGAGAGAGTACTTAGGAATTCTTGTCCATCCATTTGGCAAAAGAAAAGACCAAACAATCAAAACAACAAATGGATGTCCTCGAATGAAGAAAATTATGCAACCAACATGCTCACACAATAAGATAGCAAATGAAATATGTGGCAAATCATGCACAAGCACTCTAGCATCTATCAAAGAATTGGCGATGACTAGGTCATATATATATATATATGAGTATGTTGACTTAGGAGTCAAATGAGAACATTTGATCATAGGTCATACTCATCGTTTAATCACAAGTGGGGTTACCACTTTTACATAAAGCATTGTTGTGTTCACATCATTAGAGTTGCTTTAGCTCAATTCTTAGAGTGAAGCTCCCCCTAGATGTGATATCCCCTTTTAGAAGGATGAACTAACCTTGGGTTTTGTCGATGATGACTTCATGTAGATGTTGAAGATGTGGATGCTCAAGGTTGATGTAGATCATTTGGAGCAATCCATTGGAGTGAGTTGCACTTTCAATACCTACATGGGTTAGTCCCACAAGGAACAAACAAGAATATCCATAGACATAGAGTGAAGTTCACACAATATGATGTCCATGAAAGCATTAGGTTACCTTGTCCCTTGACTTACTAACAAGTGGGTTTTTGACTCCTTGAACTAGTGCAAGATGTGGAAGTTGATTGCACTTGTTCTTGCCAATATGAATATGAGTGAAGTATGTTGGCGGAGTCACCCTCAAGAAATCTCTAGTTCTTCTTCTTTAGGATCCACATCATGTTGATGGGAATCCTTGGGGTTGTAGATGTACTTGCTGAAGTAGAACTTGAGGTGGACTTGGGAACCCACTTGACCAAGGCCTTTGGAGCTTCTTCAAATGCATCAATCTCCTCTTGAAGCTTGTCCTTGCCTATTAGCTTGTGGTCTTGTGGTGGAAGATCATCTTGAGCTTGTGTCCCACTAAAGGAAGTAGGATCATACTTCTCTTGTTGAGGAACAAACTTTGTCTTGGGGTATTGATCTTCTTCCGACTCAACTCCATTAGCATTGAACTTTCGTTCAAAACTAACACCTTGATTCTTCCGGTGTCTTCCTTGCTTGCATACAATTTCCTCAAATTGCTTACTTCCGGCAAGGCTCTTGTAAACATCTTTCTCTATAATTCCCTTCAATAAGCTATTTTCTTGCTCAAGTGTAACTTGGCTAAGAGAATCATTAGTGGAATCAAGAGAACTACTAGAAGCAACAACATTGGATTTAGCATGATTATTGTTACTATTAGAAGAAGAATCTTTCTTACTCATGTTGCTAGATTTTACTTATGGCATGTAAGTAGACAAGATTAAACGCTTGGCAACGTAAGAACTTTTCTTCCGAAGAACATAATTGATGTCTTTTAAGAACCCATGTTCTTGCTCTAGGTTGAGCTTCTTGAAGCATAGCTTCTCATGAGTTTTTAAAAGTTCTTGATGATCTTCTAAAGTAGTTCCATGAGCTAACTTAAGAGTGTTTAGTTCTTAGTTAGACACTCAATCTCCTTATCATTGTCATTCGTTTCATCTTGATTAGCATGATTAATAATAGTTTCATCATAGTTTTCATCACTAGCATTGTCAACAAGTAACTCATCATCACCTAGCAAATCATCTTCATCACTAATGAAATCAATGTACTTGGGGTGTGATACCTTAGGGCCTTTAGCCATGAAGCATCTTCCAATTCCTTCATTGGTGAGTTAAATATGTCGTCGGAGTTGGTTGATACAAGTGCAAGACCGGCAACACCTTCATCCTGAGTATATTCAGAGTCGGAGTGATAACTTCTCTCGGAGTGGTCGTTGGAGTCAGAACCGCATACCCATTCACCAACATGAGCTTGATGTCTTCGTTTTGTGTAGCTCTTTGATGATTGTCCTTCCTTTTCGAATCCTTGCTTCTGCGAGAGGTTCTTCATTCATAACAATCATCTCTACTTCTTCTCTCTCTTGGAGGTGATTCTTCTCTTCTACTTCTTCTTTTAGGTGAGTCTTCTCTTCTTTTGTAGGGAGCCGTACACTCATTGGAGTAGTGTTCGGGTCTTCCACAATTGTAGCAATTTCGCTCCCGACTAGAAGATCTTTTGTCATGGTAGGATCTTGACTTGGAGCTTCTCTCTTTGCTTCTACTCTTGTAGAATTTGTTGAAGTTCTTCACCATTAAGCTCAGTTCCTCATTGAAGACTTGTTTTTCACTTGATGTGGAAAGAGCATCACATGAGGCTTTATATGCACCACTAGACATGTTGTGAAGATCTTCTTTATCCTTGAGTGACATCTCATGAGCAACAATTCTTCCAATGACTTCCGTTGGCTTGAGATCTTTGTAGTTGGGCATCATTTGGATCAATGTGCACACGGTATCATATTTTCCATCCAAGGCTCTTAGGATCTTCTTGATGATGAATCTGTCAGTCATCTCTTCACTTCCTAAGCCGGCAATCTCATTTGTGATGAGAACAGGCCTAGAGTACATTTCAGCAACACCTTCACCATCCATCATTCTGAACTTGTCAAGTTGACTTTCAAGCACATCCAACTTGGATTCCTAGACGGACTCGGTACATTCATGCATATCAATCAAAGTATCCCAAATTTCCTTTGCATTCTCAAGACGACTAATTTTGTTGAATTCTTCGGCGCACAATCCATTGAAGAGGATATCGTAATCTTGAGCATTGTATTGTAGCATCTTCAACTCTTTCGTAGTTGCTTCACGATTTGGTTCTCTCCCATCGAAGAATTCACCTTGCAAACCAATACACACAATAGCCCAAACGGCGGAGTTATGTCCAAGAATATGCATTTTCATCTTATGATTCCAACTAGCAAAATTAGTACCATCAAAGTAAGGACCTTTACGATGGTAATTTCCCTCACTAGACGCCATACTCTCCTAGGTTGTGAAACCAAGGCTATGATCACCAAAGCAGTGGAAATCAAGGCAAATGGAGACTAAAGCTCTGATACCACTTGTAGGATCAAAAGTATGTCTAGAGGGGGGGACCAAATAAAAATCTAGCATTTTCCCAATTTTAAATCTTGGCAGATTTTAGCAACTTAGCCTAGTCAAGCAAACAACCTACACATGCAATTCTAAGAGTATAGTAGCGGAATGTAAATCATTGCATATGAAGGTAAAGGGGAGGAGTTTGGAGGGAGAAAACGCAATGTAGACACGGAGATTTTTGGCATGGTTCCAATAGGTGGTGCTATTGTACATCCACATTGATGGAGACTTCAACCCACGAAGGGTAACGGTTGCGCGAGTCCACGGAGGGATCCACCCATGAAGGGTCCACGAAGAAGCAACCTTGTCTATCCCACAATAGCCATCTCCCATGAAGGACTTGCCTCACTTGGGTAGATCTTCACGAAGTAGGCGATCTCCTTGCCCTTACAAACTCCTTGGTTCAACTCCACAATCTTGATGGAGGCTCCCAAGTGACACCTAACCAATCTAGGAGACATCACTCTCCAAAAGGTAATAGATGGTATCTTGATGATGAACTCCTTGCTCTTGTGCTTCAAATGATAGTCTCCCCAATACTCAACTGTCTCACACAGATTTGGCTATGGTGGAAAGATGATTTGAGTGGAAAGCAACTTGAGGAAGGCTAGAGATCAAGATTCTTGTGGTTGGATTGGAAAGTCTTGGTCTCAACGCATGAGTAGGTGGTTCTCTCTCAGAAATTGAGTAGTGGAAGTGTAGGCACGTTCTGATGGCTGTCTCTCAAATAGAGAAGGGGGTGGAGGGGTATATATAGCCTCCACACCAAATCTAGCCATTACACACAATCTTCCAAACTCGATGGGACCGAATAGTGAAACTCGGTTAGACCGATATGGTTGAAAATATGAACATTAGAGTTTTTGGTGGGACCGACAAGGTCAACTCGGTGAGACCGATGCGCTAGGGTTAGGGAAAAACCTCATCTCGGTGAGACTGATTACATGAACTCGGTGAGAACGATTTCACTAATAAGCAAACAGAGACTTGGTCAGGCAAACTCGGTGGGACCGATCGCTCATCTCGGTTAGATCAAAACATTAAGAAAAGGAAACAGAGAGTTTGCACTGCGAACTCGGTGGGACCGATCGCTCATCTCGGTTAGACCGAAACGTTACGAAGGGAAACAGAGAGTTTACAATCCCATCTTGGTGAGACCGAGATCCCTATCGGTAAGATCGAACTGATTAGGGTTTGTGGATATGGCTATGTCAAGTGAACTCAGTGGCGCCGGATAGATCAAATCGGTGGGGCCGAGTTTGACTTTAGGTTTAGGACATATGTGGAAATGAGAAAGTGGTTGAGGGTTTTTGGAGCATATCACTAAGCATTTTGAGCAAGCAAGCAATTAAGCAACACCTCATCCCCTTTTAATAGTATTGGCTTTTCCTATGGACTCAATGTGATCTTGGATCACTAAAATGAAAATGTAGAGTCTTGAGCTTTTGCCAATATGTGTCCTTAGCATTTTGAGGGGTCCACATCTCTAGTCCATGCCATACCAATCACTGAACTTTCTGAAACATTGATCTTGAAAGAATATTAGTTCAATGAGCTATATGTTGTTATGAATTACCAATACCACCCGGGGATTAGTTGCACTTTCACTTTTCCATAAACCATTATATAGGGATACATACTCATAGGATTTTTATATGTTGTTCTGTAGGCCCAAAGTGCGTCATCCAATTTCTTAGACCAATTCTTTCTGGACCTATTAACAGTTTTTTGTAATATCAGTTTATTTCTCTATTGCTAAGTTCAACTTGACCACTAGATTGAGGATGATATGGTGATGCAATTCTATGGTTAACATCGTATTTAGCAAGCGTTTTACGGTAAGCACCGTGAATAAAGTGTGAACCACCATTAGCCATTAAATATCTAGGACTCCTAACCTTGGGAAAATAACTTATTTAAGCATTTTAATGGAAATGTTATGATCAACACTATTAGTTGGAATAGCTTCTACCCACTTAGTAACATAATCAACTGCAACCAATATGTGAGTATACCCATTAGAGGAAGGAAATGGCCCCATATAATCAAAAACCCAAACATCAAATGGTTCAACAACAAGTGATTCATAGGCATTTCTTGACGCTTACCGATATTACCAATTCTTTGACATTCATCACACGATAAAACAAACTTACGGGCATCCTTGAAGAGAGTAGGCCAATATAAACCAAATTGCAATACCTTATGAGCAATTCTATCTCCCGCATGATGTCATCCATAAGCTTCTGAGTGACATTTCCGTAGGACTTGTTCCTGTTCGTGCTCAGGCACACAACATCTAATAATACCAGCTAATCATTCTTTATAAAGATGTGGGTCATTGCAAAAGTAATGTCTTAAATCATAGAAGATTTTTTTTCTTTTGTTGGTATGTGAAACTTGGTGCTATATATTTAGCAACAATGTATTAGCATAGTCAGCATACCAAGGAGTATTATGAGAAACATTTATTGAAGCTAGTTGTTCATCATGAAAGCTATCATCAATAGGTAGTGGGTCATCAAGAATATTCTCTAACCTAGACAAGTTATCAGCTACAGGATTCTCAACTCCTTTCCTATCAGTGATATGTAAATCAAATTCTTGTAGACGAATAACCCACCTAATGAGTCTAGGTTTAGCATATTTCTTTTCCATAAGATATTTTATAGCAGCATGATCAATGTGAACAATTACTTTGGAATCAACAATATAAGATCTAAATTTGTCACAAGCAAACAAAACTGCTAAAAATTCTTTTTCAGCAGTAGCATAATTTCTTTGGGCACTGTCTAGAGTTTTGCTAGCATAATGAATAACATCCAATTTCTTATCAACTCTTTGTCCAAGAACGACACCAGCAACGTAATCACTTGCATCACACATAATTTCAAAAGGCAAGTTCCAATCAGGTGGCAATAGGTGCAGAAGTTAAGGCTTTCTTAAGTGTTTCAAAGGCTTCTACACAATGATCAACAAAAACAAATCACTAAAAAAAGACACATCTGTGACATTTTGGGACGAACGAATTTTTTTCCTGTCATGCTTATGACACTTCTATGATGATAATTGTGACAAAACCCGGTATCATCATAGATGTGGTGGGTCCTACTTCTATGACAAAAAATCAGGACAGAAAATGGGCTTTTCATCCTGGGCAGGCCTGAGATGCACCTGCATGACATTCTTTGGGTTATCCATGACGGAAAAAATCATGGTAGAAGCAAGGGCGAGGAAAATTTCGGGGAGTTTCCGGTTACGGTGGGTGGTCGGGGCCGAGCGATGCACGGAGGTTTGCGTGTTTTTCTCGTACACATATGCGCGTGTGTGCGAGGCGTTGCACTCTAACTGAACCTGAGCGAGGCGTTGGGCTCTAACTGAACCCGAGGGATTGCACTAGCTATATTACTGTACCCCGATCAATCCCTTGCTGTTAACTGAACCCGAGTGATTCCTTTGCTACTGCTGCTAACTGAAGCCGATCGAACATGTTGCCTCTTAATGAACAGTGAACGTGGGGTTGGTTGAACGAGTTGAGACATACATGGTTGGAGTTGGATGAACAGTTCCCATGGGGGTTGGATGAACAGGATCCCGTGGTAGTAGAGGTTGTTGCCGCTGGATGAACAGGACCCTGATCGAGGAGGTGGGGGTGGATGAACAGTAGCCGGTGGAGAGAGCCCATGGAGGGCTGGTTGAACAGGACCCCGTGGAGGGGCTGGTTGAACAGGACCCCGTGCAGGGCTGGTTGAACAGTAGCCGGTGGAGGCTGGATGAACAGGACCCCGTGGAGGGCTGGATGAATAGTTGCTGGTGGGGGCTTGAGGAAGTCGATGGTGGATGAACAGTAGCAGGTGGAGGCTGGAGTAAGTCGACGGTGGATGAACAATAGCCTGTGAAGTCCACTTTTGCGGTACGCCACACCCCGCCCGATGAACAGGACCCCCGTTTCGACCATAGGAGGTCGAAGAGAAGTTTGTTTCCTCTGTTTTGCGGTACGCCACACCCCTCTCGATCAACAGGACCCCGTTTTGACCGTAGGAGCTTGAACAGAAGTCCGTTTCCACCATTTCGCGATACGCCAGACCCTTTCCGGTGAACAAGACCCCGTTTCGACCATACGTGGTCGAACAAAAGACCCATTTCCTCTATTCTGCAGTACGCCAGGCCTCGTTTCGGATGTTCCGTCCAAGCCGGTTGGCTCCCTGTCGGTGTCAAAACCGGCGGATCTCGGGTAGGGGGTCCCGAACTGTGCGTCTAGGCGGATGGTAATAGGAGACAAGGGACACGATGTTTTTACCCAGGTTCGGGCCCTCTCGATGGAGGTAAAACCCTACTCCTGCTTGATTAATATTGATGATATGGGTAGTACAAGAGTAGATCTACCACGAGAAGAGAGAGACTAAACCCTAGAAGCTAGCCTATGGTATGATTGTTGTTCGTCCTACAGACTAAAACCCTCCGGTTTATATAGGCACCGAAGAGGGTTAGGGTTACACAGAGTCGGTTACAATGGTAGGAGATCTACATATCCGTATCGCCAAGCTTGCCTTCCACGCCAAGGAAAGTCCCATCCGGACACGGGATGAAGTCTTCAATCTTGTATCTTCATAGTCGAGGAGTCCGGCCAAAGGTGATAGTTCGGCTACCTGGACACCCCCTAATCCAGGACTCCCTCAGTAGCCCCTGAACCAGGCTTCAATGACGACGAGTCCGGCGCGCATATTGTCTTCGGTATTGCAAGGCGGATTCCTCCTCCGAATACTTCATAGAAGATTTTGAACACAAGGATAGTGTCCGGCTCTGCAAAATAAGTTCCACATACCACCGTAGAGAGAATAATATTTACACAAATTCAATCTACTGGCGTATTCCATGGCGTGACACCACACCACGGCCAAGCCTTTATTTGAATCGTTTTTACTGTCCCACCTCAGCGCGTTTAGCGAGGCGGTTTCCTTGGCACGTCTTGTCAAAGCAGAGATCGTGTCCCCTTATTCCGGGATTCTCATCAATACGGGCGTGGGTAACCCAACTGCGCCATTGATTACGGTGCTTGGGAGATAAGCGAGTTTTACCAGGCTGGTGGGGACGCATAGCTTTGTCCGTCCATATAAGGGGATAAGGATCCACCTTTTACCTGCGCCTTCTTCCTCCTTTGCTCATCCATTTCCGCGCACTCGAGCTCCAGCGCCCAAGTCCGCACATCCCACCTCAACCTTCTCCAGCCATGTCCGGAGCGGGAGGCAAGTGGATGGCCTCCTCCGTCACGGAGGGGCACATCAAAAAGTTGTGGAAGGTCAGATACTTGTCCAACGACATCGCGCATCGGCTCCCCGACAAGGGGCAGCTTATCCCCACCCCCAGGCCCCATGAGAGGGTGGTGTTCCTCACCCACTTCCTCCACGGACTAGGTTTTCCACTTCACCCATTTGTCCGGGGGCTCATGTTCTACTACGGCCTGGATTTCCACGATCTGGCCCCGAATTTCATTCTCGACATCTCGGTATTCATCGTCGTGTGCGAGGCCTTCCTCTGCATCCAGCTACACTTTGGCTTATGGCTGAAGACCTTCTATGTCAAGCCGAAGGTAGTGGGCGGCCGCCATGCAGAGTGCAGAGGTGCCATGGTGGGCAAGATGGCCAACGTCCTATGGCTCGAGGGCTCCTTCGTGGAGACCATAAAGGGGTGGCAATCGGGGTGGTTCTACATCACCGAGCCGCGTGACCCTAAATGGGCAGTGGCCCCCGAATTCCGATCTAGCTTCCCTACACGGCTCACCTCTTGGAAAGATACGGGCCTGACATGGGGTAATTCGGAAGAGCTGACCGGACTCCAAACCTGCATCCAAAACCTGGTGAACAAGAAGCTCAAGCTCGTCAACGTAGTCCAGGTCATGCTCATCCGCCGGATCCTCCCGTGCCAACAACGGGCCTTCAGCTTATGGGAGTTTGATCCAGCACAGCACCAAACCTTGAGCAGGCTCTTCGACACTACGTACGAAGATGCCTGGAAGGTGTTGTTCAAGGGCGCCGAGGCTCCCGCATCCGCTACCGAAGATCGCGGATTCAGCTCGCAGCATCAAGCCAGCGAGGTAAGCTACTTTACCCTTTACGAGACTCTTGTTTTCCATAGTTTGACTCTATGCGCGATCTAAACTCCATTACCTTTGACAGGCTTGGCAAGAGACGTCTGGGTAGGTTAACTATCCGGCTCCCTTGCCAGAAGACCCAGCGGACGCCCGATTGGCGGGGCTGCTGGTTCCGGCACCTCACGTGGTGCCGGAGAAGAAGGCCAAGAGGAAGGCCACGGGAACTCGAAGGAGTTCCCAGCGCCAGGTGTTGTCGGACTCATCGTCCGATGACTCCGAGGCGGACTCCTCCCGCAAAGACGAGGAGGAGGAAAAAGAGGCCTCTCCCCCAGCGGGGGGAGAGAAGAAAAGGAAGGCCGCCCCAACTAGGGAGGCCGGAGGGTCCAAGAAGGGAAGGACCCTCCCTCTGGACTACTCCACCAACGCCGACGAGAATAACTCATGGCATTTCATTTGTCGCACAGAATCTCCTAACACCGAATATAACCCTGCAGCCCGCCCAAGGATGGGCTCGACGCTTCAACGAGCGGCTCCCTGGATTCGTCGGACGTGAATAGCACCTCACTTCCAGCTGCCTCCTCTCCTCGCGCTGCAGATGACACCGAGGCGGGGTCCCAAAAGGGGCCCAGCCAGGAGGGGGTGGTCCAGGAGGCGCCGCAAGGCAACCTCCCAGACTCTAGGCGCAAGGGGGATAAAACCCCAAAAGGCTCTAAGTCCGGCCCTGGGCCGGACTTCGCACCGGAACCTTTAGTGGTTCCGAAGTCCGGCAGGCGGCCCCTTCGTAAGAAGGGCAAGACTGCGACACCGGTGACCTCCGTCCAACCGGAGGCACCGGATAATTTGCTGGAGGCGCTTAACGGCACCTCCATCGACGAGGAGCACCGCACTGTTATGAGTGTGGTGATCCAGAAAGTTCAGTCCGCCAAGAGCGGGCTGACTGAAGCCTGTGCCAGCCTTCTAACAGGCTTTGAGGTATGTATTTAAGATATGTAAAAATATTACTGCATAGACAGTAGCCCCTGATGCTCAGTTTGGTGTTCGGAAAGAAAAGCCGAACTGAGGATCTAAAAAGATGTAATTTTTGAGTAAACTCGCATTTGTTATCATGTACGCTTGAAAACTTGTTCATATGCGCTAAGCAACGCTTGTGAATTTAAAATATTACCTTTTGGTCGTCGGCTTCTGCCCCCATGCCGCGAGTGCTGGGGTGTTTGGGATAAACTTGAGAGCTCTTTTTCCCGTTCTTGGGTACTTCGAGGGAGGCGCTCAACGCAACGAACAAGGCAACTGGACTATAATGCTTGAACACTCTCACTTAGCCATAGAATTCTATAATTTTAAATTTCGGCGAAGCCCCTAGTATTTGGAAGACCGAATTTGGGGCGCTATCCATGCCTGGGCCGGACAAAGCCGACTCCTCGCTCTAAGCGGCATAAGTCTTTAGGGACTCGAAAACCTCTCGAACAGCGACCGGCTCTCGCCCTATCATGACGGTCAGTTTTAGCTTTCTCCACTGAGGTGCTTAACCCAGCTCAACCGGAGCACAATCGTAGTGGTTCTCCCAGCGCTACCTTAGCCGATATAATGGAACGTAAGGTACCAAAACATGGGAGCCGGGCAAACCCAACTATTGACCCAAGACATGATTCGGAGCCGATGCATATAATGCTATAAGTTCGGGGTGCCGCACTTGTGAAAGTGTTCGGACTTATCACACCATATTTTGGGGTACTTAAGCCCCTGGTGTATTTGGCTGTACCAAAGTGTACGGGTGCAACATGTCATAAATGAACATATATGGATAGAAAAAGGGATGTAATAATAGGCAAAAGCTATGCATTGTTTATTCAAAAAGGCTGCGGTAAAAGCAGAACGATACAAATAGTGCGATAAGCAAGGGACGGGACTATTTGACATGTCCCCCTCCAGGAGCGAGCTGCGGGATGATATGTGAAACAAGTATACTGCTCGTTATAGAGACCACCTGGACACTCGATGTAGCTTTCCGCTTCCCTGGCTGTTGCATCGTGTGTTCGGCGATTCTACTGCCGGACAGGGCTTCTTGAGAATGGAGTCCTGAAAAGAAGGAAAAAAAGAAAAGAAAAAAAAAGAATGACACAATATGCAGCCCCTGGTGCGGTTGAGCCGCATTCTGGGCCTGCCGTGGTCGGGCCCCTCCCCCTATGCCCATGGTATTTCCAGAGCGTAATTATGTACGCGTAGTACTGGTTTCGCAATTTCTCGAGGGCTGGGGTTGGAGCCGTATTTCTACGCGTGCTCGGAACATGCCAGGCGGTCTTGTTGTAGGTTACTCTGGGCGCGCTTGACAGTGTCCAGACATTTAATAGCCGGACTTCAGAATTGCCTTGAGAGGCTGCTTTGTACTTCCGCCGCGAGGGCCGCCGTATGCTCCTCCGTTCGGAGAGAGCGTTGGATGTTTCCGTTGACCGTAATGACTCCTCGGGGGCTTGGCATCTTGAGCTTGAGGTATGCTTAGTGCGCACCGCATTGAACTTTGCAAATGTGGTTCGTCCGAGAAGTGCGTGATAGCCGCTGCTGAACGGGACTATGTCGAAGATTAACTCCTCGCTTCGGTAGTTATCAGGGGATCCGAAGACCACTTCAAGTGTAACTGAGCCTGTACAGTTGGCCTCTACACCTGGTATGACGCCTTTAAAGGTCGTCTTTGTGGGTTTAATCCTTGAGAGGTCTATGCCCATTTTGCGCACTATATCCTGATAAAGCAGGTTCAGGCTGCTGCCGCCGTCCATCAGGACTCTAGTGAGGTGAAATCCGTCAACGATTGGGTCTAGAACCAATGCGGCGAATCCGCCATGGCGGATGCTAGTGGGGTGGTCCCTTCGATCAAAAGTGATCGGGCAGGAGGACCACGGATTGAACTTTGGGGGGACTGGCTCCATCACATATACGTCCCTTAGTGCACGCTTCCGCTCCCTTTTGGGTATGTGGGTTGCGTATATCATGTTCACCATCCACACTTGTAGGGGGAAGCCCTTCTATCCTCTATTGTTTGGCGGCCGGGGCTCCTCCTCGTCGTCGCTGTGCAGCCCCTTGCCATTGTTTTCGGCATTTAACTTACCTGCCTGCTTGAACACCCAACAATCCCTGTTGGTGTGGTTGGCTGGTTTTTCGGGGGTGCCGTGTATCTGGCACGAGCGATCAAGTATTCGGTCCAAATTGGACGGGCCCGGAGTATTTCTTTTGAATGGCTTTTTCCGCTGACCGGGTTTAGAGCCTCTAAATCCGGCATTGACTGCCGTATCTTCAACATTATTGCCATTAATGCGGCGCTTGTGCTTGTTGTGACGTGATCTGCCGTTGCTGTCCTTGGTATCCGAATTACCAGGGCTCTTGGTCATGTTGTTACTATGAGCTAGCCAGCTGTCCTCTCCCGCGCAAAAGCGGGTCATGAGTGTTGTGAGGGCTGCCATGGATTTCGGCTTTTCCTGTCCTAGGTGCCTGGCAAGCCACTCGTCGCGGATTTTATGTTTAAAGGCTGCAAGGGCCTCTGCATCCGGACAGTCGACGATTTGATTTTTCTTGGTTAGGAACCGTGTCCAGAATTGTCTAGCCGATTCCTCTAGCTGCTGAATTATGTGGCTTAGGTCATCGACGTCTGGTGGTCGCACATAGGTGCCCTGGAAGTTGTCGAGGAATGCGGCTTCCAGGTCTTCCCAACAACCAATTGACTCCGCTGGCAAGCTGTTAAGCCAATGCCGAGCTGGTCCTTTAAGCTTGAGTGGGAGGTATTTGATGGCGTGTAGATCATCACCGCGGGCCATGTGGATATGAAGGAGGTAGTCCTCGATCCATACCGCAGGATCTGTTGTGCCATCGTATGATTTGATGTTTACGGGTTTGAAACCCTCGGGGATTTGATGATCCATTACTTCATCTGTGAAGCATAGTGGGTGTGCGGCGCCCCTGTACTGGGCTATATCACGACATAGCTCAAATGAGCTTTGTCTGCTGTGTTCGGCTCGGCCGAATTTGCTGTATCCGGCATGACGGTTATCGTCACGTGTAGTGACGCGCCCACACGATCCGTAGATCGATCTTGTTTGCCTTGCCTTGTCCTCCAATATATCTCACAGGTCTGGCGCATTTCCCCGTGCCTTGGTACTTTTTGAGCGACACCGGGGTGCCGCTTGAGTGGAGGGCCGAGAGGCCTCTCTGTCACGGCCACGAGGTGGCCGGTCGGCCGCATCATGCGCTGGTGATGTAGGTTTGGGTGCTTCCTCCTCTAATCGGGGTAGCAGCCTGCGTTTTGGGTAGCTCTTGGAGGGGCGTTTGAGTTCATACACTTTGGCCGCAAGGACTTCAGTCCATCTGTCAGCTAGCAAGTCTTGGTCAGCTCTAAGCTGTTGCTGCTTTTTCTTGAGGCTGCTTGCCGTGGCGATAAGCCTGCGTTTGAAACGCTCCTATTTGACGGGATCCTCCGGCACGACAAATTCGTCGTCGTCGAGGCTTGCCTCGTCTTCGGAGGGAGGCATGTAATTATCATCCTCTACCTCTCTGTCTGCCGCTCTCTCATGAGGGCTGGCTTCTCCATCCTCCTGCGTTGAATCCTGCTGGAGGGGGTTGTCTTCGACACTGTCCGGGGTGTTATGGTCTCCCGTGCCAGAATCACCGTTTTTGCTGTGGTGGGATTTAGAGCGGCGCCACTGACGCAGGCGCTTAGGCTGTTTCTTGGAGGGGTCATCCTCCGTTGTTCCATCACCATTCCCATCTTTTGGGATGTCCACCATGTATATGTCGTATGATGAGGTGGCCTTCCAGTGCCCTGTAGGCGCTGGTTCTTGGTCGTCTCCTGCATCGTCGTCCATACCGTCGATGTCTTAGGAGTCGAAGTCGAGCATGTCGGTTAAATCATCGATAGTGGCTACGAAGTGGGTGGTGGGTGGGCTTTGAATTTCTTCGTCGTCCGCATCCGAACCTTCCTGACCATAATCCGGCCAGGGCTCTCCTGATAAAGAGAGAGACTTTAGCGAATTCAGGATGTCGCCAAAGGGCGAGTGCTGAAAGATGTCCGTGGCAGTGAGCTCCATGATCGGCGCCCAATCGGATTCGATTGGCGGGGGCGCGAAAGGTTCGGAGTCCGGAGAGGAGTCCGGCACCTTGGAGTCACGAGCTTCGCAAAGGACAGGGTTGGTGTTCGGCTCGATCGCCGTAGAGATAGCAGCCCCTGAGGCAGTGTCCAGCCACCCATCCTCAATCGGCGCAGTCGGCTTCGAGCTAAGGGTCGAAGCGGACACTGGTGCGGCCTCCAGGGCACTGTCTGGCGGCAGAGCTAGATCATGCCTATCATGACAGTGCTGCGCGCTTGGCTGTGGCTCAAACCTGTCGAAGATCAAGTATCCGCGGACGTCAGCCGTATAGTTCAAACTTCCAAATCTGACCTGATGGCCAGGGGTGTAGCTTTCGATCTGCTCCAGATGGCCAAGCGAATTGGCCCGCAGTGCAAAGGCGCCTAATACGAAGATCTGTCCGGGGAGAAAAGTCTCACCCTGGACCGCATCGTTGTTGATGATCGGAGGAGCCATCGGACCTAAAGATGACGACACAGAGGAACTCTCAATGAAAGCACCAATGTCAGTGTCAAAACCGGCGGATCTCGGGTAGGGGGTCCCGAAATGTGCGTCTAGGCGGATGGTAACAGGAGACAAGGGACACGATGTTTTTACCCAGGTTCAGGCCCTCTCAATGGAGGTAAAACCCTACTCCTGCTTGATTAATATTGATGATATGGGTAGTACAAGAGTAGATCTACCACGAGATCAGAGAGGCTAAACCTTAGAAGCTAGCCTATGGTATGATTGTTGTCCGTCCTACAGACTAAAACCCTCTGGTTTATATAGGCACCGAAGAGGGTTAGGGATACACAGAGTCGGTTACAATGGTAGGAGATCTACATATCCGTATCGCCAAGCTTGCCTTCCACGCCAAGGAAAGTCCCATCCGGACACGGGACGAAGTCTTCAATCTTGTATCTTCATAGTCCATGAGTCCAACCAAAGGTGATAGTTCGGCTACCCGGACACCCCCTAATCCAGGACTCCCTTACTCCCGATGAACTCAACGTGTTCCGACCCAGTGGCTTCGCTCTCGATGAACAGGATGCATTCCGACCCAGTCACTTGGCTCTCTATGAAGACGACACTGCTTCCTCTGTTCCGACCCAGCCGGTTAGCTGCCGATGAACAGGACGACATCGCTGTCGTCCGTTCCCTCTCCATGTACACGAGCCCCGGCCATACGTATGCGCGAGTACGCATTCGAGACCCCGCCCGTATGTACGTACATAGCCGTATTTAATTCTTGCAGCATGGCTGTACATACGTGTACACGATATATATAGACTGGACTGCGTGACATGCTACGTCTGCGCCTCTACTATGACACGTGCATCTCCTTAGTCAAACACGGTTCATCGCCACAGAGAGACCTATCGACCCGTATGTACGTACACGATCGCGACCAGATAGAGAACCCGACGTACGGTTTGACTCGGTGGGTCCCAGCTGTCAGGAAGGATAAGGAGGCATTTCCTTCCGTGTGAAGATATAGCTGGTGGGTCCCAGCTGTCAGGGAGGATAAGGAGGCACTTCCTTCCGTGAGAAGATATAGTTGGTGGGTCCCAATTGTCAGGGGGAAGAATCTTTTTTTCCTATAATACGGAGACACTTCCTTGCGTACGAAGATGTAGCTGGTGGGTTCTAGCTGCTAGGGAGGATAAGGAGGCACTTCCTCCTATGCAAAGATATAGCTGGTGGGTCCCAACTGTCAGGGGGAAGAATCATTTTTTTGCCCGTAATACAGACGCACTTCCTTGCGTACGAAGATGTAGCTGGTGGGTCCCAACTATCAGGGGGAAACGTTTTTTTCGAGGCCCTTCCGGTAGGTCCCGCTGTCAGGTGGAGGAATCATTATTTTGCCCGTAGGTACTTCCTTGTTGTGGTCGTGGACCCAGCTATCAGCCTCTCCATGTACAGTCCTCTTCCAATGGAAGGCGTTCCTTGACCATGTTGACCACGCCGCGCCGAGAGCACCAAGGCGGTGGACGACGACGAGGCCTAAGATGGGAACGATCTGGAGTCATGGAACAAGCGGCACTGGAGTCCCTAGCGGAGGGGAGTACGAGGGACTGGTTTGGCTGCCGGGTGAGGCTGCCTTCACCGGAGAATAACAGACGGTGTGGGTGAGTACAGATATGACCTAGCCATCGTTGGGATTAGAGTGGGGCGGCGAGGCCTGTGTGGTAGCACAGCCGGCCACGGGAGGTGCTACCTCTTGAGCTTGCGTTGTTTTTCCCTTGAAGAGGAAAGGGTGATGTAACAAAATAGAGTAAGTATTTCCCTCAGTTTGAGAACCAAGGTATCAATACAGTAGTAGACAACACACAAGTCACCGAATACCTACACAAACAAGCAACAACTTGCACCCAACGCGATAAAGGGGTTGTCAATCCCTTCATGGTTACTTGCAAAAGTGAGATCTTAGAGATAGATAAACGATAAAGTAAATATTTTTGGTATTTTATGTTTATAGATTAGAAAGTAAAGATTGCAAATTAAAGGAACGACTATAGAAATTGGCAAGTTGACGGGAAACTAATATGATGTAAAATAGATTCAATAATGGAAAAGAGACCTGGGGACCATAGGTTTCACTAGTGGCTTCTCTCAAGATAGCAAATATTACGGTGGGTGAACAAATTACTGCCGAGCAATTGATAGAAGAGTGCATAGTTATGACGATATCTAAGGCAATGATCATGAACATAGGCATCACGTACGTGTCAAGTAGACCGAAACGATTATGCATCTACTACTATTACTCCACATATCGACTGCTATCTAGCATGCATCTAGAGTATTAAGTTCATAAAGAACGGAGTAACATATTAAGTAAGATGACATGATGTAGAGGAATTAACTCAAGCAATATGATGAAAACCCCATCTCTTTATCCTCGATGGCAACAATACAATACGTGCCTTGTTGCCCCTATTGTCACTGGGAAAGGACCCCGCAAGACCGAACCCAAAGCTAAGCACTTCTCCCATTGCAAGAAAAACCAATCTAGTAGGCCAAACTAAACCGATAATTCGAAGAGACTTGCAAAGATATCAAATCATGCATATAAGAATTCAGAGAGAAGGCTCAAATAATATTCAAAGATAATCTGATCATAAATCCACACTTCATCGGATCTCAGCGAACACACCACAAAAGAATATTACATCGGATAAATCTCCAAGAACATCAAGGATAACATGGTATTGAGAATCAAAGAGAGAGAAGAAGCCATCTAGATACTAGCTATGGACCCATAGGTCTGTGGTAAACTACTCATGCTTCATCGGAAGGGTAATGGTGTTGATGTACAAGACCTCCATGATCGAATCCCCCTCCGGCAAGACGCCAGAAAAGGCCCCTAGATGGGATCTCACGGTTACAGAAGGTTGTGGTGGTGGAAAAGTGGTTTCGTGGCTCCCTTGGATGTTTTGGCGGTATACGAGTATATATAGGCAAAGGAACTAGGTTAGGAGACCCATGAGGGGCCCACGAGGTAGGGGCACACCATCCACCCTCGTGGCCGCCTTGTTGCATCTACGACTTCATCTCCAAGTCTCCTGGTCTGCTTCTATTCCAAGAAAGATCATCGCGAAAGTTTCATTCCATTTGGACTCCGTTTGGTATTCCTTTTCTGCGAAACTCTTAAACAGGCAAAAAAACAGAAACTGACACTGGGCTCTAGGTTAATAGGTTAGTCCCAAAAATAATATAAAATAACATATAATGCTTATTAAACATCCAAAACAGATAATATAATAGCATGGAACAATCAAAAATTATAGATACGTTGGAGACGTATCAAGCACCCCCAAGGTTAACTCCTGCTCGTCCTCGTGTAGGTAAATGATAAAAATAGAATTTTTGATGTGGAATGCCACCTAACATATTTATCCATGTAATTTTCTTTATTGTGGCATGAATGTTCAGATCCGAAAGATTCAAAACAAAAATTTAATATTGACATAAAAACAGTAATACTTCAAGCATACTAACAAAGCAATCATGTCTTCTCAAAATAACATGGCCAAAGAAAGCTATCCCTACAAAATCATATAGTCTAGCTATGCTCTATCTTCATCACACAAAATATTTAAATCATGCACAACCCCCATGACAAGCCAAGCAATTGTTTCATACTTTTGATGTTCTCAAACTTTTTCAATCTTCATGCAATACATGAGCGTGAGCCATGGATATAGCACCATGGTGGAATAGAATATGGTGGTTGTGGAGAAGACAAAAAGGAGGAAGATAGTCTCACATTAACTAGTCGTATCAACGGGCTATGGAGATGCCTATCAATAGATATCAATGTGAGTGAGTAGGGATTACCATGCAATGGATGCACTAGAGCTATAAGTGTATGAAAGCTCAAAAAGAAACTAAGTGGGTGTGCATCCAACTTGCTTGCTCAAGAAGACCTAGGGCAATTTGAGGAAGCCCATCATTGGAACATACAAGCCAAGTTCTATAATGAAAAACTCCCACTAGTATATGAAAGTGACAAAATAGGAGACTCTCTATCATAAAGATTATGGTGCTACTTTGAAGCACAAGTGTGGAAAAAGGATAGTAACATTGCCCCTTCTCTCCTTTTCATGGCCTCTTTTTTTCGTCTGGAGTTTCATCCCGACTTGTGGAGGAATCATAGCCTCCATCATCCTTTCCTCACATGGGACAATGCTCTAATAATGAAGATCATCACACTTTTATTTACTTACAACTCAATACGTAGAACAAAATATGACTCTATGTGAATGCTTCCGGTGGTGTACCGGGATGTGCAATGACTCGAGAGTGACATGTATGAAAGAATTATGAACGGTGGCTTTGCCACAAATACAATGTCAACTACATGATCATGCAAAGCAATATGACAATGATGAAGTGTGTCATAATAAACGGAATGGTGGAAAGTTACATGGCAATATATCTCGGAATGCCTATGGGAATGCCATAGTAGGTAGGTATGGTGGCTGTTTTGAGGAAGGTATATGGTGGGTTTATGGTACCGGCGAGAGTTGCACGGTACTAGAGAGGCTAGAAATGGTGGAAGGGTGAGAGTGTGTATAATCCATGGACTCAACATTAGTCATAAAGAACTCACATACTTAATGTAAAAATTTGTTAGTTATTGAAAGGAAGTACTACATGCATGCTCCTAGGGGGATAGATTGGTAGGAAAAGACCATCGCTCGTCCCCGACCGCCACTCATAAGGAAGACAATCAAAAAATAAGTCATGCTCCAACTTCATCACATAACGGTTCACCATACGTGCATGCTACGGGAATCACAAACTTTAACACAAGTATCTCTCAAATTCACAACTACTCCACTAGCATGACTCTAATATCACCATCTTAATATCTCAAAACAATCATAAAGAATCAAACTTCTCATAGTATTAATGCACTTCATATGAAAGTTTTTATTATATCGCTCTTGGATGCCTATCATATTAGGACTAAATTTATAACCAAAGAAAACTACCATGCTGTTCTAAAAGACTCTCAAAATAATATAAGTGAAGCATGAGAGTTCAACAATTTCTATAAAAATAAAGCCACCGCCCTGCTCTAAAGAGATATAAGTGAAGTACTAGAGCAATATTGTCTAGCTCAAAAGATATAAGTGAAGCACATAGAGTATTCTAATAAATCATGATTCATGCATGGCTCTCCCAAAAGTTGTGTCCAGCAAGGATGGTTGTGGTAAAATAAAAATCAAAGACTCAAATTATACAAGACACTCCAAGCAAAACACATATCATGTGGTGAATAAAAATATAGCCTCAAGTAAAGTTACCGATAGACAAAGACGAAAGAGGGGATGCCTTCCGGGGCATCCCCAAGCTTAGGCTTTTGGTTGTCCTTGAATATTACCTTGGATGGCCTTGGGCATCCCCAATCTTAGGCTCTTGCCACTCCTTATTTCATAGTCCATCAAATCCTTACCCAAAACTTGAAAACTTCACAACACAAAACTCAACAGAAAATCTCATGAGCTCCGTAAGTATAAGGAAATAAACCACCACTTTAAGGTACTGTTGCAAACTCATTATTTATTTATATTGGTGTAATATATACTGTATTCAAACTTTTCCATGGTTCATACCCCCCCCCCCGATACTACCCATAGATTCATCAAAATAAGCAAACAACACGCAAAAACAGAATCTGTCAAAAACAGAATAGTCTGTAGTAATCTGTAACTCTCGAATACTTCTGTAAGTCCAAAAATCCTGTTAAATTAGGAAAACCTGAGAAATTTGTGTACCAACCCATAGAAAAAATAATAATATCAAAATCACGTTTCCGTGAATTATGAAAACTAATTTACTGGGTGCAAAAGTTTCTGATTTTCAGCAGGATCAACACAACTATCACCATAAGCTATCCTAAATGTTTAACTTGGCACAAACACTAATTAAAAGATAAAGCCACATCTAGCCAGAGGCTACATGAATTATTTATTACTAAACAGGAACAAAAAGCAAAGAACCAAAATAAAATTGGGTTGCCTCCCAACAAGCGCTATTGTTTAACGCCCTTAGCTAGGCATAAAAATAAGAATAGATCTAAGTATTTACATAATAATGATACGGCAAATCTCGAAAACTCATCTCATACTCTCTATGTTCAGCAGCAAGTTTCCTTTGTGGCAAGCAAAAGTAATGAAAAGGGCTAAATTTAATGGGACAAAAATCCCCAAGATCAAGCTCGGGAGGAATTGGCTCCTCCTTTGGCCATTCATATTGTACAACCAACTCATCATTATAAATGTTCTTTTGGCAAAAAGTTATGAGCTTTTGTTCAAGAGAGAAACCCAACACGTTGTTCTGAGTAGCAAAATCATCGTTAAGTTCAGAAATCCTATCAACCAGAACATCAGTAGGAACCCTCTTTCTTAAATTTTCATTATAAGCAACATGATCTAAGGATTGTAAATGCATTATGTCTTCTTGGTTAAAGATAATTGCTTCTATGGGAGGACGACCAGCGTCCACCCTATAATGCGCAAAAATTTCATTAGCCTCTTTTATTATAAATCTGAACTCATGTGCTAGAAAGATGGTAGCTGTGCGCTTAACAGAAGAATGCACAATATTAGAAAACTCTAGAAAATTTGTATGGAAGGATGCATGTGAATAAATTGTCTTTCAAGTTCAACTACAAGCAAAGATATATCATCCGCAAGACTACTAGTTTTATGGAGAATAGATCCACCCATAGTGGGTAAAGCGCCAGCACAAGTAAAGAAATCTTGAATAACCTGTTTCCCAATAATATTGCCGCTACCGATTCGAAACTTTTTAGTATGCAAAATAGTAGGTTCTTCATGAGGATTAGTATTAGCAAAAGCATCAAAGTTACCCCCATCGTTACTACTATCCTTTTCAACAATAACCTCCCCAATTTTAGGCATGGTGTCAACAAACCAATCTAACAAACGAGCGCACAAGAAGCAAGCAAAGAAGGCGAACGGAAGAGGGGCGAAGAAAAGTCAAATCTTTTCAAAAACCGATTTAGAGGTGCAGGAGAGGAAAACGAGAGGCGAATGGCGAATAATGTAATGCAAAAGAGAAGAGTTTATGATGGGTACTTGGTATGGCTTGACTTGACGTAGATCTCCCCGGCAACAACGCCAGAAATTATTCCTGCTACCTCTTGAGCTTGCGTTGGTTTTTCCCTTGAAGAGGAAAGGGTGATGCAGCAAAGTAGAGTAAGTATTTCCCTCAGTTTGAGAACCAAGTTATCAATCCAGTAGGAGACATGGCACAAGTCACCAAATACCTACACAAAAAATCAACAACTTGCACCAAACGCGAGAAAGGGGTTGTCAATCCCTTCACGGTTGCTTGCAAAAGTGAGATCTGATAGAGATAGATAAACGGTAAAGTAAATATTTTTGGTTTATAGATCGAAAAGTAAAGATTGCAAATTAAAGGAACAGCGACAGAAATTGGCAAGTTGACGGAAAACTAATATGATTTAAAATAGATTCAATAATGGAAAAGAGACCCGGCGGCCATAGGTTTCACTAGTGGCTTCTCTCAAGATAGCAAATATTACGGTGGGTAAAGAAATTACTGTCGAGCAATTGATAGAAGAGTGCATAGTTATGACGATATCTAAGGCAATGATCAAGAAGGCGTCACGTTCGTGTCAAGTGGACCAAAACAATTCTGCATCTACTACTATTACTCCACACATCGACCGCTATACAGCATGCATCTAGAGTATTAAGTTCATAAAGAACGGAGTAACGCATTTAGTAAGATGACATGATGTAGAGGAATTAACTCAAGCAATATGATGAAAATACCATCTTTTTGTCCTCGACGGCAACAGTACAATACGTGCCTTGCTGCCCTTACTGTCACTGGGAAAGGACAGCGCAAGATTGAACCCAAAGCTAAGCACTTCTCCCATTGCAAGAAAAACCAATCTAGTAGGCCAAACTAAACCAATAACTCGAAGAGACTTGCAAAGGTATCAAATCATGCATATAAGAATTTAGAGAAGACTCAAATAATATTCATAGATAATTTGTTCATAAATCCACAATTCATCGAATCTCGGCAAACACACTGCAAAAGGATATTACATCGAATAGATCTCCAAGAACATCGAGGAGAACGTGGTATTGAGAATCAAAGAGAGAGAAGAAGCCATCTAGCTACTAGCTATGGACCCGTAGGTCTGTGGTAAACTACTCACGCTTCATCAGAAGGGTAATGGTGTTGATGTAGAAGCCCTCCGTGATCGAATCCCCCTCCGGCAGGACGCCGGAAAAAGCCCCTAGATGGGATCTCACTGGTATAGAAGGTTGCAGCGGTGGAAAAGTGATTTCATGGCTCCCCTGGATGTTTTTGGGGTATAAGAGTATATATATAGGCGAAGGAACTAGGTCAGGAGACCCACGAGGGGCCCACGAGGTAGGGGGCACGCCCTACCCCCCTTGGCATGCCCTCCACCCTCGTGGTCGCCTCGTTGCATCTCCGACTTCATCTCCAAGTCTCCTAGTTTGCTTCTGGTCCAAGAAAGATCATTGCGAAAGTTTCATTCCGTTTGGACTCCCTTTGGTATTCCTTTTCTGTGAAACTCTAAACATTACTGGAATCTGGCATTTTGCCGTCTACCACCTCTTTACCGCCTGCCAGCTGACGATAAAGAAAGTTTAGATGGCAAAAATGCTATTTGCCGTCAGCTTCTTCTTTGTCATTGGCCAGCTGATGGCAAAGAGCTAGAAGGCAGACGGCAAAGAGCCAGGTGGGCCCCACAGGGCATGGCGTGGCTAGGTCAGATTCTTTACCGTCCCGCTAGCGAACGGCAAAAGAGGTGACTACTTTGTCGTCTGCTGGCAGATGGCAATGTTAGTCCTTTGTCGTCTACTTGCGGACGGCAAAGAGGAGACGTGGGCCAGCCCTAATGGTGGCCCTCTTTGCCATCTGCTAATAGATGGCAAAGAAGGCCCACTTAACGGGCCGACCATCTCCCCCCCTTCTCTCTTTCTCTCTCTCCCTCCCACGCGCCCGCCTCTCTCCTCCGTCGCTGCTGTCATCGCCGCCGGTCATCCCCATCTCGTCGCCCCGCCGCCCCGTCGGCCTGTCGTGCCCTGTCTCCGGAGTGGCCTACGCCAGGCCGCCCCGATGCCGAACCCCTCCCCGAGGTCCCTGCGCCGCCCCGCCCCGCTGCCGTCCTCCTCCCCGCGGCTCCTGCGCCGCCCCACCCCACCGGCCGACCTCGCCGGAGCAAGAGGTAATTTTTTCTGTTTTTTTCCTGTTTTTTTGTTCTCTATTTTCTTGATTTGTTTTAGGTTGGTGCAGGTTTAATTAGGTGTAATTTGAGTTTTTAGGTTTAGT
>NC_041387.1:125838877-125854145 GCF_002162155.2 Triticum dicoccoides
AAGGAAGAAGAAGAAGACGAGGAAGAAGACGAAGAGGAAGAAGAAGACGAAGAGGAAGAAGAAGACGAAGAGGAAGAAGAAGACGAAGAGGAAGAAGAAGACGAAGAGGAAGAAGAAGAAGAAGAGGAAGAGGAAGAAGAAGAGGAAGAGGAAGAAGAAGAAGAAGAGGTAGAAGAAGAAGAAGAGGAAGAAGAAGAAGAAGAGGAAGAAGAAGAAGAAGAAGAGGAAGAAGAAGAAGAAGAAGAGGAAGAAAAAGAGGGTTCTTCAGTGTCGATGGTACCCTAAATAGCAAGTATCGTCAGTACGAGGTACATGTGGCCGTCGGTGTCGAATACTACATCCACGTCCCACAAGTGACACAGGGGTCCTGCGTCCAGCAGCAACAGTTCTCGGTGTCGATGGCGGTCGAACACCATTGCGAATTTGTTTGGCAGCCTCAGAGATGAAGACTGAAAGCTAAGTGTTGAAACTTGAAACACCCAAACTAACTCAAGTCGGTTTGGTTGTTTGAAATTTCAAAACATGGCTTTAATCCTCATCGCAGAGGCTGCCAGACAAATTTGCCAAGGTGTTCGACCGTCATCGGCCACCAGAACTATTTTCGCGGGACGCCGGGCGCCGGCTTCACTTGTGGGATGTGGATCTAGTGTTCAATGTTGACCGCCTCATGTACCTTGCGCCGATGGTAGTTGCTATTTAGTTTACCCGGGGACGAGCGGATTAGGGGGTTCCTCGGTGTCGATGGTACTGTAAATAGCAAGTATCGTCAGTGCAAGGTACATGTGGCCGTCAGTGTCGAATACTTGCTATGTTACTCATCTTTTGATTTAAATGTGCAGTTATTTCGTCACTATGAGGGTCTAGTGTTCGACGAGCTCCGCACCTGCGTTCATTGGTGAGCACAAATGACATCTCCTTCTCCCCCTTCATTTGCTTTTTTCCGGTCTTCGTGCTGATGAATCTTGCTAGATATAGGTGTCAATCATCAGTATGCGTAACCACTATGCGTCTCATGTTCGAAAGGTTACATCTATAAATATGCATGCCATCATGTTGACATAGAGATATTTTAATCTAGGAGGTATGTGAACCGGAATTTGAAACTGACCTTCTTGTCGAGAAGTTAAATTTAGTTGAAAAAGAAAATGACTATTTGAAAGAAAAAATTAAAAGAATTGAAGAAGAGAAGATGACATTGGAGTTGTATGTTGTCGATGTCATCGATGATCACAAAATGAAGATGAATGCAATGCGCTTGAAGATGGATGAAATGCGCCTGAAGCTTAAGAAGATTAGAAAATATGCCATTGATAATGAGGCTTGGTATCATTATGCCGTTGGATCAATTGTTACCTTAGTTGCGATCTTCATCATATTTGTTGTGATGAGGGTAAGTTTTCTCTAATGTTTTGCTTTACAAATGGATACTTACCTTATTTTCCTCCTAAATGGCATAATTACCTAAGTTAGATAAAAAATGAGATATACTTAGCTTATTCAATTCATTTATGACATACTTAGCATACTTAGGTCAAAAATGGCATGATAATCTTTGTTACCTCCAAAATGATATAGACTTAGCCTATTTTTCTCGAAAATGACATAATAACCTTACTAAGCTCTAAAATTACCTATTTACCTAGATTAGCTCTAAAATGACCTACACTTAGCATTTTTACCTAGCTTAGCAATAAAATGGCATTTTTACTTACCTTAGTTAGAAGAAGAATAAGATAAAGAAGAGGAAGGAGAAAAAGAAAGAGAAGACAAAATCTTCTTCTTCTTCTTCTAACTAGTCTTCTTCTTCTAACTAGCCTTCTTATTCTTCTTCTTCTTCTTCTTCTTCTTCTTCTTCTTCTTCTTCTTCTTCTTCTTCTAACTTTCATCTTTCCCAATTTGCAGATTTGCTTTACATGAGGAAGCTTGGATTCATGTAGTGTACTATTCTTCTGGTGCTTCCTTGATGTTTACGAAAACTTGTTTGGATATGTATGTCTATATGGGTATGTTGTTGGAAACTTGTTTGTGGTTATGTATATATGGATATGTTGGACTTTGTTGAACTATGTTGTTGGATTTGATGAAATATGTTGTTGGACATGCTGTTGGATATGTTGGATATGTATGCATGTATATCTGTGTTTGAAACCATGTCTAATTAATTGGATTTAAATAAAAACAGGGGATGTATAGCCTCTTTGCTGTCCGCTAGCCGACGGCAAAGAGCTTTGTCGTCCGCTAGCAGATGGCAAAGAGGACACGTGGCAGTCACCTGTGCAAACTGGGAACACTAGCTGCCTATTTGGTCATTTTGCCGTCTGCAAGCGGACGGCAAAGTGACCAAATATGTGTCGTCTGCTGGCAGACAGTCTAGCTGGCCATGTGGCAGCTTCCCAGTGCTGCCCTAGCTAAGCTCTTTGTCATCTGTCAGCGGAGAGCAAAGAGCTTTGGCTCTTTGCCATCCGCTGACAGACGACAAAGAGCATCGTTAACCCCCTAACGGCTCTCACCCCACACCACTGTCGTCCGTCGTCTTTGCCGTCTGCTGGCCTCGGATGGCGGACGGCATAATCCTTTGCCGTCCGTTTCTGCAAAGCAGATGGCAAAGAAGGCCTTTGCTGGCACGTGTTCAGCCGGATAGTTTGCCGTCCGCTGGTTGACGGCAAAGGAGTTTGCCGTCCGGGATCTGTGCCTTTGCCGTCCGCCATGGCAGACGGCAAAGAAGCTGATTCCAGTAGTGAAAACAGGCAAAAATAGAAACTGGCATTGGGCTCTCGGTTAATAGGCTAGTCCCAAATATAATATAAAATAGCATATAAATGCCTATTAAACATCCAAACAGATAATATAATAGCATGGAACAATAAAAAAATATAGATACGTTGGAGACAAATCAGTAGCTAACATGTCCCGCCGCATGGCCATAGCAGCATAGAAGTCCCGCCGCACGACCGAAGAAGCACGGAGGTCCCGTCGCGCCATCAATGCAGCAGACTGGTCAAGCCACGCCGCAGAAGTAGTAGAGATGTCCCGCTGCGCCGCGAATGCAATGAAGATGTCCTACCGCACTGCGTGGGCCTGGGAAAATCTCTCGCGGGCAGGCGAGGACTCTTACAGGCGCATGCATGCGATCGTCCATAGCCAGATGGATCAGATCTCCGGCTGGGCGAGGGTGCAGGATGACATGAAAGCCTCGTTTGAAAAGGCTACCGGCGTCATCCGGCAACTAAGGGAGAGCAATGTGAAGCTCCGGGCCGAGCGCGATCTGCTGAGGGCGAAGATCATCGGAAGTGCGGAGCTGTAGGAGGAGACCACTGCCTTGTTGAAGAGGACTGGCATCATCGTCGAGAAAGGACGTGAATGCCATGCTCCGCATCAAGCACAAAAGGCTGGTGGGGGAATCCGTGGATGCTCTCAAGCAGCATCTTGAGGACACGAAAGAGCTCATCACCACTCACCGCGGAGACTAGTTCCTGCAGCCTACAGCAATGCATCAAGAAAATAGAGATCAGTGAGCCAGATCATTGTCTTCCTTCTTCTTTGGCCATTGTGTATTTCGGGCGTTGCCGCATGTGGCTTTTTTAATTATCTTCCTAAATATGTAAGACAATTGTTATCCACTGTCATCGTACTTATATTCACCAGTCTTGCTATTAGTCGCAGTTGATGCTATATAGGTCCGTCGGATCTTACATCAAGATCCGGGCAAAACTTTCTTTTCAAATTTTCTTTTTTCTCTCTTAAATCTCAGTCGAGTGAGACATAGTCATGCCATGAAACAAGGGCTCGGGCGCCATTAGTGGAGACATTGGGAGGGAGGTGGGTGGCGGATAAAGGTCAAAGGGCTCTCCTTCCGATGAGCACGCGCAGGGGTCTGATCGCACGCCCCCCGTACTCAAATAGCTACCCTGCACGGCACCTCCTAGTCAATAAAAAAGCGGACGCGTGGCGGCACTTAACTGGTAAATAGAACACCCACGGTTTCAATAATACTTGTATTTCCGATTTGTAACGTGACAACATTTGTTCCAAAATGACTTTGTTGATTGTTAATGTGTGCGCCTTCACAAATCGAACAAAAAATTTACCACAACGTGTTGGCCATGTCATGACATCATGCCAAGTTTCATGATTTTCAGGCGAGTTTTGGATTTACGGGAATTTTAAAACCAAGTTTCTCGATGTTTCCAGCCGAGCCAAGACGCCCAGATATTTGAATTCCATTCCCACTTCTTCCATGGGACCTAGAAGTTCGCCCAAGTACGCATAAATGATTTTCCAACTAACTTTTGCGCACTGGAGCATGCGCTTGTACTTCAAATTTGAATTATGTGGATTAAATGCCAAGAAAATCAATTAATGTATAAAAAGGCCAAACAAACCCGGAATAATTCTAAAATTTAGCACGAAACTCCTATTTGGTCTAAGCTGCCTGTGTAAAATAATCAAGGCGGGAGAAGGCAGTGTATGTCATTTCGCACACGGAGGTGACACGTTCCCTCTCGGAACCACGAGCCTTCTTGAGAGAAGCTCAAATTTGCAAGAAGCTTATACCAAAGCTAGTCCCAATTCGGCCAAAAAAATTTACCACGGCATGTTGGTGCCATGTCATGACATCATGCCAAGTTTCATGATTTTCAGGCGTGTTTTGGATTTGCGGGAATTAAAAACCAGGTTTCTCAATATTTCCGGCTGAACCACGACGCCCAGATGTTTGAATTCCATTCCCATTTCTTGCATGGGACCTACAAATTCACCCAATGACACACATGTGATTTTTCAACCAACTTTGGTGCACTGGAGCATGTGCTTGTAGTTCAAATTTGAATTATGCACATTAAATGCACATAAATTCAATTAATGTATAAAAAGGCCCAACGAACCCGGAATAATTCCAAAATTTAGAACGAAAATCCTATTTGGTCTAAGTTGCCTATGTAAAAAAATTAAGGCGGGAGAAGGCAGTGTATGTCATTTCGCACACGGAGGTGACACGTTACTTCTCAGAACCACGAGCCTTCTTGAGAGAAGCTCCAGTTTGCACGAAGCTTATACCAAAGCTTATCCGAATTCGTCCCAAAAAATTACAACAACATGTTGGTGCCATGTCATGACACCATGCCAAGTTTCATGATTTTCAGGCGTGTTTTGGATTTACATTAATTAAAAAACCAAGTTTCTCAATATTTTCAGCTGAGCCACGACGCCCAAATGTTTGAATTTCATTCCCATTTCTTGCATCGGACCTATAAATTCACCCAAAGATACACATGTGATTTTTCAACAAACTTTGGTGCACTGGAGCATGTGCTTGTAGTGCAAATTTGAATTATGCACATTAAATGCCTAGAAACTCAATTAATGCATAAAAATGCGAAACGAACCTGGAATAATTCCGAATTTAAACACGACACTCATGTAGTTGCATGTTCACTATACATAAATGTTCTAGCAATTCAAACACCATCCTTTCCCTCCGTAACACCATTTTGTCTTTCAAAACATAATGAAAAAAATCAGGTATACCACAGACAATTTACTAGCAATAATCATGTGGGATGTGATATAAAATATCTTGGCGCACCATCTTGTCTGGCTTATGCAGGAAGATTCGTCGTCTACAGTCCACCGCCCGTGCTTGAACCACACTTGCACGCTAGTTTCTCGCGGCACCGAGCAAATTTTTTCTTCCACCGCAGAAATATCTATCTCCCCGCCCCCTCCCTCCCACCAAAAGCCACATTTCCACTGTTCCTCCTTGCTTTCCAAGTTCAAACCTTCACTGTTGCGTACTGGTAGCTCAGCCTCGTCACCGATGACCCTTCTTCTTGCTACGTCGCCTCCTCGTCGGCGACCCTTCTTCTTGTTGTGCGGCCTCCTTGCCGCCGACCCTTCTTCTTGCTATGCGGCCTCATCGATATGGTTAGGTAATCCACACCCCACCCACACCATCCTCCTCCTTCCCCATCCCACATGCCCCGACCGACGGTGCAACACCTTCCACCGAAGGCACTGGCCCCGTCCTCCAATTAAGTGTTGCCCACAACCATTTTGCACGCAGTATAACATGGAGCTCAGTAGCATCTGGCAGGGAAGAAGCAAATCGCGTCCGCACGTGCGCACGAGGTCGCTATGGCTGCCATGCGTGCCGACCGCCAGATCTTGGAGGAACACCTCGTCTTCGAGGCCACCATCGACACTGCCACGCGGTAATCTACTTTAAAATACAGTTCATGTTGTTTTCTCGAGGCCACCACAGTGCCTTCCAGTGATTTGCCCTTTGTAATGTTAATATGTAATCTGATGTTCTATTAACAGTTCGGTCCTCTGAAATGTAATGTTCAGTTAACAGTTTGGTCCAACAATGCTACATTTCATAGTACTGTTCTCAAGCATTCTTTGTTTTGTTAACTGTCTTATCTTCTAGTACATGTTTCTATTCTGCAATGTCGTGCTTAGTTAACTGTTTTGGTTCATTTGGTCTGATGTCCATTTAATTGTTTGGTTCAATTCTGCAATTTGATTTTCATTTACTGTGGGTACAATTTGGTATTGTTATGCGTGTGAGAAATAAATCAAATTTGGCTGTACTCAATACATATTCTACTGATAGTATGGCAACTCTCAGTTAACCTAATCAAGATCTTCCTATGTGTGTTGCAGGGAAACAATGGGAGACACTGTGGTTTACCATCGAGGTTTGCTCATGCATGGTCCTTTCGCTAATTGCACATTATTGTGCAGTTGCAGGAATCATTCTAATTTTTAGGTTTCTTACAATTTGGTCTTGCACATGTAGGACCTGCTGTTAGAGGCTTAGACCCACTGTTCGACCCATTGTGCATATGGGGAAATGAGATGTCCATGAATATCAGTCAAGTCAAGAAACTCAGAAAGATTGTTATGATGAAGAAACTTGCGATGAATAACAACAAGATCTTTGTTTGCACAATGAAGAAGACATCAGTCAACTATAGGATGCTACTAACTCCTTTACCTTGTTTTTACCCCTTGCGCCATTTCAAAATTTATAACAGTGATTTATGCATATCTTTGTCTTCAGTCATTTTCAAAGCAGTTCACCAATGATTACCTACCAAACCACCTGCATGTTCAAGAGGCGAGGAAGGTATTCATTCAACACCCACGGTACAATATTGAAGTAGGTTGGGCGAGCAATTATCCATAGCCACTGGCCTGAAGTTGCAAGGACATTCAACATCACTAAAGGCTCAATATTTGCCTTCCGCTTCTACAGTTTCCCAGATGAGATTCATCTGTCTATTTACTATGTATGATGCTACTTTCCAAAGGTTTTCGATGTTGCATGTGAAAGTTGGTGTTGTTGTGCGTAACTGAGTGTTGAAGCTATCTGATGTAATTCGATTATGAAATCCTGGTTGCCGTTATACGAATATGAAATATCTAGTGTGTTTTATAAGAAATTTCAATTTCATTACTACATGGATTATCAATAATAGGCTAATTACCCTGCTTATTGAGGTTTTCTATTGCAGACGATTACTCAGACAGCACCCTGTGTGATGAACTCAAACAACCCACATGGTTTCTAGAAAGTAGGTGTGTTCGATCAACTAACAATCACACACGGCTTCTAGCAGAGAACTATTTGTGTTAGGCCACCTAGCACAAACGTTTCCACACAAAAAGTTGTGTGTGATATACATACGAACGGAAATGTTTTTCTAGGATTCACCATGTGGGATGTACATGTGAACAGAAATGATTGGGTTTCGATGCCTTGCCCAATTGCACATGAACTCATTTTGCCCCAGCATGTGTGCTAGGAGGGCCTATCCCCGATGGTTTCTTGGTCATGTGAGAAGGACCCCCCTATCGCACACACTCATTTAGTAACAGTTCAGAATGCCGTCGCGGAAAGGGGGTAAAAACTATTTGTATAGCATGTCTCTGCACTAGTGAGAATATTGTATTGAAGATCAAAGAGAGAGAAAAAAGGCATCTAGCTACTAGCTATGGACCCGTAGGTCTATGTACTCACACATCATCGGTAGGACAATAAGTTTGGTGTGGAAGCTCTCCGTGATCGAATCCCCCTCTAACAGATTGCCAAAAAAGGCCCCAAGATGGGATCTCACGGGAACAGAGGCTTGCGGCGGCGGAAAAGTATTTTGGTGGACGCTTCTGTTGGTTTGGGAATATTTGGGTATTTATGGAGCAAAAATTAGGGTTGGAGGACCTCTAGGGGGACCACAAGCTAGGGGGCGCCCCCCTGGGGCGCGCCCCTACAGCTTGTCGTCTCCTTATAGGTCTTCTGACCTCCTCTCCAAGTCTCATAGGTGTCTTCTGGTCCAAGAAAAATCATCGCGAAAGTTTTATTCCGTTTGGACTCCGTTTGATATTCCTTTTCTGTGAAACTCTATAACAAGGGAAAAACAGAAACTGGCACTGGGCTCTAGGTTAATAGGTTAGTCCCAAAAATAATATAAAATAGCATATTAATGCATATAAAACATCCAAAATAGATAATATAATAGCATGGAACAATAAAAAATTATAGATACATTGGAGACATATCACCCAACCATAGCATTAAGTATCAAGTCCCCTTTACTCCCATACGCAACAACCCCCTTACTCAGGTGTAAGCTTCTGTCTCTCTAGCCACCCACTATAAGCGAATCATGAACATATTGAAACACCCTACAATGGGAATCCCCCACGTGCATGCGGCATGGAAGGCACCATATGGCAGTACTAAAGTAAAACATACAACTCAAACCAATCAAGATCATTGATCAACCCAAAGAACAAAAGAAATCTACTCAAACATCATAGGATGGCAACACATCATTGGATAATAATATGTGGCATAAAGCAACATGTTCAAGTAGGGGATTATAGAGATGCGGGAGAGTGGACTGCTGAAAATAGATGAGGAAGGTGATGAAGACGGTGATGTTGATGAAAATGATCACCACGGTGATGATTCCCCCGGTGGCACTCCGGTGCCATCGAGAGAGAGGGGGAGAGAGAGTCTCTCCCTTGGGCTTCCTCCTCCATGACCTCACCCTAGATGGGGAAAGGTTTTCCCCTCTGGTCATTGGCCTCCATGGCGCTCGGAGGGGCGAGAGCCCCTCCGAGATTGGATCTATCTTTCTATTCTCTTCTGTTTCTACGCTCCTGTTTCTGGCAAAAAAAATGTTTCTTATATTCTGGGAGATCCGTAACTCTGATTGGGCTGAAATTTTGAGGGTTTTTTATCCTAATATTCTCTTTCTTGCAGCAAAAGAAGGGCATCAACCGACCTAGGAGGTGCCCACAAGCCACGTGGGTGCGACCAGGGGGGTAGGCCGCACCCTGGTGCCTCATGGGGCCCTCGAGCACCGTCTTGCATTGATTCTTCCTCCCAAAAATCACATATATTCCAAAATAAATCTCCACAAATTTTTATCACATTTGGACTTTGTTTGGTATGGTATTTCTGTGAAATAAAAAACATGCAGAAAACAGGAACTGACACTGGGCACTGGATCAACATGTTAGACCATAAAAATAATATAAAAATACACCAAAACCATATAAAACTCATCTAAATAAAGCATGAATACTTCATAAATTATAGATATGTTGGAGACGTATCAGCATCCCCAAACTTAATTCCTGCTCGTCCTCGAGTAGGTAAATGATAAAAGAAATAATTTATGACGTGTGAATGCTAGCATAGTGCATAAGTTTGATCAATGATAATTTCAATCACTTTTCCTAGCATTATATACAACATCTCTTTCTCACAAAACTCATGTTGATAAATTAGCCATCTATTCACGTGTTATGGTTTGAACAACACATTCTCTTGAAACTGAAACTTAACAACATATGTTCTTAGTCACCAAACAAATGCAATTCAACTTATTCTCAACGAAGTCTAAGTAAGAGCTCCACATACTCAATTATCATATAGTCTTCTATGATTACTGGTACTCAAAGCATATTTTTAGAACAAATAGCATCCATCAAACACAGAGAAAGATAGGGGCTTAAATGTTTCTCCTGCCAACATGCTTATAATAAAAGATAATTGTCAACAATAATAATTCATGATCAAATATATTTGAATGGATATATGTGTCTGGATCTTTCCCCACCACATAATGCTCGCAAACTAGAGAATAATTGAGGTTGAAATGAGAATGAATACTTATTGACTCTTGCATGAAAGTAAATACGGAAAAGTAAAAGATAGCCCTTTGTAGAGGGAAGCAGAGGTCGACATGAGGTTTTTATTTTTGGATGTGCAAGCCCTTAATGCAAAGGAACATCACGTTATATTACCTCTTGTAATAGCAACCTTTATTATGCAAACTGTCACTTTTATTTCTTTACCATCGCAAGTTCGTAAAATGCTTATTTTACCTTGCAATAAAAGATCATACATATTTTAGGAGCAATTTTTATTGCTTTTTGCACCGATGACAACTTACTTGAAGGATCTTATTCAATCCATAGGTAGATATGGTGGACACTCATGGAAAGAAACTGGGTTTAAGGGTTTTTTGGATGCACAAGTAGTATCTCTACTTAGTACAATTTTTTGGCTAGCAAAAGATCCTAAGAAAGAAACACGTGTTGGAGGATCAATAACAATATAACTTCTATGCAAATATACCCAAACATAACTCATTATGTTGTCTTCCTTGTCCAACTTCAACTAATTTGCTCAAGTTTAAAAATAATTAGTGGGTATTCACAATCATAGAAGATGTCCAAGATAATATATTTGTATGTGAAAGTTCTCTTCCTTATACTAATCATTCATGAATTGCTTGTATGGCAAATATTGTGATTGTCAAGCTTCAATAGATTTTACTTTATAAAATCAATGTGAAATATTACTAAGCATATGATACATGGATAATTTCAACTTTATGATATTTGATTCATTCAACTATTTACTCTTAGGATATAAGTGAAGCACAAGAGTAAATGACAAACTACAAAAAATATAAGTGAAGATCAATGAGTAGTCAAACAATTAAGTAGCTATGTGAAAACTCTCTCCAAATAAAGATTTCAGATCCAAGTATTTATTCAAACAGCAAGAAAAATGAAAATAAAAGGACACACCAAGGATAGCACACATCATGTGAAGAAGCAAAAAACTTAGGCTTAACCGAGATTAACCAATATTTGTGGATGACGAAAGGTGGGATGCCTACTTGGGCATCCCCAAGCTTAGATGCTTGAGATTTCTTGGAATATTAATTTGGGATGCCTTGGCCATCCCCAAGCTTGAGCTCTTGTGTCTCCTTAATTCCTCTCATATCATGGTTTCCTTAAATCTTAAGAACTTCATCCACACAAAACTCAACGAGAACTCGTGAGATACGTTACTATAAATCAATGCAAAACCTTATCATTATGTACAAATTACTAAATTATAACTACAAATTTCATACTAAATGCCTCTGCATATTTAATACTTCTATCCTCAAATAGAATCATTAAGCCAGCAAACATATGCAAACAATGCAAATATAACAACAATCTGTCTAAATAGAATAGTCTGTAAAGGATGAAGAAGTATCCATACTTAATTAACTCACAAAATTATGAAAAAAAATACCACACTGTAGAGAATTTATCATAGCTTATTGTGTCAAAATTTCAAGCTTTCATCACATTCTGACTTCTCTGGAGAATTTATGCAATAACGGACAACTTTCTGTTTTCAGACAGCAACTCATGAACATGCAAACTAAGCATGGTGAAGACTATCCTTGATACTTTTTATTGAAATAATATATAAAAAAATCTTATTCTAAATAACATCAAGCAAATCTCAACAAAAAATGACACTCCAAGCAAAACATGTATCATGTGACGAATAAAAATATAGCTCCAAGTAAGGTTACCGATAATGTTGAAGACGAAAGAGGGGATGCCCCGGAAGGCATCCCCAAGCTTAGTTGCTTGGGTCTTCCTTGAATATTACCTTGGGTTGCCTTGGGCATCCCCAAGCTTAGGGTATTTTCACTCCTTATTCTCACCATATCGATATCTCATCCAAAATCTGAAAACTTCAAACACACAAAACTTAATGGAACTTCTTGAGATGAGTTGATATGATAATGGATAAATTGTTCACTTTGGTACTGTCAAGAAAAGATTCATAATTGTTATCACATAATGCCTAATTTACGCTATCATTTCTACAATTTACATTGACCAATATAAGCCATAGAAACTATAAAACAAGCAAACTATGCATTGAAAACAGAATCTGTCAAAAATAGAACAATCTGTAATAATTTGAACAATGACCATATTTATGCAACTCTAAAAAATTCTGAAAAATTAGGAAAACATAGAGAACTTGTATATCAATCATGACTAAAAATTTCAGATCAAAATCACATTCCAATAATTTATAGGATTTTCTGCACTGGATGCAAAAGTTTCTGTTTTTGCACAAAATCAAGTCAACTATCATCCACACTATCCCAAAGGCTTTACTTGGCAATTTATTGAAACAAAAGCTATAAAACATCATCGCTAAAGTAGCCTAATCGCGTGAACACACAAAAACGGTAAGGATAAATATCGGGTTGTCTCCACACAAGAACTTTTCTTTAAAGCTTTTTAGCTAAGCATTGATATTTTAATGATACTCTTCCAAACCCACTTTCGATGATAATTATATTCATACTCTAAAAGATATAAGTGAAGTTCATAGAGCATTCTACAATGAATATACAGAGACCAATATCCAAGATCAAAATATATAAGTGAAGTACATGAAGCATTCTATAAAGCCATACTCAAAAGATTTAAGTGAAGCACAAAGAGCATTCTATAAAGCCATACTCAAAAGATTTAAGTGAAGCACATGCATCATTATATAAATCAACAAAGAACCATCATCTCCAACAAGCATGGTGCATAAAAGAAAATGGAAAAGTACACACAAAATACGCATATCATGTGAACAAAACAAAAATCGAGGCATAACGACAATTGTTGAAGAAGAAAGAGCAGATGCCTTCCGGAGCATACCCAAGCTTAGATGCTTGAGTGTCCTTGGATATTTACTTGTGGTGCCTTGGGAATCCCCAAACTTGAACTCTTTCCTCTCCTTATTCTTCTCATATCGGTACCTCCTCGATCTTCGAACACTTCATCCACACAAAACTTAGTCAAACTTTTTATTAGAGGGGTTAGTACATATAACATCAATTCCATTATGTCCCACTATAAAGTTATTGCATAATTATAATAAAACATTACCAATTGTATGCTAACACAATTTTTGTAGCGACCAGACCTCAAACAGTCTAGTCTCTGTGCATCAGTGTCATCCCTGGATCAGTAATGCTGACACACATAGTACTTGAGGATTTATAACAGAGTTTCAATCACACACTTATTACATCGAATGTCTCAAAAGAGAACTTATTACAATAATATGGCTTAAGGCCATCTAAATAAGATAACAGTTGAATGCTTGGAAGATAAAGTGAGTCCATCAACTCCAACGGCATAGCTGAGTGAACGACAACGACCTATGGCACCTTACTTGTCGTCTGAAAAGTCTGCAACATGATATGTTGCAGCCCGAAACGGGTCAGCACATGGAATATGTTGCAATGTAACACCAAAGAGTAATGAACAGAATAAATGCTATCACTGCATGCATATATGGTTGGTGTAAAGCTCTAAGGTTAAAGTTTTGCATAAAGCCAATTTTTTCCTACAACAAAGGAATAATTTTTTGTTTAACTATCATGGTGGTTGTTAAACATTGAGAAGGTTCCTCCAACTCAATCCCAATTAAACAATATCAATTAACCAACAAATTAATTTAGAGTGATGAGATCGACATGATAATCCAAGAACCAGATACTCAAGATGTCCATAACGGGGGACACGGCTAACCATGATTAGTTTATACACTCTGCAGAGGTTTGCGCACTTTACCCCACAAGACTCGATCTCCTCCGTTGGATTTCTCGCACTACATGGTGTTTAAGAAACGGATGACCGAGACACAGTCTTTCAAAAACATTTACTCTTTACTCTGGATGGACAGTTACATCTACTTTCCCCTACATCTGCTAGCCCACCATTGAAAGAGGTCATGCAACCTACTCAACTATACTAGAGCCCATAATAGCTTGTGGCTGCACACGGAATTTTCTAGCATGAATAATCTTATGATCCCTTTGAGCCTGGGTGGCGAACCGTAGGATGATGACACGGGTACTCCGGGATATCCTAGGACAACACTGGATTCTCCAGGTGCCCGCAACCAATCCACCCAGATGTGTATTTAAGTAGCCACCTTAAGTTAACCATTAATTAACAATTCTCACATCTGTCATGGATACACTCACCCAATCCACGTCTACGAGCATAGCATAGCAATGTAAGCATAACGTAGAAGTAACTCCCAAAGGTTTGATAATAAAAGGGGCAACAGGTTCTACCTCATCATCTACTTCCCAAACCCACATATTATTCAGATCCTAACCATGCAATGTTTGCGGATTGGAACTAATGCATAAAAACTGGATAATAAAGGGATATGATCAAAGTGTTACTTGCCCTGCTGACAATCTGCAAAACCTAGAGACTTGTAGTAGCACGCTTCGCACTCCAGGAATTCTATCGCAAACAAACAATAACATACATAAGCACTCAAACAAGAAGCACGAGTAAAACTTGAATAAGAAGATCCAAACAGATAGTCCTACTAAAGAGCTTCGACTTGCAAAAAGAATCAACTCAAACGGAGCAACGAAACTCAAGATACGAAAGAAACAAGATTTGTTTACTAATCTGGACTAAAGTCAAATTTTACAGTACCAAAATCATGTTCAAGTTGGTTAAACAGAAAGAGGGCTTTGATACGAAGATTTAGGCGCTGGTTTCATCTAATTTGGATAAACGAGCAAAAAGTTATACTAGATCGAAGATCAGGGCAGAAATCACGATCGAAATAATCACAAATAAAACCCTAGAAAATAAAAAAGACGAACAGACTAACGAACGAACGTTCGCTGTCTGAGACTAACCAGTGAACAGCGTTTGCTAAAACGAACGAACGGACAAACATCCGCTAAACAACTAAACCGAAAAAACCGAACTGATCTAATAAAAAATAGATCTAGGGTTTTTCTAAAAAAACGGTTTGACTTAACCGGAAAAAACCGAAACGGCGGCGACGGCGGCTACCTCTAGCGGGGTTCCGGCGGGGCGGGATGGCGTTTGGCGGCGGCGGGGCTCC
>NC_041387.1:125854880-125940117 GCF_002162155.2 Triticum dicoccoides
GGGCTCCGGCAGGGCTCTAGCTTGGCGGCGAGGGGCGACGGCGGCGCGGGCGGCGGCGGCTTGCGGGTGCGGGGCGGCGGTGGTTGGCGGAGAGGGCGGCGGGGCGACGCGACTTTATAGGGGGTCTGGGGGGAGTCCGACTTGGGGGAGGGGGCAACCCCGGGCGGCGGCGGGGGGAGTCCAGCTCGAGCACGCTCGCTCGAAGGCGGCGGCGCTAGTAGGCCGGCTGAGCCGCTGGCCCAGTTCGGTCAGCGAGACCTTTTTTTAAAATAATTCCGCCGAAACAGAAAAATACTTATAAAATATTTAAAAAAATTCTAGAAAAATGCCAAAAATATTTTTCACCGTCTAAATAGAATATTTAGAACAAAGTGAACATTTTTTTGGCCTAAAAATGTAATTTTGAAAAAATGTATATTTTCTAATTCAAATAAAATAGCAATAAAATCCAAATAAAATCATTTATTTGATTTTAACATTTTCCTCCAATATTTCTTTTATTTTGGAGAAGTCATTTTATCCCCTCTCTTTTATTTTAATATTGGAAATATTCGGAGAGAAAATGATTAAAACCAAAATGATCCTATTTTCAAATTTGAGAAAATTCAAAAATGAAAATAAACGAAATCCCCAACTCTCTCTGTGGGTCCTTGAGTTGCTTAGGATTTCTAGGATCAACCAAAATGCAATTAAAATATGATATGCATATGATGACCTATGTATAACATTCCGAATTGAAAATTTGGGATGTTACAAACCAACCCCCCTTAAGATGAATGTCGCCCTCGAGATTCGGGTTGGCCAGAAAATAGGTGTGGGTGGTCCTTTTGTAGGTCTTCCTCTCGTTCCCAGGTGGCTTCATCCTCGGTATGGTGGCTCCACTGAACTTTGCAAAACTTTATAACCTTGATGCGTGTGACTCGGCTGGCAAACTCAAGAATATTCACTGGTTTCTCTTCATAGGTCAAATCACTGTCTAGCTGAATCGCTTCCAGTGGCACTGTATCTCTCAAAGGAATATTGGCCATCTCTGCGTGGCACATCTTCAGCTGGAAAATGTGAAACACGTCGTGAACTCTTGACAATCCCTCTGGCGATTCTAGCTTGTAAGCAACTTCTCCCATACGTTCCAAAACTTTGTATGGTCCCAGAAAACGTGGTGCTAGCTTGCCATTAACTCCAAAATGCTTAACTCCTCGAAGTGGGGACACACGAAGGTATACTCTGTCTTCGACTTCGTAAATTGTGTCCTTGCGTTTAGAATCCGCATACCTCTTCTGCCTTGAATGGGCTACCTTGAGTCCGTAGCGAATCAGCTTAACCTTCTCTTCAGACTCCTTAATCCAATATGGTCCAAACAACTATCCAACTTCGTCCCACAATAACGGTGTCCTGCACCTCCTTCCGTACAAGGCTTCAAAAGGGGCCATCTTCAAACTGGCTTGATAATTGTTGTTATAAGAGAACTCTGCATATGGCAAATTGTCGTTGCAACTAGATCCATAATCTAGCGCACAAGCTCTCAACATGTCCTCCAGAATCTGATTGACTCTCTCGGTCTGTCCATCTGTCTGTGGATGAAAGGCTGTACTGAACTCTAGCCTGGTACCCAAAGTCTCGTGTAACTGATTCCAGAACTTTGAGGTAAATGGGGTTCCTCTATCTGATACAATGGTCCTCGGAACTCCATGCAGACATACGATCCTGGTCATGTATATCTTTGCTAACTTGGCACTTGTATAAGTGGTCTTCATTGGGATGAAATGAGCTACTTTCGTCAATCAATCGACTACAACCCATATAGAGTCATAGCCTGAACGAGTCTTGGGCAATCCTGTGATAAAATCGATGCCAAGCTTGTCCCACTTCCATTCGGGTATCGGCAATGGCTGTAGCAATCCTGCTGGCTTCTGATGTTCTACCTAACTCTCTGACATACATCACATACTTCTACATACTCAGCAATATCCTTCTTCATTCCTGTCCACCAGAAACTTTCCTTCAAATCCAGATACATCTTGGTGTTTCCTAGGTGAATTGAATACGGCGAATCATGGGCCTCCTACAGAATCAACTTCCTGATATCGGGATCATTAGGCACATATACACGATCCTCAAACCATAAAGTATCATGCTCATCCTCACGAAATCCTTTATCCTTTCCTTTGCTCATCCTTTCCTTTATCTCCACAATCTCCTTGTCAGTCTTCTAGGCTTCTCTGATCTTATCCATCAAAGTGGAATGAATTTCCAATGCTGCTACATATCCTCTCGGAACTATTTCCAACCATAGCTCACAAAGATCCTCTGCTAACTCCTTGGGTAATCCTCAAGTCATGAGCGTATTGATCTAACTCTTGTGACTCAACGCATCGTCTACTACATTAGCCTTTCCGGGATGATAGTGCAACTTCATATCATAATACTTAATGAGCTCCAACCATCTCCTTTGCATGAGGTTCAATTCCTTCTGCGTGAAGATATATTTCAAACTCTTATGATCCGTGTATACCTCACAATGGTTCCGATGAGAAAATGTCTCCACGTCTTCAACGCATGCACTACAGCTGCTAACTCCAAATCATGTGTAGCATAATTTAACTCATGAGGTTTAAGCTGTCATGAGGCATATGAAACTACTCTTCCCTCCTGCATAAGCACTGCTCCAAGTCCTCGACATGAAGCATCGCAATACACTTGATAATCCTTTCATTGGTCTGGAAGAATCAGCACTGGGGTTGTGACCAAACGTTTCTTCAACTCCTGAAAACTGGCTTCACACTCCTTAGTCCATTTGAACTTGGTGTCTTTCTTCAACAATTCTGTCATGGGATTTGCAATCCTGGAGAAATTCTCTATGAACCTCCGATAATATCCTGCGAGTCCGAGAAAACTCCTAATCTCCCCAACTGATGTGGGTGCCACCCATTTAGTCACCGAAATGACCTTGGTGGGGTCTACTGCTATTCCTTCTCCGAATATAACATGTCCGAGAAATCCGACTTCCTTCAACCAAAACTCACACTTGCTGAACTTGGCATATAACTGATGTTCCCTGAGCTTCTCAAGAACCAAACGCAAATGCTCCTTATGCTCCTCTTCATTCTTCGAGTAGACCAATATATCATCAATGAACACCACGACGAACTTATCCAAAAACTCCATAAACACCTTGTTCATCATGTTCATGAAATAGGCAAGCGCGTTAGTCAGACCAAATGACATAAGGGTATACTCGTATAGCCCATACCTCGTGGTAAAAGTTGTCTTAGGTATATCTTGCTCTTGAATATTCAGTTGATGGTATCCTGACCGCAGATCGATCTTGGAAAATACTTTAGCTCCTTGCAACTGGTCAAATAAATCATTGATCATCGGTAGTGGGTACTTGTTCTTGATTGTCACTTCATTCAACGCACGATAATCAACAACCATCCTCAATGATCCACAGTTCTTCTCCACTAGAAGTACTGGGGCTCCCCAAGGTGACGAACTTGGTCGAATATAACCTTTATCCAGTAACTCCTTAATCTGCTTCTTAATTTCCTCCAAATCCTTTGCGGGCATCCGATACGGTCTCTTTGATATTGGCCCGATGCCTGGCAAAATCTCAATCGAAAACTCAATGTCTCGATCCGGTGGCATGCCTGGCAACTCCTCCGGAAATACGTCGAGGTAATCGTTCACCACTGGTACTTCCTCCTGTACAACTCCTGATAAGGAATTCACTTGAGTCCTCTTCGGCACATGCCGAGATACATACTTGATCCTTCTTCCTTCTGGGGTGGTGAGCATAATTGACTCACTGGCACAATCGATGTTTCCTCCATACATCAATAACCAATCCATACCCAAAATCACATCCAACCCTTGCGACTCCAGAATTATCAGATCTGAGGGGAAAACATGCCTACCTATGGTCAATGGCATCTGAAAACATCGTTGGCTTGCCATATGCTCCGCTCCTAGCGAGCTTACTAACATAGGTGTCCTAAGAACTTTGGTGGGCAACTTATACTTATCCACAAATCCCCTTGATATGTATGAATGCGATGCACCAGTATCAAAAAGAACGATTGCAGTAAATGACTTAACCAAAAACTTACCTATAACTGCATCTGGCTGCTCTTCAACCTCCTCCATGCTTACGTGGTTCACTTGTCCCCTGTTGAAAGGGTTGGGCTTCTTCCCAGAGCTTCCATTGCCATTTCCGTTCTTTGCTTCGGAACACTGGGTGGTGTAGTGTCCATTCTTCCCACACTTGAAACAAGTAATGTGACTTAGATCCTTCTTGGCGTGCGTTGCCGGTCGGAACGGTTCTGGCTGCTGCTTCCTCCATTCTCATTCCCATTCTTGGGGCCACTATGGTTATGCGAACTTCCTCCATTGGGATTATGGCCTCCATGGTTATGGTGAATGTGTCCTCCCGAGTTTGGGGTAAAACAAGGTCTCTGCTGAGCTCCTGAATTGTACTTCCCTTGTCCATACTTCCTCTTGCGGCTATCTATCTGTTGATGCTTCCCTTAGATCATAAGAGCTCTGTCTACCAACTCCTGGTAGTTGTTGAATGTTGCCACCATCAACTGCATGCTCAGCTCATCATTCAGTCCTTCCAGAAACTTCTCCTGCTTAGCAGCATCTGTAGCTACGTCATCAGGGGCATAGCGTGCTAACTTACTAAACTCATCCACATATTGGCCCACTGTGCATCCTCCTTGGCGCAAGTTGTGAAACTCGCGCTTCTTCATGTTCATAGATCCTTCTAAAACATGGGCAGTGCGGAAAGCCTGCTGAAACTGATCCCATGTAACAATGTCAATGGGGTAAGTGGCTGTGAAATTCTCCCACCATGATGCTGCTGGTCCATCTAATTGATGTGCGGCAAAACGCACTCTCTTCGCATCTGTGCATCCTGTAGTGGTCACCTCCCTTCCAATCTTGCGAAGCCAATCATCTGCAACAATCGGCTCGATGCTACTAGAGAACACCGACAGATTCAGCATTAGGAAACAGGCTAAGTGATCAACAGGTGGTGGTGGTGGTGGGTTGTTGTTGTTGTTGCCTTGGTTCTGATTCTGAACTAGTAGTTGCATCAAGGTATTCTGCTGCTGGATCAACTGAGTGAGCTCCGGTGGGAAGGCAAATCCATTGTCACGTCTTGGAGGCATCTGATGGGTTTAGAAAAGGTGAGAAAACATAATAGGATGAGGTCTAAAGGGAAAATACTACCCATATGCACATGAGACAAACACAATCGTATCACACCAATCAATTCAAACAAGGGCTTACAATCGGTCTAACTATCGTTACAAAAGTGCTCGGACTATTCTAATTACATGCGGGGATACTACTACTGATATGGTGGTCGACTAGAAGTTTTGATCGGTGGAAGACTCCATGATATCCGCTCCAGCTTCATCAACGTAGTCATCATCGCTATCGTCGGGGTCAGAATCTGTGTCATCGATGATGATGTAGTCCTCTGAACGAATGTCCTTGGAAAGGTCGTCATCTCCTCCTGGCGCGGGGTCTCCCATGAATACTCCTAGCTTCTGATACGTCCATTTTGCATCATGCTTTTATATCAATATTTATTGCATTATGGGCTGTTATTACACATTATACCTCAATACTTATGGCTATTCTCCCTTATTTTACAAGGTTTACCATGAAGAGGGGGGATGCCGGCAGCTAGAATTCTAGCTGAAAAAGGAGCAAACGTTGGAAACCTATTCTACACAACTCCAAAAGACCTGAGACTCCACGAAACAACTTTTCGGATTTAATAAGAATTTTTGGGCAAAAGAAATATGCCAGGGGGCCCACACCCTGTCTAGGAGACAGGGCCCCCCCCTAGGGCGCGCCCCCTATCTCCTGGGCTCCCTGGTGGGCCTCCGATGTCCATCTTCTGCTATATGAAGGGTTTTCCCCTGGAAAAAATCGTGGGTAAGCTTACGGGATGAAACTCCGCCGCCATGAGGCGGAACCTTGGCGGAATCAATCTAGGGCTCTGGCGGAGCTGTTCTGCCGGGGACACTTCCCTCCGGGAGGGGGAAATCATCACCAACGTCATCACCAATGATCCTCTCATCGGGAGGGGATCAATCTCCATCAACATCTTCACCAGCACCATCTCATCTCAAAACCCTAGTTCATCTCTTGTATCCAATCATGTATCAAAACCACAAATTGGTACTTGTGGGTTGCTAGTAGTGTTGATTACTCCTTGTAGTTGATGCTATTTGGTTTACTTGGTGGAAGATCATATGCTCAGATCCTTTATGCATATTATTACCCCTCTGATTATGAACATGAATATGCTTTGTGAGTAGTTACGTTTGTTCCTGAGGACATGGGTGAAGTCTTGCTATTATTAGTCATGTGAATTTGGTATTCGATCGATATTTTGATGAGATGTATGTTGTCTCTCCTCTAGTGGTGTTATGTGAACGTCGACTACATGACACTTCACCATTATTTGGGCCTAGAGGAAGTTGGGAAGGCATAGGGAAGTAATAAGTAGATGATGGGTTGCTAGAGTGACAGAAGCTTAAACCCTAGTTTATGTGTTGCTTCGTTAGGGGTTCATATGGACCCATATGCTTAATGTTGTGGTTAGGTTTACCTTAATACTCCTTTTTGTAGTTGTGGATGCTTGCAATAGGGGTTAATCATAAGTGGGATGCTTGTCCATATTAGGGCAGTACCCAAGTACCGGTCCACCCACATATCAAATTATCAAAGTACCGAACGCGAATCTTATGAACGTGATGAAAACTAGCTTGACGATAATTCCCAATGTGTCCTCGGGAGCTCCTTCTTCATTATTAGAATTTGTCCAGGCTTATCCTTTGCTACATAAAGGATTGGGCCACCTTGCTGCAATTTATTTACTTTATTTACTTCTTGCATGTTACTATTTATCTTATCACATTTCCTTCTACTCCTCGTTCGGTTCGACACTCTTACTTATCAAAAGGACTACAATAGATCCCCTATACTTGTGGGTCATCAAGACTCTTTTCTGGCGCCGTTGCCGGGGAGCGTAGCGCTCTTGGTGAGTGGAACTTGGTAAGGAAACATTTATATAGTGTGCTGAAATTTTCTGTTACTTGTCACTATGGAAACTAATCCTTTGAAGGGCTTGTTTGGGGTATCTTCACCCCAACCAGAAGAGCAAAGAGATGCTCCTCAACCTACTGAACCTTATGAAAATATTCACTTTGAGATTCCTTCGGGTATGATAGAAAAACTGCTAGCTAATCCTTTTGCAGGAGACGGAACATTGCATCCCGACTTACATCTCATCTTTGTGGATGAAGTTTGTGGATTATTTAAGCTTGCAGTTCCCAATGATGTTGTCAAAAGGAAGGTCTTCCCTTTATACGAGATATTGGAATTATAAGCGACTGAAGTTGGAATTTCACCAGAAGTTCTATCCTATGCATCTTGTTCATCGTGATCGTAATTACATATATAATTTCTGGTCTCGTGAAGGAGAAAGCATCACTCAAGCTTGGGGGAGGCTTAAGTCAATGTTGTATTCATGCCCCAATCATGAGCTCTCTCGGGAAATGATTATTCAGAATTTTTATGCTCGGTTTTCTCTTGATAATCGCAACCTGCTTGATACTTCCTGTGCTGGTTCCTATATGCTGAAGACTATTGTTTTCAAATGGGACTTATTGCAAAAAATTAAATGCAACTCTGAAGATTGGGGTTCCGACGATGGTAAGGAGTCAGGTATGACACCTAAGTTTGATTGTGTTAAATATTTTATGGATACCCATGCTTTCCGTGGATTTAGCTCTAAGTATGGACTTGACTCTGAGATAGTAGCTACTTTTTGTGAAACTTTTGCTACTCACGTTGATCTCCCTAAAGAGAAGTGGTTTAAATATAATCCTCCTATTGAAGTGAAAGTAGTTGCACCTATTACAGTCGAAGAGAAGACTATTACATATAGTGATCCTATTATTCCTACTGCTTATGTTGAAAAACCTCCTTTTCCTGTTAGGATAAAAGATCATGCTAAAGCTTCGACTGTTGTTCGTAAGAGAAATGTTAGAACTTATACACCTCCTGAGCAAATCAAAGTTGAACCTAATGTTGCTATTGTTAAAGATCTCTTGTCTGATAATATTGATGGGCATGTTATTTATTTCTGTGATGAAACTGCTAGAATTGCCAAACCTTGTGCTAAAGATAAACATAGACATGTGGTAGGCATGCCTGTTATTTCGGTTAAAATAGGAGATCATTGTTATCATGGCTTATGTGATATGGGTGCTAGTGCTAGTGCAGTACCTATTGACTTATACAAAGAAATTAAGCACGATATTGCACCTGCTGAGTTAGAAGATATTGATGTCACCATTAAACTTGCCAATAGAGATACTATTTCACCAATGGGAATTGTTAGAGATGTTGAAGTCTTGTGTGGGAAAACCAAATATCCTACTGATTTTCTTGTTCTTAGCTCCCCACAAGATAGTTTTTGTCCCATTATATTTGGTAGACCCTTCTTGAACACCATTAATGCAAGGATAGATTGCAAAAAGGATGTAGTTACTATTGGTCTAGGTGATATGTCTCATGAGTTCAACTTTTCTAAATTTCGTAGACAACACCGTGAAGAGGAACCATCTAGTAAGGATGAAATTATTGGTCTTCCTTCCATTGATGTTCCTCCAACTGATCCGTTAGAACAATATTTGTTAGACCATGAAAATGATATGTTTATGAAGGAAAGGGAAGAAATAGATGAAGTGTTCCTTAAACAAGAACCTATGCTGAAACATAACCTTCCCGTTGAAATTCTTGGGGATCCCCCTCCACCCAAGGGTGATCCCGTGTTTGAACTCAAACCATTACCTAATAATCTTAAGTATGCTTATCTTGATGAAAAAGAAATATATCCTGTTATTATTAGTGCTAACCTTTCAGAGAAAGAAGAAGAAAGATTATTGAAAACTCTAAAGAAGCACCGAGCTGCTATTGGATATACTCTGGATGATCTTAAGGGCATTAGTCCCACATTATGTCAACACAAAATCTCAGTGGAAAAAGATGCCAAACCAGTTAGAGATCCTCAAAGACAATTAAATCCCAAAATGAAGGAAGTGGTAAGAAAGGAGATACTAAAACTCCTTGGGGCAGGTATTATTTATCCCGTTGCCGATAGTGAATGGGTAAGCCATGTCCATTGTGTCCCTAAAAAGGGAGGTATTACCGTTGTTACTAATGATAAAGATGAATTGATCCCGCAAAGAATTATTACAGGTTATAAGATGGTAATTGATTTCCGTAAGTTAAATAAAGCCACTAAGAAAGATCATTACCCTTTACCTTTTATTGATCAAATGCTAGAAAGGCTATCCAAACACACACATTTTTGCTTTCTAGATGGTTATTCTAGTTTCTCTCAGATACCTGTTTCAGTGGGGATCAATCTAAAAACTACTTTTACTTGCCCTTTTGGTACCTTTGCTTATAGACGTATGCCTTTTGGTTTATGTAATGCACCTGCTACCTTTCAAAGATGCATGATGGCTATATTTTCTGATTTTTGTGAAAAGATTTGTGAGGTATTCATGGATGACTTCTCCGTCTATGGGTCCTCTTTTGATGATTGTTTGAGCAACCTTGATCGAGTTTTGCAAAGATACGAGGACACTAGTCTCGTCCTGAATTGGGAAAAGTGTCACTTTATGGTTAATGAAGGCATTATCTTGGGGCATAAGATCTCCGAGAGAGGTATTGAAGTTGACAAAGCCAAAGTTGATGCTATTGAAAAGATGCCATGTCCCAAGGACATAAAAGGTATAAGAAGTTTCCTTGGTCACGCCGGTTTTATAGGAGGTTCATTAAGGACTTTTCTAAAATCTCTAGGCCTCTGACTAATTTATTGCAAAAAGATATTCCTTTTGTCTTTGATGATGATTGTGTAGAAGCATTCGAAACACTTAAGAAGGCTTTGATCACTGCACCTATTGTTCAGCCACCTGATTGGAATTTACCTTTCAAAATTATGTGCGATGCTAGTGATTATGCTGTAGGGGCTGTTTTAGGGCAAAGAGTCGATAAGAAATTGAATGTTATCCAGTATGCTAGTAAGACTCTTGATACTGCCCAGAGAAATTATGCTACCACTGAAAAAGAATTCTTAGCAGTTGTGTTTGCATGTGATAAGTTTAGACCTTATATTGTTCATTCCAAAGTTACTATTCACACTGATCATGCTACTATTAAATATCTTATGGAAAAGAAAGATGCTAAGCCTAGACTCATTAGATGGGTTCTCTTGCTCCAAGAATTTGACTTGCATATTATTGATAGAAAGGGAGCTGAGAACCCCGTTGCAGACAACTTGTCTAGGCTAGAGGATGTTCTTGATGACCCACTGCCTATGAATGATAGTTTTCCTAATGAACAATTAGCGGTTGTCAATGCTTCTCGTACTGCTCCCTGGTATGCTGATTATGCTAATTACATTGTTGCTAAATATATACCTCCTAGTTTCACATACTAGCAAAAGAAAAGGTTCTTTTATGATTTAAGACATTACTTCTGGGATGATCCACACCTTTATAAAGAAGGAGTAGATGGTATTATTAGACGTTGTGTGCCTCAGCATGAACAGGAACAAATCCTACGCAAGTGTCACTCTGAATCCTATGGAGGACACCACACTGGAGATAGAACTGCACACAAGGTACTACAATCTAGTTTTTATTGGCCTACTCTTTTCAAAGATGCTCGTAAGTTTGTCATATCTTGTGATGAATGTCAAAGAATAGGTAACATTAGTAGACATCAAGAAATGCCTATGAATTATTCTCTTGTTATTGAACCATTTGATGTTTGGGGCTTTGATTATATGGGACCTTTTCCTGCCTCCAATGGTTATACACATATTTTAGTTGCTATTGATTATGTTACTAAGTGGGTAGAAGCTATTCCAACTAGTAGGGCTGATCACAACACTTCTATTAAAATGCTTAAAGAAGTTATTTTCCCGAGGTTTGGAGTCCATAGATATCTTATGACTGATGGTGGTTCACACTTTATTCATGGTGCTTTCCGTAAGATGCTTGCTAAGTATGATGTCAATCACAGAATCGCATCCCCTTATCACCCGCAGTCTAGTGGTCAAGTATAGTTGAGCAATAGAGAGCTCAAATTAATTTTGCAAAAGACTATGAATAGATCTAGAAAGAATTGGTCCAAAAAACTTGATGATGCATTATGGGCCTATAGAACTACATACAAAAATCCTATGGGTATGTCTCCATATAAGATGGTTTATGGAAAAGCATGTCATTTACCTCTTGAACTTGAACATAAAGCATATTGGGCTATTAAAGAGCTCAATTATGACTTCAAACTTGCCGGTGAGAAAAGGTTATTTGATATTTGCTCACTTGATGAATGGAGAACCCAAGCATATGAGAATGCCAAGCTTTTCAAAGAAAAAGTCAACCGCTGGCATGATAAGAGGATACAGAAGCGTGATTTTAACGTAGGAGATTATGTGTTATTGTTCAACTCTCGTTTAAGATTTTTTGCAGGAAAACTTCTCTCAAAATGGGAAGGTCCCTACGTTATCGAGGAGGTCTATCGTTCTGGTGCTATAAAAATCAACAACTTCGAAGGCACAAACCCGAGGGTGGTAAATGGTCAAAGAAATAAACATTATATTTCAGGTAATCCTATCAATGTTGAAACTAATATTATTGAAACCATAACCCCTGAGGAATACATAAGAGACACTTTCCAGAACGTTCCAGACTCCGAAAAGGCATAGGTATGTGGTACGGTAAGTAAACCGACTCCAAAACAACTCTAATGGCAATTTTTATCAGTTTTGGATTATTTAAGGACTTTAGGAAGAAAGAAGTAGTCCGAAAGGGACACGAGGCTCCCATGAGAGAGGAGGGCACCCCCTGTAGGGCGCGCCCCCCTGTCTCGTGGGCACCTCGTGTGCCTCCCGGACTCCGTTTTCTTATATGTTACGTATTTTGATCGGTAAAAATTCATTATATATACTCCCGAAGGTTTTGACCACCGTATCACGCAAATATCCTCTGTTTTTGTTTAGAGCTGTTCCTGTTGCAGAATAAAGCAAGATGTCTTCTCGGGAACTAGTTGGGGAGAGCCGGGTGTCTCACCCAACGCTAGGTCCAGGAGTAAATAGTGATGCCTATCACTTTGGACCATCAACGGGGGACAAGATGGAGGGTGATTTGAAAAGGATAGATGCCATGGAGGAAGATCAAGAAGTTACCTCTCGCCTCCAAGCAGAATTCACAATGGGGGAACTACCTAGCCTGGCTGTCCCTACTTCGGTCACTCCTTTCAACTCCCGATTTCTTTCTTATGAAAATATGAAAAAGAGTTTCACTTGTTCTCCAGAAGCTATGCAGCATCCTTGGGTAAAAGGAGCTTTGTCTGTCACGGGCAAGCTCCGTAAAGAAAATATGGACCTCAAACAACAAGTCAATAAGCTCGAGGAGGAGAACCATATCCTGGAGGGCATAATCGCCAAGAAGATCATAACACCAACCATGAAGAAGGAGAAATAATCCCATTGGTATGGGCACTCCCCTTTGGCAACTGCCAAGCTTGGGGGAGGTGCCCCGGTATCGTATCACAATCACACTCCTATCTTTACCGCTTTATTTAGTTTGATCCTTTTAGTAGTATCTTGATCTATTAGTAGTTGAAGTTTTGTTATCAAGTAGTTTTGAGTTTTGCTTTGTGATCTCTTTTTGTAATCGAGTCTGTGTGCTATCTATAATAAAGATTAGTGTTGAGTCAAGGGCTTTGCTATGTTACTATGATCTTGAAAAAGTAGAAAGAACAAAAGAGTTCATATTGATCTTATGGATAGTGATAACTTCACACATAGAAAGTATGAGGCATAAAAATTGTTGAGAGTTGATGAACGTAGCCTTGGTCATCGTTGCAATTAATAGGAAGTGATAAGGAAAGAGGGTTGGACATCTTTTATGATTGTGAAGCACTCATTAAGTATGACATGCTAAAAGAGTTGACGTTGGACAAGGAAGACAACGTAATGGTTTATGTTTTCCGACATCTCAGTTAAAGTATATTGTCATTGACCTTCCAAACATGTTGAGCTTGCCTTTCCCCCTCATGCTAGCCAAATTCCTTGCACCAAGTAGAGATACTACTTGTGCTTCCAAATATCCTTAAACCCAGTTTTGCCATGAGAGTCCACCATACCTACCCATGGATTGAGTAAGATCCTTCGAGTAAGTTGTCATCGGTGCAAGCAATAAAATTTGCTCTCTAAATATGTATGACTTATTAGTGCAGAGAAAATAAGCTTTGTACGAACTTGTTGTGGAAGTAATAAAAGCAATGGATTGCATAATAAAGGTCCACATACAAGGGGCAATATAAAGTGACGTTCTTTTGCATTAAGATTTCGTGCATCAACCCTAAACGCACATGACAACCTCTGCTTCCCTCTGCGAAAAGCCTATCTTTTACTTTATGTTTTTACTTTATGCTTGAGTCAAGGTGATCCTCACCTTTCCCTTTTTTATTTTTATCCTTTGGCAAGCTCCTCGTGTTTGAAAGATCATGATACATATATCCAATTGGATGTAAGTTGGCATAGGCTATTATTGTTGACATCACCTAAAGGTGAATATGTTGGGAGGCAACACAATAAGCCCCTATATTTCCCAGTGTCTGGCTGAAACTCTATAACCACAAGTATTGCGTGAGTGTTAACAATTATAGGGGACTACAAGATAGTTGAGTATGTGGGCTTGCTGAAAACCTCTATTATTGACTCTTTCTGATGTTACGATAAATTGCAATTGCTTCAATGACTGAGATTATAGTTTATTAGTTCCCAATGAAGTTTTTGAACCATACTTGACATTGTGAATTGCTTATTACTTGAACATAGGAAATCATATGACAAAATCCATATATGTTGTTGTTATTAGAATGATCATGATGCCCTCATGTACGTATTTTATTTTTATCGACACCTCTATCTCTAAACATGTGGACATATTTTTCGATTTCGGCTTCCGCTTGAGGACAAGCGAGGTCTAAGCTTGGGGGAGTTGATACGTCCATTTTGCATCATGCTTTTATATCAATATTTATTGCATTATGGGCTGTTATTACACATTATATCTCAATGCTTATGGCTATTCTCCCTTTATTTACAAGGTTTACCATGAAGAGGGGGGATGCCGGCAGCTGGAATTCTGGCTGAAAAAGGAGCAAACGTTGGAAACCTATTCTGCACAACTCCAAAATACCTGAGACTCCACGAAACAACTTTTCAGATTTAATAAGAATTTTTAGGAAAAAGAATAGACCAGGGGGCCCACACCCTGTCCAGGAGACAGGGGGCGCCCCCCCCCCCAAGGGCGCACCCCCCTATCTCCTGGGCTCCCTGGTGGGCCTCCGACGTCCATCTTCTGCTATATGAAGGGTTTTCCCCTGGAAAAAATCGTGGGCAAGCTTATGGGACGAAACTCCGCCGCCACGAGGCGGAACCTTGGCGGAATCAATCTAGGGCTCTGGCGGAGCTGTTCTGCCGGGGACACTTCCCTCCGGGAGGGGGAAATCATCACCAACGTTATCACCAATGATCCTCTCGTCGGGAGGGGGTCAATCTCCATCAACATCTTCACCAGCACCATCTCATCTCAAAACCCTAGTTCATCTCTTGTATCCAATCTTGTATCAAAACCACAAATTGGTACCTGTGGGTTGCTATTAGTGTTGATTACTCCTTGTAGTTGATGCTATTTGGTTTACTTGGTGGAAGATCATATGCTCAGATCCTTTATGCACATTATTACCCCTCTGATTATGAACATGAATATGCTTTGTGAGTAGTTACATTTGTTCCTGAGGACATGGGTGAAGTCTTGCTATTAGTAGTCATGTGAATTTGGTATTCGTTCGATATTTTGATGAGATGTATGTTGTCTCTCCTCTAGTGGTGTTATGTGAACGTCGACTACATGACACTTCACCATTATTTGGGCCTAGAGGAAGGCATAGGGAAGTAATAAGTAGATGATGGGTTGCTAGAGTGACGGAAGCTTAAACCCTAGTTTATGCGTTGCTTCGTTAGGGGTTCATATGGACCCATATGCTTAATGATGTGGTTAGGTTTACCTTAATACTCCTTTTTGTAGTTGCGGATGTTTGCAATAGGGGTTAATCATAAGTGGGATGCTTGTCCATGTTAGGGCTGTACCCAAGTACCGGTCCACCCACATATCAAATTATCAAAGTACCGAACGCGAATCTTATGAACGTGATGAATACTAGCTTGACGATAATTCCCAATGTGTCCTCGGGAGCTCCTTCTTCATTATTAGAATTTGTCTAGGCTTATCCTTTGCTACATAAAGGATTGGGCCACCTTGCTGCACTTTATTTACTTTATTTACTTCTTGCACGTTACTATTTATCTTATCACAAAACTATCTATCACCTATTATTTAAGTGCTTGCAGAGAAAACCTTACTGAAAACCGCTTATCATTTCCTTCCGCTCCTCATTGGGTTCGACACTCTTACTTATCTAAAGGACTACGATAGATCCCCTATACTTGTGGGTCATCAGCTTCCTCGTCAGGTCGCCATTCTTCTCCACTTGTATTGTCATTTCCTCCTCATATCCATCGTGTGTAGACTTGAGTTCCTCCTCTAGTTCCGTAATCCTGGTCATCGCCTTCTTTAGATCTATCATGCTTGCACACATCTGGTTCTCCTGGCGGTGAATGTGCTGGTTTAACTCCTGGATAAAAGCTACAATGGACCTGGCCCTCCTGGTGCTGATCATCTCCAATTGCTCATCTCGGCGCCCACATATTCTGGTAGATAGTGTCCTTAAGATCCTTGTGATAAACTTCTCCAATGCGTCCATGGCGATGTGGGCTGCCATGCTCTTTCCTAGACTCTAGGTTGGTACATCAAAGGAAAACTCTATGGGCACAGTAACTAGCATGAATGTCCTTCCTCGAACTTGAACTCGAATCATCCAACGCTCCTCTTCTGGTAAAGTGGCGATGTAGGTCCCGGTGAAGCTTGGTATTCCGATGTTCAGCTACCTAGTGACTTCCTTCAGGTGTCGTCCAAAAGGAGTGTCTTCATCCGGTTGTGTAAACTTGTTCCTTGAGTCCGCCATCCTATAGAGTGGAAAAGGGAGAGGAGTCAGAAATGAGTAGAGAAGAGTGACTGTCGGTGTCAAAACCGGTGGATCTCGGGTAGGGGGTCCCGAACTGTGCGTCTAGGCGGATGGTAACAGGAGACAAGGGACACGATGTTTTTACCCAGGTTCGGACCCTCTCGATGGAGGTAAAACCCTACTCCTGCTTGATTGATATTGATGATATGGGTAGTACAAGAGTGGATCTACCACGAGATCAAGGAGGCTAAACCCTAGAAGCTAGCCTATGGTATGATTGTTGTAATGGTTGTTTGTCCTACGGACTAAAACCCTCCAGTTTATATAGACACCGGAGAGGGTTAGGGTTACACAGAGTCGGTTACAATGGTAGGAGATATACATATCTGTATCGCCAAGCTTGCCTTCCATGCCAAGGAAAGTCCCATCCGGACACGGGACGAAGTCTTCAATCTTGTATCTTCATAGTCTTGGAGTCCGACTGACGATAATAGTCCGGCTGTCCGGACACCCCCTAGTCCAGGACTCCCTCAGTAGCCCCTGAACCAGGCTTCAATGACGATGAGTCCGGCGCGCATATTGTTCGACATTGCAAGGCGGGTTCCTCCTCCGAATAATTCATAGAAGATTGTGAACACCAGGATAGTGTCCGGCTCTGCAAAATAAATTCCACATTCCACCGTAGAGAGAATAATATGTACACAAGTTCAATCTGCTGACGTATTTTGCGGCATGACGTCACACCACTACCAAGCCTTTACTTGAATCGTTTTTTATTATACCACCTCAGCGCGTTTAGCGAAGCGGTTTTCTTGGCACGTCTTGTCGAAGCAGAGATCGTGTTCCCCTTATTCCGGGATTCTCATCAATACGGACGTGGGTAACCCAACCGCGCCCGTCGCCACGCCTCCTCTATCGAAGGCGAGTCCCGAACGGTCACGGAGACGGCTCTTGGTATTCTCCCTCTTTATAATAGGACCAAGGCTCGTTTCTTTCCTTCAATCCTCCATCGAATCTTCTCCTTGCTCCAAGTTCCAACACCCAGAGCCCCAGATTCGAGCGCTTTGGACCTTCAACAATGTCTGGCTCCGACCTTCAGGGTCGGTGGATGCCCTCCTCCGTCACGGAGGAGACGTGCTAAAGCTGTGAGAGGCCAAGTACCTGTCTTACGAGATTTCGCACATGTTGCCCACCGAAGGGCAGGCCATCCCCACCCCCGAGCCCGGCGAGTACGTCGTCTTTGTACCCCACCTCCGTCGGGGTTTAGGCTTCCCGACGGATCCTTTTGTGAGAGGGCTCATGTTCTACTATGGGTTGGAATTCCACGACTTGGCTCCGGAGTCCATCCTCCATATTTCCGCATTTATTGTCGTCTGTGAAGCCTTCCTCCGCGTCACCCCCCACTTCGGCCTGTGGCTGAAGACCTTCAATGTGGAGCCGAAGATGATCGAGGGGCGTCAAGCAGAGTGCGGCGGGGCGGCCGTAAGTAGGAGGGCCGATGCCCCGTGGCCCGAGGGCTCCTTCCGAGAGGATCTCGGCTTGTGGCAGCGGGAGTGGTTCTATATCACCGCTCCAAAGGGCAGCAGGCAGAAGTCGCCACCCTTATTCCGCTCGGGACCTCCACGACGGTTGATGTCGTGGGTCAGCCAAGGGCTCAACTGGGGGCTGCCAAAGGACGTGCCCCTACTACAGGGCCGGATTCGAGACCTCCAAGCGAGGGAGATCGATCTAGTAGTGGTAATGCAGGTCATGCTGATTGAGGGAGTCCTGGACTAGGGGGTGTCTGGACAGCCGGACTATCATCGTCCGCCGGACTCCAAGACTACGAAGATACAAGATTGAAGACTCCGTCCCGTGTCCGGATGGGACTTTCCTTGGCGTGGAAGGCAAGCTTGGCGATACGGATATGTAGATCTCCTACCATTGTAACCGACTCTATGTAACCCTAGCCTTCTCCGGTGTCTATATAAACCGGAGGGCTTTAGTCCGTAGGACACAACATACATTACAACAATCATACCATAGGCTAGCTTTAGGGTTTAGCCTCCTTGATCTCGTGGTAGATCCACTCTTGTACTACCCATATCATCAATATTAATCAAGCAGGACGTAGGGTTTTACCTCCATCAAGAGGGCCCGAACCTGGGTAAAACATCGTGTCCCTTGTCTCCTGTTACCATCCGCCTAGACGCACAGTTCGGGACCCCCTACCCGAGATCCGCCGGTTTTGACACCGACATTGGTGCTTTCATTGAGAGTTCCTCTGTGTCGTACCGATAGTCTCGATGGCTTCTTCAATCAACAACGTTGTCCAGGGTGAGACTTTTCTCCCTGGACAGATCTTCGTATTCGGCGGCTTCACGCTGCGGGCTAATTCACTTGGCCATCTGGAGCAGATCGACAGCTACGCCCCTGGCCATCAGGTCAGATTCGGAAGCCTAAACTTCACGTCCTACATCCGCGGGGACTTGATCTTCGACGGGCTCGAGCCACGGCCAAGCGCGCTGCACTGTTACGATGGGCATGATCTAGCTCTGCCCCGGAACAGTGCCTTGGTGGCCGCACAAGAATCCGCTCCGGCCCTTAGACCGGAGCCGATCGCCCAGATCGAGGACCGGTGGTTGGGCGCCGCCTCGGGGGCTTCAACTTCCACGGCAATGGAGCCGAACACTAACCTTGTCCCTCGCGAAGCTCGTGACTCCGAGGTGCCGGACTCCGGACCTCCCACGCCCCTGCCAATCGAATCTGATTGGGCGTCGGTTATGGAATTCACCGCCGCGGACATCTTCCAACACTCGCCCTTTGGTGACATCCTAAATTCGCTAAAGCATCTCTCGCTATCCGGAGAGTCCTGGCCGGATTATGGCCAGGATGGTTGGGATATGGACGACGAAGAAATTTAGAGCCCACCCACCACCCACTTTGTAGCCACTATCGATGATCTAACCGACATGCTAGACTACGACTCCGAAGACATCGACGCTATGGACGACGATGCCGGAGACGAACAGGAACCAGCGCCTACAGGGCACTGGAAGACCACCTCGTCATACGACATATACATGGTGGACACCCCAAAAGATGGGGACGGCGAAGAAGCAGCGGAGGCAGATTCCTTAAAGAAACAGCCCAAGCGCCGGCGTCAGCGGCGCCGCTCTAAATCCCGCCACAGCAAGAATGGAGATTCCGGCACAGGAGATAATAATACCCCACAGAGTGCCAAAGACAATCCCCTCCAGCAAGACTCAGCGCAGGAGGATGCAAAAGCAAGCCCTCACGAGAGGGCGGCAGACGAAGAGGTCGAGGAATACAACTACATACCTCCCTCCGAAGACGAGGCAAGCCTCAACGACGACGAATTCGTCGTGCCCGAGGATCCCGTCGAACAAGAGTGTTTCAAACGCAGGCTTATTGCCACGGCAAATAGCCTAAAGAAAAAGCAGCAGCAGCTTCAAGCTGATCAGGACCTGCTGGCCGATCGATGGACCGAGGTCCTCGCGGCCGAAGAGTATAAACTCGAACGCCCCTCCAAAAGCTACCCAAGACGCAAGTTGCTCCCCCGATTAGAGGAGGAAGCACACATACCTTCATCACCAGCGCACGATACGTCAGACCGACCACCCCGTGGTCGCGACAGAGAGGCATCCAGGCGCTCCACCAAGACCGTACCCCGGCATCGCTCCAAAAGTGCGAAGCCAAGAGGGAACGCGCCGGACTTGCGAGATATATTGGAGGACAAAGCAAGGCAATCCAGATCCATCTAAGGATCACGAGGGCGCCCCACGACCCACGACGAATACCGTCGCGCCAGATACAATAACTCCGGCCGGGCTGAACATAGCAGACAACGCTCTCTCGAGCTACGTCGTGATATTGCCCAATATAGAGGCGCCGCACACCCGCTATGCTTCACTGACGAAGTAATGGATCATCAAATCCCTGAAGGGTTTAAACCCGTAAACATCGAATCCTACGATGGCACAACAGACCCCGCGGTTTGGATCGAAGATTATCTCCTTCACATCCATATGGCCCGCGGTGACGATCTCCATGCCATCAAGTATCTCCCACTCAAGCTTAAAGGACCAGCTCGGCATTGGCTTAACAGCTTGCCCGCAGAGTCCATTGGGTGTTGGGAAGACCTGGAAGCCGCATTCCTCGACAACTTCCCGGGCACGTATGTGCGGCCACCAGACGCCGATGACCTAAGCCACATAATTCAGCAGCCAGACGAATCGGCCAGACAATTCTGGACACGGTTCTTGACAAAGAAAAACCAAATCGTCGACTGTCCGGATGCAGAGGCCCTCGCAGCCTTCAAACATAACATCCGTGACGAGTGGCTAGCCCGGCACCTGGGACAGGAAAAGCCGAAATCCATGGCAGCCCTCACATCATTAATGACCCGCTTCTGCGCGGGAGAGGATAGTTGGCTAGCTCGCAGCAACAACCTCAGTAAAAACTCTGGCAGTCCGGATACCACAATGGCAGGTCGCGTCGAAGCAAAAATAAACACTGCATTAACGGTGATGATAAGGAGGATACGGCAGTCAACGCCGGATTCCGAGGCTCTAAACCCGATCAGCGGAAGAAGCCATTCAAAAGAACCACTCCGGGTCCGTCCAATTTGGACCGAATACTCGACCGCTTATGCCAGATACACGGCACCCCTGAAAAGTCAGCTAATCACACCAACAGAGATTGCTGGGTGTTCAAGCAGGCAGGCAAGTTAATTACCGAAAACAACGACAAGGGGCTAAACGGCGACGACGAGGAAGAGACCCGACCGCCGAACAATAGAGGACAGAAGGGTTTCCCCCCACAAGTCCGGACGGTGAACATGATTTACGCAACCCATATACCCAAGAGGGAGCGGAAGCGTGCACTAAGGGACGTATACGCGATGGAGCCAGTCGCCCCGACGTTCAATCTATGGTCCTCTTGTCCGATCACTTTCGATCGAAGAGACCATCCGACCAGCATCCGCCATGGCGGATTCGCCGCATTGGTTTTAGACCCAATCGTCGATGGATTTCACCTCACGAGAGTCCTGATGGACTGCGACAGTAGCCTGAACCTGCTTTATCAGGATACAGTGCGCAAGATGGGCATAGACCCCTCAAGGATTAAACCTACAAAGACAACCTTTAAAGGCGTCATACCAGGTGCACACTCGAAGTGGTCTTCGGATCCCCGGATAATTTCCGGAGCGAGGAGTTAATCTTCGACATAGTCCCATTTCACAGCGGCTATCACGCTCTGCTCGGATGAACCGCGTTTGCAAAGTTCAACGCGGTGCCGCATTACGCATACCTCAAGCTCAAGATGCCAGGCCCTCGTGGAGTCATCACGGTCAACGGAAATACAGAACGCTCCCTCCGAACGGAGGAACATACAGCGGCCCTCGCGGCAGAAGTACAGAGCAGCCTTTTAAGGCAATTTCCGAGTCCGGCCGTTAAACGGCCGGATACAGCCAAACGCGCCCGAAGCAACACCAACCAAGACCACCTGGCACGATCCGAGCACGCGTAGCAATGCGGCCCTAACCCCCGCCCTCGCACGATTGCAAGAACAACCTTCCGCGTACATCATTACGCTTTGGAGATACCATGGGCGTAGGGGAAGGGGCACGACCACAATAAACCCAGAGTGCGGCTCGACCGCACCAGGGGCTCACAAGTGTGCGGCTCTTTCTTATTATTATTTTCCTTCTTTGTATACACAGGACTCCGTTAGCCAGAGGCCCTGTCCGGCGGTGAACCTGCCGAATTCATGATGCAACAGCCGGGGAAGCAAGAATGCGGCGACGAACACTCAGGTGGTCTCAATTACGAGCATTAAATTTGATTATATACACCAAGTCCACAGCCCATCCCTGGAGGGGGACATGTTTAACTAGTCCAAAACCCTTGCTTACCGCACTATTTGTATCAGTCCGCATTCATAGCAGACTTCCTTTAATAAATAACGCAGTACTTTCTTGCATGTTATTACATATATATGTTCGTTACATGACATCTCGCACCCGTATATTTTGGTACGGCCTAATACACCAGGGGCTTAGGTTCCCTACATTATGGTGTGATAAGTCCGAACACTTTCACAAATGCGGCACCCCGAACTTATAGCATTATATGAATCGGCTCCGAATCATGTCTTGGGTCAATAGTTGGGTTTGCCTGGCTCCCATGTTTTGGTGCCTTACGTTCCGTTCCGTCGGCTAAGGTGGCACTGGGAGAACCACTGCGATTGCACCCCGGTTGAGCCGGGCGAGCACCTCAATGGAGAAAGCTAAAACTGACCGGCATGATAAGGCGAGAGACTGGTCGCTGTTCGAGAGGTCTTTTCGGGTCCTTAAAGACTCACGCCGCTTCGAGCGAAGTTCCGGATAATGTCCGACGAAGGCGTGGATAGCGCCCCGAATTTGGTCTTCCGAATACTAGGGGCTTCGCCGAAATTTAAAATTATAGAATTCTATGGCTAAGTGAGAGTGTTCAAGCATTATAAGTCCGGTTGCCTTGTTCGTTGTGTTGAGCGCCTCCCTAGATGGACCCAAAAATGGGAACAAGAGTGCTCAAATTATCCCGAACACCCCAGCACTTGCGGCTTGGGGGCCGAAGCCAACGACTTGCCATCTCTCAGATTTCATAAACGGCCGCACAGAAGGTAATATTTTAAATTAAACAAGCGTTGCTTAAAGCGCACATGAACAAAGTTTTCAGCGCACAGGATAATACATAGCGAGTTCACTCAAAAATTACATCTCTAGGGCATTCATCCGCAATATCGCGGGCTCCCTTCAGGACAGTTTTATAATACATTTCGGGCGTACGATACTCCTTGCCCGGTGGCGGCGGATCAGTAAGAAGCTTCTCCGCATCCAGCCTGCCCCACTGCACCTTTGTGCGGGCAAGGGCCCGACGAGCACCTTCAATACAGGCAGAGCGCTTGATAACCTCCACCCAGGGGCACGCATCCACCAGCCGCCGCACGAGGCCGAAGTAGCTCCCAGGCATGGCCTGTCCAGGCCACAGCCGGACTATAAGGCCCTTCATGGCCTCCTCAGCTACCTTGTGGAGTTCGACCAGCTGCTTCAGCTGGTCGCTTGGGGGCACCGGATGGCCGGCCTCAGCGTACTGAGACCAGAAGACCTTCTCCATTGAGCTTCCCTCCTCGCCACGGTAGAATGCGGCGGCATCGGACGCACTACGCGGCAGATCTGCAAACGCCCCTAGAGAGCTCCGAATGCGGGTAAGTGTCAGGTAGTTTACATTAACATGCTTGATTTGCATGAAAAATGCCTTACCCGCCGCTATCTTCTTCACAACTTCAACCTCCTGAAGGGCCTTACGGGCCTCGGCCTTGGCGGACTTGGCACTTTCGAGAGCCGAGGCAAGCTCGGACTCTCGAGTCTTGGAGTGGCGCTCCAAGCTCTCATGCTTTTCCATGAGAGCCTGGAGCTCTTGCCGCACTGCCGCCACCTGTGCCTCCTGCTTTTCTCGCTCTGCCTATTTCGCGGCCGCACTGCGTTCGGCCGCGGACACAGCCTCCTTCAGGGCTGCCACCTCATTTGTGGCCCCTGCAATACCCATATTATCCTTGTTAATTTTATTGCGACCAAAATCCTTTTCTGTAAGGTAAAAATTCAAAGTGGTGCTACTCACCTTCTTTGTCCTTGAGCTGCCTCTTGGCATGGCCGAGCTCTCGCTCGGACCGCTCGAGATCTTGCTTTAGTGTACCAACCTCCGCAGTCAATGCGGCAGAGGTCAGCAGCACAGCCTGCAAACCCATATTGACATAATTTATTAGCAACCTGCGAATATCTTTTTAGATCCTCAGTCCGGCTTTTCTTTCCGAACACCATACCGAGCATCAGGGGCTACTGTCTATGCGGTATTACATTACATAATTTTAACTTCTTACCTCAAAGCCTGTTAGAAGGCTACTGCAGGCTTCGGTCAGCCCGCTCTTGGCGAGCTGAACCTTTTGAATCACCGCACTCATAACAGTGCGGTGTTCTTCCTCGATGGAAGCGCCTTTGAGCGCCTCCAGCAAGTTGTCCGGCGCCTCCAGTTGGATGGAGGCCGCCGGTGTCATGATCTTGCCCTTCTTTCGAAGGGGCCGCCTGCCGGACTCTGGAACCACTGCAGGTTCCGATGTAGAGTCTGGCGCAAAGTCCGGGAGGCTGCCTTGCGGCGCCTCCGGAGCCTCCTCCTGATGGGTCCCTCTCTGGGATCCCACCTCGGCATCCTCGTCGGCGCGGGGGGTAGAGGCAGTCGGAAGTGAATCCACCTTCGACGGGGCCAACGACCCGCTCGATGAAGTGGGAAAATCATCATTGGTCGGACTGCGGGCAGTATGCGGCATTAGTAGGACACTATGTGACACAAAAGAAATTGCATAATCACGGATCCGGATACTTACGATCTCGCCGGAGGCCTGGCCCTTGAAGGCCACTCCTCGTCGCCAATGTCGGTGTTAGCGGAGCTGTCCGGGGGAATGGTTCTCCCCCTCTTGGACCCTTCGACCTCCCCTGTTGGGGAAGCCTTCCTCTTCCTCTCTCCCCCCTTCGGGAGAGAGTCTTCTTCCTCCTCCTCGTCTTCGGGGGAGGAGTCCGCCTCGTCGTCAGACGCCTGATTACGGGAACTCTTTCGAGTGCCCGTGGCCACCTTCTTGGCCTTCTTCTCCGGCACCACGTGTAGTGCCGGAACCAGCAGCCCCGCTAGACGGGCATCCACTGGGTCTTCGGGCATGGGAGCCGGGTAGATGAGCTGCTCGGCCTTCTTCATCCATTCTTGTCAAAGGAAAAGGGAGATTGAAACCCTCTTAGAATCAATCTATTTACCACAAGTGTCCCGTAAAGGGGTAGAATCACTTACCTCGTCAGCCGGATGCTGCGAGTGAAATCCGCGATCTTCTGTCGCGGATGCGGGGGCTTCGGCGCCCTTAAATAGCACCCTCCAGGCGCCTTCGTATGTCGTGTCGAAGAGCCCGCTCAGCGCCTGGTGCTGTTCCGGATCAAACTCCCACAGATTGAATGCCCGCTCTTGGCATGCGAGGATCCGGCGGACGAGCATGACTTGGACCACGTCGACGAGCCTGAGCTTCTTGTTCACCAGCTTCTGGATACAGGCTCGGAGTCCCGTCAGCTCCTTCGGATTACCCCACAACAAGCCCTTCTCTTTCCAGGAGGTGAGCTGCGTAGGGATACCAAATCTAAACTCGGGGGCTGCCGCCCACTCAGGGTCGCGCGGCTCGGTGATATAGAACCACCCCGATTGCCACCCCTTGACGGAGTCCACGAAGGCCCCTTCGAACCAGAGGACGTTGGGCATCTTGCCCAACATGGCGCCTCCGCACTCCGCCTGCGTGCCCTTCACTACCTTCGGCTTGACGTTGAAGGTCTTGAGCCACAAGCCGAAGTGGGGCCGTATGCAGAGGAGAGCCTCGCACACAACGATAAACGCCGAGATGTTGAGGATGAAGTTCGGCGCCAGATCATGGAAATCCAGGCCGTAGTAGAACATGAGCCCCCGGACAAAGGGGTGAAGTGGAAAGCCCAGTCCGCGGAGGAAGTGGGGAAGGAAAACGACCCTCTCATGGGGCCCGGGGGTAGGGATGAGCTGCCCCTCGTCGGGCAGCCGGTGCGCGATATCGCTGGAAAGGTATCCGGCGATGCGCACCTTGGTGATGTGCTCCTCCTTAATGGTGGAAGCCAACCATTTGCCTCCCCCTCTGGACATGGTCGGGGAAGGTTTAGATGAGATGCGTGAGCTTAGGCGTTGGAGCTTGAGTGCGCGGAAGTGGATAAGCAAAGGAGGAAGAAGGCGTGGGTGAAAAGGTGAATCCTTATCCCTTATATATAGGTGGGCGAAGACTATGCGTCCCCCACCAGCCTGGTAAAACTCGCTTATCTCCCAAGCGCCACCATCAATGGCGCGGTTGGGTTACCCACGTCCGTATTGATGAGAATCCTGGAATAAGGGGAACACGGTCTCTGCTTTGACAAGACGTGCCAAGGAAACCGCTTCGCTAAACGTGTTGAAGTGGTATAATAAAAAATGATTCAAGTAAAGGCTTGGTAGTGGCGTGACGACATGCCGCAAAATACGTCAGCAGATTGGACTTGTGGACATTTTATTCTCTCTACGGTGGAATGTGGAATTTATTTTGCAGAGCCGGGCACTATCCTGGTGTTCATGATCTTCTCTGGATTATTCAAAGGAGGAACCCTCCTTGCAATGCCGAACATTATGCACGCCGGACTTATCATCATTGAAGCCTGGTTCAGGGGCTACTGAGGGAGTCCTGGACTAGGGGGTGTCCGGACAGCTGGACTATCATCGTCCGCCGGACTCCAAGACTACAAAGATACAAGATTGAAGACTCCGTCCCATGTCCGTATGGGACTTTCCTTGGCGTGGAAGGCAAGCTTGGCGATACGGATATGTAGATCTCCTACCATTGTAACCGACTCTGTGTAACCCTAGCCTTCTCCGGTGTCTATATAAACCGGAGGGCTTTAGTCCGTAGGACACAACATACATTACAACAATCATACCATAGGCTAGCTTTAGGGTTTAGCCTCCTTGATCTCGTGGTAGATCCACTCTTGTACTGCCCATATCATCAATATTAATCAAGCAGGACGTAGGGTTTTACCTCCATCAAGAGGGCCCGAACCTGGGTAAAACATCGTGTCCCTTGTCTCCTGTTACCATCCGCCTAGATGCACAGTTCGGGACCCCCTACCCGAGATCCGCCGGTTTTGACACCGACACTGATCCGGCGTCTCCTGCCCTGCAAACGCCGCCCTCTCCGGCTGTGGGAGTTTAATCCGGAGGGACCACGGATTCTTCAACACTTCATGGGTATGACACCCGTGGAGATGTACAAATTATTCTTCAGACCATGAGTGGCGTGTCCGGAATTGACTGAGGACGTCGGCCTAAGCTGCAATCGCCTGGATACGCAAGTAAGTAGCTCCGAGTCCAGACATTCTATTTGTTTGCCTTTCTATGATTCGCCTTTTGACCGATGTCCTTCTAAAGAGGAGTGGATAGCGCAAGCAAAACTGATACGGTGTCCGGCCCCCCTCCCAGAGACCGCGCCGGATCCCGTGCTGGTCAGGATGCTGGAGGTTGCGCCTTCAGAGGAAGACGAGGGGGAAAATAGAGGAGCTACCGCCTCACCCAAGGAGGCTCTTGAAAGAGGGGGGATCGAAAATCCCTCCCTTCAGGGGGGGAAGAGGACCGCCTCCGGAGACCCAGAGGCCAAAGCCCCTAAGCGGGGGAAAAAATCTTTGCCAGAGGGTCCTGCGTCCGGGGAGGCCCAGGCCGCACAGTCTCCCCTAAAGGATCAGCCCTCCAGCGAGCCGTAAGTAGAAAAAAGGGAGTTCTGTAATAAGAGACATCCCTATTTGTGCTTCTGAGGATAACCGAAGTTTTTACCTTGTAGTTCGGATCTCCGACCTTCTCAGATGAGCTCGTCTTCGGGGGACCTTCGTCCGGAGATGGTGGAGAGCGAGACGCCTCCGTCTGCTGCGCCGTCGGATAGGGCGGACGAGCCTGAAGTGTCATCATGGAGGGTATCCCCGAGCCCGGCAGAGCCGAAGAATTCGGCGCCGACTGGTGTTCGGCCGGGGGAGCTGAAGGATCTGCTTGAGAGGGCGTCCATCTCAGAAGATCATCATGCATTGATGAGTATGGTGATTGGAAGGATTTTGTCCACCGAAAGCGGATTGCATAATGTCGTCAGGAGTTTGCTGGCGGGGTTTGAGGTACGTAAAAATGACACACCTTTTGACAGTTTTGCACATAGAAGTGCGCCCTATATAGATAGTAGCCCCTGAGACTCGGTAGGTTGTCGAAAGCGACAGCGTGCCGAGGATCAAAATCGCAGGTTTCAATTTCTCGCCGTTCTTATACAAGTGGCGGATCGTCTGGGGGCCAGCCGGACTGATGGAGTTGCTGAATTAAAGCGGCAACTCGACGTTGCAGATGCAGACATCGCGCTAATCAACAGGCGTCTTGACGAATCGCAAGGTAAGTTTTTTCTCCGCAGTCACCTAGTAAGGGAGCCGAAGCCCATCTCTTATAATATTTGTGCTTGACGCAGATGGTGCTGCTGCTGTGGAGAGCCTTCGGGCCGAACTTGCTCAAGCCAAGGAGCAAGCCAGAAGGAGTAATGCGGCGGCCTCGAGGGCGGCCGAGGAGTTAGAAGCCGAAAGGGCTGCGCACTGCCGAAGCAGGGAAGAGATGGCCGAAATGGTCGTGAAGTTAAAAGATGCTACCGACTGCAATGAGGCTCTTGAAAAGGAGCGCCTATCGGAGCAAGAAGACCTGGGGAAGGCCACCGCCGAAGCCAAGGACGCCCGTTCTGCAATGCGGGCTATAAAGGAGGAGTTGCACCAGGCCGGAGACATTGTGGCTGGCAAGCCCTTTCTGCTGCGCCGAAGGTTTACGGATCCTAAGTATGCTCAACTTGGCCAGCTGTGGGGTCCGGAGGATCCTGATATGGACTTAGCGGCAAGTGCGGCGGATGCCGTTGTGCACTTCCGGAGCCAGAAGGATCACAAGACGGAAGAGCTATTTTGGTCTCAATTCCATAGTCCGGAACGTTCACTTCCGCTGACCGACCGGTTGGCCGAGTGGGCTGAGCTGAATAGGCTGTCCGGGCTTGCCATGACGGATATCGTGACTCATGTCTGGCCGGATAGGCCCAAGCTGAAGAGCTATTTTGGCTTATTGCAGCAATTTCTTGGGGCGGTGCCGCATATCAAGGCGATGAAGCAATCGGCCTGCATAGAGGGTGCACAGATGGCACTCGCCCGTGTGAAGACACATTGGGCAGAGATGGATGCCATCGTTGTTGCGACCCAGGGTTCGTACGAGAGCCGATTACCCGCCGAGCACTATTTTGGGGAAGTTCTGCGTGGTGCTCGTGTAATAGAGTCGCCGTGCTAAAAAAATGTCACGTTCAAATGAACATTTTATTTTGTAAAACAATGTTTATGATGTAGGCGCTTTTTAAACTTGTGCGTTCAAGTATTGAAGTATCTCCTATGCGGCCGTTTATGTATACGTGTGTATAACCTGAAAGATTGCAGTCGTCGGCTTCAGCCCCCACGCACAAGGTGCGGGGGTGTTCGCAAAAATAGCGCGTTTTCACACTTAATCCGACGTCTCGGTCCTGTTAAGGAGGTGGTAGCGTAGCAAACGAGGCAACCGGACTATAATGCTTTATCACTTTCACTTAGCCATTGGAGTTCAAGTGTGGGGCTACGATATAGCCCCTGGGGGCACCGCGCTCTCCGAATTCGGGGCGCGTATGTGCCTGACCAGGAAACGGTCCTTCGTCAAAGCGGAGGAATTCTAAACATTCCGGTGGTCGATCGAGTGGTTGACCAGTCTCTCGCTGTATCATGACAGTCAGTTTTCGGCTTTCTCTACTGAGGTGCTCGCCCAGCCGAACTGGGGCACAATCGCAGTAGTTCTCCTGGTGTCGCGTTAGCCGATGATACGGAATGTAAGGCAGCAAAACACAGGAGCCGGGCAAACCCAACATTTGACCAAAGACATGATTCAGAGCTGATGCATATAAGGCCTAACTCGAGACACCGAACACTCCCTAAGGTGTTCGGTCTTTATAATAACGGGCGGAACAATGCCCCAAGCCCCTAGTGTCCAGGTACGGGCAAGGTCCTCTGACGCGGCCGATGCCAAAACGTCAGTCTCCTCTCTGGTTATCATGAAAAACCAGGGGATTATAGCAACAAGAGATAGTAAAAAACGTTTACGCAGGGTCTTAATCTGAAAAGAATCCTTGCAACGGGTCCCTACTGCACGTCTGCGCCTGTGTCTCCGTTGTGCCGTTATCCTGGACGGGCGTGCACGTTGTTCATCTATAAAAAGAGAGGAACTTAGTTTTAAAAGAAATCGTGCGGAAAGTGCATAAAAAATTGAAATATTAGTAAATTAATAAAGCTGAGCCTATATTAGCTCATTGTTGCTTATATGCACAGCCCCTTGTGAAGGGGTGTGCGGCTAGGGAGCCCCTAGCTTATTTATGCCGGACTCGTCTAGCCGTGTCCGGGGTCTTTGAATGACCCTCTTAATGAAATGATGCCACGTGGACTGGGCATTTTAAGTGTAAGAGACGCGTAATGTGGTATTGCATTAAAGCGGGCAAAAGCTTCACGTCCCAATAGTGCTTGATAGCTACTTTTGAATGGGGCGACATGAAAGATTAGCTTTTCGCGTCGGAAGTTGTCCGGTGACCCGAACACAACTTCTAGTAATAAGGAGCCTGTGCACTTGGCGTAAGGGCCTGGCGTCACTCCTTTAAAGGGAGTGCGGCTATATCGAATTTTAGTAAGGTCTATCCCCAACTTGCGGATTGTGTTCGGATATAGCAGGTTTAAATCGCTGCCACCGTCCATCAGGACTTGTGTATATCATAGTCCGTCGATTATAGGATCCAATATCAGAGCAGTCCATCCTGCGTTTCGAATGCTTCTGGAATAATCCAGGTGGTCAAAAGTGATTGGTTTTGACATCCAATCTCGAGGTTCCGCTAGGGTGGACCGTGCGGCGCCTATCTTAGCGGGTGCCGCATTGTTTTTCCATACTATCACATGAAGTGAGTTTACTGCTTTGACTTCTTGTGGGAAAGTCTTTTGTTTTCCGGTGCTCTGCTGGTGGGGTTCGTCATCGTCCTCGCTTGGCGCGTCGAGCCCCTTGTGTTCGGTGTTGAGTCTGCCGGACTGTTTAAAAACCCAACAATCTCGGTGGGTGTGGTTTGCAGGCCTTCCGAAGGTACTGTGGATTTGACATATCCGATCCAAAATTTTGTTTAAGTTGGATAGTTCATCACTGTTGTCCTTAAGAGGCAGTGTTTTATTGTTTAGCCGCGGGCTTTTGAATCCGGTGTTGACCACCGTATTCTTTGGGCTTTTTTCTTTATTTCGGCGTTGATCCTTTCTGCACCGTGATTTTCCGTTTCCATCTCTGATCTCGGATGTACTCGGGTCGCTGGTGCTGCATCTTGCTAGCCAGCTGTCTTCCCCCGCGCAAAAGCGGGTCTTGAGGCTTGTTAGCGCAGCCATTGTCCTCGGCTTCTCTTGGCCGAGGTGTCTGGCAAGCCATTCGTCGCGGACCTTGTGTTTTAAAGCTGCTAAGGCTTCAGTGTCCGGACAGTCGACTATTTGGTTCTTTTTGGTAAGGAACCTGTTCCAGAATTTGCGCACTGACTCTCCGGGCTGTTGAGTTATATGACTTAGATCGTCTGCATCCGAAGGGCGGACATAAGTGTTGGGGAACGTAGTAATTTCAAAAAAATTCCTACGCACACGCAAGATCATGGTGATGATATAGCAACGAGAGGGGAGAGTGTCCGTCCACGTACCCTCGTAGACCATAAGCGGAAGCGTTATCACAATGCGGTTGATGTAGTCGTACGTCTTCACGATCCGACCGATCCAAGCACCGAACGTACGGAGCCTCCGAGTTCAGCACACGTTCAGCTCGATGACGATCTCCGCCTCCGATCCAGCCGAGCTCCGGAGATGAGTTCCGTCAGCACGACGGCGTGGTGAAGATGTTGATGTTCTACCGGCACAGGGCTTCGCCTAAACTCCGCGACGATATGACCGAGGTGGAATATGGTGGAAGGGGGCACCGCACACGGCTAAGGAACGATCCGTAGATCAACTTGTGTGTCATGGGGTGCCCCCCTGCCCCCGTATATAAAGGAGGGAGGGAGGAGGAGGCCGGCCCTAGGAGGGGCGTGCCATGGGGAGTCCTACTCCCACCGGGAGTAGGATTCCCCCTTTCCTAGTCCAACTAGGAGTCCTTCCATGTAGTAGGAGTAGGAGACAAGGAAGGGGAAGAGAGAAGGGAAGGAAGGAGGGGTTGCGGCCCCTCCCCCTAGTCCAATTCGGACTAGGCCTTGGGGGGGCGCGCGGCCTGCCCTAGGCAGCCCCTCTCCCTTTCCAGTATGGCCCAATAAGGCCCAATACTTCTCCCCGGTGAATTCCCGTAACTCTTCGGTACTCTGAAAACTACCCGAATCACTCGGAACCTTTCCGAACTCCGAATATAGTCGTCCAATATATCGATCTTTACGTCTCGACCATTTCGAGACTCCTCGTCATGTCCCCGATTAAATCCGGGACTCCGAACTCCTTCGGTACATCAAAACTCATAAACTCATAATATAACTGTCATCGAAACCTTAAGCGTGCGGACCCTACGGGTTCGAGAACTATGTAGACATGACCTAGAACTATTCTCGGTCAATAACCAATAGCGGGACCTGGATGCCCATATTGGCTCCTACATATTCTACGAAGATCTTTATCGGTCAAACCGCATAACAACATATGTTGTTCCCTTTGTCATCGGTATGTTACTTGCCCGGGATTCGATCGTCGGTATCCAATACCTAGTTCAATCTTGTTACCGGCAAGTCTCTTTACTCGTTCTGTAATACGTCATCTCATAACTAACTCATTAGTTATAATGCTTGCAAGGCTTTAGTGATGAGTATTACCGAGAGGGCCCAGAGATACCTCTCCGACAATCGGAGTGACAAAACCTAATCTCGAAATATGCCAACTCAACATGTACCTTCAGAGACACCTGTAGTACTCATTTATAATCACCCAGTTACGTTGTGACGTTTGGTAGTACCCAAAGTGTTCCTCCGGTAAACGAGAGTTGCATAATCTCATAGTTACAGGAACATGTATAAGTCATGAAGAAAGCAATAGCAACATACTAAACGATCAAGTGCTAAGCTAACGGAATGGGTCAAGTCAATCACATCATTCTCCTAATGATCTGATCTCGTTAATCAAATGACAACTCTTTTGTCCATGGCTAGGAAACATAACCATCTTTGATAAACGAGCTAGTCAAGTAGAGGCATACTAGTGACACTATGTTTGTCAATGTATTCACACATGTATTATGTTTTCGGTTAATACAATTCTACCATGAATAATAAACATTTATCATGATATGAGGAAATAAATAATAACTTTATTATTGCCTCTAGGGCATATTTCCTTCAGTCTCCCACTTGCACTAGAGTCAATAATCTAGTTCACATCGCCATGTGATTTAACACCAATATTCATATCTGTGTATGATTAATACCCATAGTTCACATCATCATGTGATCAACACCCAAAGGGTTTGTTCACATCACTATGTGATTAACACCCAAAGAGTACTAAGGTATGATCATGTTTTGCTTGTGAGAGAAGTTTAGTCAACGGGTCTGTCATATTCAGAGCCGTATGTATTTCGCAAATATTCTATGTCCACAATGCTCTGCACGGAGCTACTCTAGCTAATTGCTCCCACTTTCAATATGTATCCAGATTGAGACTTAGAGTCATCTAGATTGGTGTAAAAGCTTGCATCGTTGTAACTTTTTACGACGGGCTCTTTTATCACCTCCATAATCGAGAAACATCTCCTTAGTCCTCACTAAGGATATTCTTGACCGCTGTCCAGTGATCTACTCTTAGATCAAAATTGTATTTCCTTTGTCAAACTCAGAGCAAGGTATACAATAGGTCTGGTTTACAGCATATCATACTTTATAGAACCTATGACTGAGGCATAGGGAATGACTTTTCATTCTCTTTCTATTTTCTGTTGTGGTCGGGATTTGAGTCTTACTCAATTTCATACCTTTGCAACACAGGCAAGAACTCTTTCTTTGACTGTTCTATTTTTGAACTATTTCAAAATCTTGCCAAGGTATGTACTCATTGAAAATCTTATCAAGCGTCTTGATCTATCTCAATAGATCTTGTTGCTCAATATGTAAGTAGCTTTTACTGAGGTCTTTTCTTTTTAAAGAACTCCTTTAAAACACTCCTTTATGCTTCGCAGAAAAAAATTCTACATCGTTTCTGATCAACAATATGTCACTCACATATACTAATCAGAAAGGCTGTAGTGCTCCCACTCACTTTATTGTAAATACAGGCTTCATCGTAAGTCCATATAAAACTATATGCTTTGATCAACTTATCAAAGCGTATATTCCAACTCTGAGATGCTTGCACCAGTCCATAGATGGATCGCTGGAGCTTGCACATTTTGTTAGCACATTTAGGATTGACAAAACCTTCTGGTTGCATCATATACAACTCTTCTTTAATAAATTCATTAAGGAATGCAGTTTTGACATCCATTTGCTAGATTTCATAAAATGTGGCAATTGCTAACATGATTCAGACAGACTTAAGCATCGATACGAGTGAGAAAATCTCATCGTATTCAACACCTTGAACTTGTTGAAAACCTTTCGCAACAAGTCGAGCTTGGTAGATAGTAATACTACTATCAGTGTCCGTCTTCCTCTTGAAGATCCATTTAATTAACATGGCTTGCTGATCATCGAGCAAGTCAATCAAAGTCCATACTTTGTTCTCATACATGGATCATATCTCAGATTTTATGGCCTTGAGCCATTTCGCGGAATTTGGGCTCATCATCGCTTCCTCATAGTTTGTAGGTTCATCATGGTCTAGTAACATGACTTCAAGAACATGATTACTACACCACTCTGGTGCGGATCTTACTCTGGGAGACCTACGAGGTTCTGTAGTAACTTGATCTGAAGTTTCATGATCAATATCATTAGCTTCCTCACTAATTGGTGTATTTGTCACAGGAACTGATTTCTGTGATGAACTACTTTCAAATAAGGGAACAGGTACAGTTACCTCATCAAGTTCTACTTTCCTCCCACTCACTTCTTTCGAGAGAAACTCCTTTTCTAGAAAGGATCCATTCTTAGCAAAGAATGTCTTGCCTTTGGATCTGTGATAGAAGGTGTACCCAACAGTCTCTTTTGGGTATTCTATGAAGACACACTTCTCCGATTTGGGTTCGAGCTTATCAGGATGAAACTTTTTCACATAAGCATCGCAGCCCCAAACTTTAAGAAACAACAACTTGGGTTTCTTGCTAAACCACAGTTCATATGTTGTCGTCTCAACGGATTTAGATGGTGCCCTTTTAATGTGAATGCAGCTGTCTCTAATGCATAACCCCAAAATAATATTGGTAAATCAGTAAGAGACATCATAGATCGCACCATATCCAATAAAGTGTGGTTACGATGTTCGGACACACCATAACGTTGTGGTGTTCCAGGTGGCGTGAGCTGTGAAACTATTCCACATTGTTTTAATTGAAGACCAAACTCGTAACTCAAATATTCATCTCCATGATCAGATCGCAGAAACTTTATTTTCTTGTTACGATGATTTTCCACTTCACTCTGAAATTCTTTGAACCTTTCAACTATTTCAGACTTATGTTTCATCAAGTAGATATATCCATATCTGCTCAAATCATCTGTGAAGGTCAAAAAATAACGATACTTGCCACGAGCCTTCATACTCATTGGTCTGCATCAGTATGTATTATTTTCAATAAGTCAGTAGCTCGTTCCATTGTTCCGAAGAACGGAGTTTTAGTCATCTTGCCCAAAAGGCACGGTTCGCAAGCATCAACTGATTCATAACCAAGTGATTCCGAAAATCCATCTTTATGGAGTTTCTTCATGCGCTTTACACCGATATGACCTAAACGGCAGTGCCACAAACAAGTTGCACTATCATTATTAACTTTGCATCTTTTGGCTTCAATATTACGAATATGTGTATCACACGATCGAGATCCAACAAACCATTTTCATTGGGAGTATGACCATAGAAGGTTTTATTCATGTAAATAGAACAACAATTATTCTCTAACTTACATGAATAACCGTATTGCAATAAACATGATCAAATCATATTCATGCTCAACGCAAACACCAAATAAAACTTATTTAGGTTTAACACCAATCCCGAAAGTATAGGGAGTGTGCGATGATGATCATATCAATCTTGGAACTACTTCCAACACTCATCGTTACTTCCCCTTCAACTAGTCTCTGTTTATTCTGTAACTCCTGTTTCGAGTTACTAATCTTAGCAACCGAACAAGTATCAAATACTCAGGGGCTACTATAAACACTAGTAAGGCACACATCAATAATCTGTATATCAAATATACCCTTGTTCACTTTGCCATCCTTCTTATCCACCAAATATTCAGGGCATTTCCGCTTCTAGTGACCATTTCCTTTGCAGTGTAAACACTCAGTTTCAGGCTATGGTCCAGCTTTGGGCTTCTTCGCAGGAGTGACAACTTGCTTGTCTTTCCACTTGAAGTTCCCTTTCTTTCCCTTTGCCCTTCTCTTGAAACTAGTGGTCTTGCCAATCATCAACACTTGATGCTCTTTCTTGATTTCTACCTTCGTCGATTTCAATATCACGAAGAGCTCGGGAATCGTTTTCGTCATCCCTTGCATACTATAGTTCATCATGAAGTTCTAGTAACTTAGTGATGGTGACTAGAGAATTCTGTCAATCACTATCTTATCTGGAGGATTAACTCCCACTTGATTCAAGCGATTGAAGTACCCAGACAGTCTGAGCACTTGCTCACTAGTTGAGCGATTCTCCTCCATCTTTTAGCTATAGAACTTGTTGGAGACTTCATATCTCTCAACTCGGGTATTTGCTGAAAATATTAACTTCAACTCCTGGAACATCTCATATGGTCCATAACGTTCAAAACGTTTTTTGAAGTCCCGATTCTAAGCCATTAAGCATGGTGCACTAAACTATCAAGTAGTCATCATTTTGAGCTAGCCAGACGTTCATAACTTCTGCATCTGCTCCTGCAATAGGTCTGTCACCTAGCGGTGCATTAAGGACATAATTCTTCTGTGCAGCAATGAGGATAAACCTCAGATTATGGATCGAATCCGCATCATTGCTACTAACATTTTTCAACACAATTTTCTCTAGGAACATATCAAAATAAACATATGAAAGCAACAACGCAAGCTATTGATCTACAACATAATTTGCAAATACTACCAGGACTAAGTTCATGATAAATTTAAGTTCAATTAATCATATTACTTAAGAACTCCCACTTAGACAGACATCTCTCTAGTCATCTAAGTGATCACGTGATCCAAATCAACTAAACCATAACCGATCATCACGTGAGATGGAGTAGTTTTCAATGGTGAACATCACTATGTTGATCATATCTACTATATGATTCACGCTCGACCTTTCGGTCTCCGTGCTCCGAGGCCATATCTGCATATGCTAGGCTCGTCAAGTTTAACCTGAGTATTCTGCATGTGCAAAACTGGCTTGCACCCGTTGTAGATGGACGTAGAGCTTATCACACCCGATCATCATGTGGTGTCTGGACACGACGAACTTTGGCAACGGTGCATACTCAGGGAGAGCACTTCTTGATAATTATAGTGAGAGATCATCTTAAAATGCTACCGTCAATCAAAGCAAGATAAGATGCATAAAGGATAAACATCACATGCAATCAATATAAGTGATATGATATGGCCATCATCATCTTGTGCTTGTGATCTCCATCTTCGAAGCACCGTCATGATCACCATCGTCACCGGCACGACACCTTGATCTCCATCGTAGCATCGTTGTCGTTACGCCATCTATTGCTTCTACGACTATCGCTGCCGCTTAGTGATAAAGTAAAGCAATTACAGGGCGTTTGCATTTCATACAATAAAGCGACAACCATATGGCTCCTGCCAGTTGCCGATAACTTCGGTTACAAAACATGATCATCTCATACAATAAAATATAGCATCACGTCTTGACCATATCACATCACAACATGCCCTGCAAAAACAAGTTAGACGTCCTCTACTTTGTTATTGCAAATTTTACGTGGCTGCTACGGGCTTAGCAAGAACCGTTCTCACCTACGCATCAAAACCACAACGATAGTTTGTCAAATAGACTCCGTTTTAACCTTCGTAAGGACCGGGCGTAGCCACACTCGGTTCAACTAAAGTGAGAGAGACAGACACCCGCCAGCCACCTTTAAGCACGAGTGCTCGTAATGGTGAAACCAGTCTCGCGTAAGCGTACGCGTAATGTCGGTCCGGGCCGCTTCATCTCACAATACCGCTGAACCAAAGTATGACATGCTGGTAGGCAGTATGACATGTATCGCCCACAACTCACTTGTGTTCTACTCGTGCATATAACATCAACGCATAAAACCTAGGCTCTGATACCACTGTTGGGGAACGTAGTAATTTCAAAAAAATTCCTACGCACACGCAAGATCATGGTGATGATATAGCAACGAGAGGGGAGAGTGTCCGTCCACGTACCCTCGTAGACCGTAAGCGGAAGCGTTATCACAACGCGGTTGATGTAGTCGTACGTCTTCACGATCCGACCGATCCAAGCACCGAACGTACGGAGCCTCCGAGTTCAGCACACGTTCAGCTTGATGACGATCTCCGGCCTCCGATCCAGCCGAGCTCCGGAGATGAGTTCCGTCAGCACGACGGCATGGTGACGACGTTGATGTTCTACTGGCGCAGGGCTTCACCTAAACTCCGCGACGATATGACCGAGGTGGAATATGGTGGAAGGGGGCACCGCACACGGCTAAGGAACGATCCGTAGATCAACTTGTGTGTCATGGGGTGCCCCCCTGCCCCATATATAAAGGAGGGAGGGAGGAGGAGGCCGGCCCTAGGAGGGGCGCGCCATGGGGAGTCCTACTCCCACCGGGAGTAGGATTCCCCCTTTCCTAGTCCAACTAGGAGTCCTTCCATGTAGTAGGAGTAGGAGACAAGGAAGGGGAAGAGAGAAGGGAAGGAAGGAGGGGTTGCGGCCCCTCCCCCTAGTCCAATTCGGACTAGGCCTTGGGGGGCGCGCGGCCTGCCCTAGGCAGCCCCTCTCTCTTTCCCGTATGGCCCAATAAGGCCCAATACTTCTCCCCGGCGAATTCCCGTAACTCTCCGGTACTCCGAAAACTACCCGAATCACTCGGAACCTTTCCGAACTCCGAATATAGTCGTACAATATATCGATCTTTACGTCTCGACCATTTCGAGACTCCTCGTCATGTCCCCGATCTCATCCGGGACTCCGAACTCCTTCGGTACATAAAAACTCATAAACTCATAATATAACTGTCATCGAAACCTTAAGCGTGCGGACCCTACGGGTTCGAGAACTATGTAGACATGACCTAGAACTATTCTCGGTCAATAACCAATAGCGGGACCTGGATGCCCATATTGGCTCCTACATATTCTACAAAGATCTTTATCGGTCAAACCGCATAACAACATATGTTGTTCCCTTTGTCATCGGTATGTTACTTGCCCGGGATTCGATCGTCGGTATCCAATACCTAGTTCAATCTCGTTACCGGCAACTCTCTTTACTCGTTCTGTAATACGTCATCTCATAACTAACTCATTAGTTATAATGCTTGCAAGGCTTTAGTGATGAGTATTACCGAGAGGGCCCAGAGATACCTCTCCGACAATCGGAGTGACAAAACCTAATCTCGAAATATGCCAACTCAACATGTACCTTCAGAGACACCTGTAGTACTCCTTTATAATCACCCAGTTACGTTGTGACGTTTGGTAGTACCCAAAGTGTTCCTCCGGTAAACGGGAGTTGCATAATCTCATAGTTACAGGAACATGTATAAGTCATGAAGAAAGCAATAGCAACATACTAAACGATCAAGTGCTAAGCTAACGGAATGGGTCAAGTCAATCACATCATTCTCCTAATGATGTGATCCCGTTAATCAAATGACAACTCTTTTGTCCATGGCTAGGAAACATAACCATCTTTGATAAACGAGCTAGTCAAGTAGAGGCATACTAGTGACACTATGTTTGTCTATGTATTCACACATGTATTATGTTTTCGGTTAATACAATTCTAGCATGAATAATAAACATTTATCATGATATGAGGAAATAAATAATAACTTTATTATTGCCTCTAGGGCATATTTCCTTCAATAAGTCCCTTGAAAATTTGCTCTAAACGCGTCCTCAAGCTCTTCCCAACTTCCAATAGTGTTTTCTGGGATGCTTTTGAGCCAATGCCGAGCTGGCCCTTTGAGCTTGAGGGGTAGATATTTTATGGCGTGGAGATCATCTCCTCTAGCCATGTGTATGGGTAGTATGTAATCCTCTATCCAGACTCCAGGGTCTGTTGTTCCGTCGTATGCCTCTATGTTTATGGGTTTGAATCCTGCTGGAAATTCATGATCCAGCACCTCATCGGTAAAACATAGTGGGTGTGCGGCGCCCCTGTATTTGGGTGTGCCGCTGTCTTCGAACGCTTGGCGTGTTGTGTTGCTTCCTGGGGCCCTCTTCTTTGGCCCGTAAACGGACCTAGCTGGGCCATCTGTTTTACCAGGGTGATGAGTCAGCTTGAGTGCGGCGCCGCTTGTCGCTTTTGGCCTGTCATCTGGCCGTCTATCCGGCCAGGCGGCCTCTTTGTTTTCTGGTTGTAGGGGCTCTATGGCTTCCTCGTCAAATTCTGGCAGCAGCTTGCGCTTCGGGTAGCTCTTTGTTTGATGGCCATTGCCATATTTGTCTGCGGTCTTGAGTACTTTGCTCCACCTCATTCTGAGTGTGTCTTCCGCTGTTTTGAGCTTCCGTTTTTCCTTCTTCAAGCTTCTTGCGGTGGCGACAAGTCTTTTGTGAACGTTCTTATGCTTCGGTGGTGTGTCCGGTGTGAGGTCGTCCGGACTGTTGGTTTCGCCGGGCATGGATTGATTATCCCATTCGTCCTGTTCGGACGGTTGCTTAGTTGCATGTTCGTCGTCCACTGGTTTGCCCTGCTCTATTGCTGGGTCATTAGGAATGCTGTTTTTGTCGAGGCGGGGCTTAGGGCGGCGTTTGCGTCGCCGTTTTGGTTGTTTGTCGGCGGGATTATCCTTTGCCGCGCCCCGTTGTTCCTCGTTATTGCTTCCTTTTGGGGTATCCACCATATATACGTCATGTGTTGGGGTAGTCTTCCAGTGCTTAGGGAGCGCTGGTTCTTGATCGTCTCCGGCATCGTCGTCCACACTGTCAATGTTTTCGGATTCATAGTCTAGCATGTCGGTTAGATTGTCGATAGTGGCTACAAAGTGGGTGGTGGGTGGGCTTTGAATTTCTTCGTCGCCCGCATCCCAACCATCCTGGCCGTAGTCCGGCCAGGGCTCTCCGGATAGCGAGAGATGCTTTAGCGAATTTAGGATGTCGCCAAAGGGTGAGTGTTGGAAGATGTCCGCGGCGGTGAACTCCATGATTGGCGCCCAATCAGATTCGATTGGCAGGGGCGCGGGAGGTTCGGAGTCCGGCAAGGAGTCCGGCGCCTCGGAGTCACAAGCTTTATAAGGGACAGGGTCGGTACTCGGCTCCATCGCCTTGGGAGTCGTAGCCCCTGAGGCGGTGTCCATCCACCCGTCCTCGATCTGCGTGATCGGCTCCGAACTAGGGGTCGGAGCGGATTCGTGTGCGGCCACCAAGGCACTATCCGGCGGGAGAGTTAAATCATGCCCATCGTGACAGCGTGGCACGCTCGGCTGTGGCTCGAGTCCGTTGAAGATCAAGTCCCCGCGGATGTCGGCCGTGAAGTCTAGGCTTCCGAACCTGACCTGATGGCCAGGGGAGTAGCTTTGGATCTGCTCCAGACGGCCAAGTGAATTGGCCCGCAGTGCGAAGCCGCCGAACACGAAGATCTGTCCAGGGAGAAAAGTCTCACCCTGGACGGCGTTGTTGTTGATTGAAGAAGCCATCAAGCCTATCGGTGACGACACAGAGGAACTCTCAATGAAAGCATCAATGTCGGTGTCAAAACCAGCGGATCTCGGGTAGGGGGTCCCGAACTGTGCGTCTAGGCGGATGGTAACAGGAGACAAGGGACACGATGTTTTTACCCAGGTTCGGGCCCTCTCGGTGGAGGTAAAACCCTACTCCTGCTTGATTGATATTGATGATATGGGTAGTACAAGAGTGGATCTACCACGAGATCAAGGAGGCTAAACCCTAGAAGCTAGCCTATGGTATGATTGTTGTAATGGTTGTTCGTCCTACGGACTAAAACCCTCCGGTTTATATAGACACCGGAGAGGGTTAGGGTTACACAGAGTCGGTTACAATGGTAGGAGATCTACATATCTGTATCGCCAAGCTTGCCTTCCACGCCAAGGAAAGTCCCATCCAGACACGGGACGAAGTCTTCAATCTTGTATCTTCATAGTCTTGGAGTCCGGCTGACGATAATAATCCGGCTGTCCGGACACCCCCTAGTCCAGGACTCCCTCAGTGACATATGGTTTTAAGTTAGTGGTCGTGTCTTGCAGTCAGCGTGTGCTTAGATACCATCTTGTAGCGACCAGACCTCAAACAGTCTAATCTCTATGCATCAGTGTCATCCCTGGATCTGTAATGCTGACACGCACAGTACTTGAGGATTTACAATAGAGTTTCAATCACACACTTATTACATCGAATGTCTCAAAAGAGAACTTATTACAATAGTATGGCTTAAGGCCATCTAAATAAGATAACAACGGAAGGCTTGGAAGATAAAGTGAGTCCATCAACTCCAACGGCATAGCTGAGTGGAGACAACGACCTATGGCACCTTACTCATCGTCTGAAAAGTCTACAACATGATATGTTGCAGCCTGAAACGGGTCAGCACGTGGAATATGTTGGCAATGTAACACCAAAGAGTAATGAACAGAATAAATGCTATCACTACATGCATATATGTTGGTGTAAAGCTCTAAGGTTAAAGTTTTGCATAAAGCTAATTTTTTACTACAACAAAGGAACAAATTTTTATTTAACTATCATGGTGGTTGTTAAACATTGAGAAGGTTCCTCCAACTCAATCCCAATTAAACAATATCAATTAACCCAACAAATTAATTTAGAGTGATGAGATCAACATGATAATCCAAGAACCAGATACTCAAGATGTCCATAACCAGGGACACAGCTAACCATGATTAGTTTGTACAGTCTGCAGAGGTTTGCGCACTATTCCCCACAAGACTCGATCTCCTCCATTGGATTTCTCGCACTACATGGTGTTTGAGAAACGGATGACCGAGACACAGTCTTTCAGAAACATTTACTCTTTACTCTGGATGGACAGTTGGTGTCAAAACCGGCGGATCTCGGGTAGGGGGTCTCGAACTGTGCGTCTAAGGCTAATGGTAACAGGTGGCAGGGGACACGATGTTTTACCCAGGTTCGGGCCCTCTCGATGGAGGTAATACCCTACTTCCTACTTGATTGATCTTGATGATATGAGTATTACAAGAGTTGATCTACCATGAGATCGTAGAGGCTCAACCCCAGGAGCTAGCCTATGATTATGATTGTTGCTCCCCTACGGACTAAACCCTCCGGTTTATATAGACACCGGAGGAGGCTAGGGTTACACGGAGTCGGTTACAAAGAAGGAGATCTAACATCCGAATCACCAAGCTTGTCTCCCACGCAAAGGAGAGTCCCATCCGGACACGGGACGAAGTCTTGAGTCTTGTATCTTCATAGTCCAACAGTCCGGCCAAAGTATATTGTCCGGCTGTCCGGATACCCCCTAATCCAGGACTCCCTCAGTAGCCCCTGAACCAGGCTTCAATGACGATGAGTCTGGCGCGCAGATTGTCTTTGACATTGCAAGGCGGGTTCTTCTCCAAATCCAGAGCATCTGTTGTAGCGAACAGTATCCGGCTTCCCATCAATGTTGTGTTCCTCGGCTTCTGTGCTTCAATAATGGCCATCTCCATGTGTCGAGCGAATACGAGGAGCTAGAGCACTTTTACATTTGCCACCCCGACCCAGCAGGCAAACCGTCTATTTGAAGAGACGGGGATCCTCAGATCCAAATCTCACCTTCTTCCCTCAAGCAAGCATTCAACAGAGCGCATCCGAAAATAAAACATTCCATCATGGCCGGTCGTTGCAGCTCCTCTTCTCGCTCCCTTAGCTCTAAGCTAGGTGATTAGGACAAATGTTCTGTCCCCCACAGCTGTTTAGTAGAGTTGTAGACCCAAGGGTTTCTTCCACTAGCATACATGGTCCCCGTCCGAGCCGAACTACCCACCTACAATGGCGGGGCGCAAGCAGAGAGATCTCCTAACCCATCTCAGGGGGAGCAGGTATGCCTCGTCCCATATTTGCTAAGAGGCGTCGGGTTTCCAATCCTCCCATTCCTCCGCGGGCTCCTGGAGTTCTACGGCCTCCAGTTGCATAATTTTACCCCCGCCTCCGTGCTGCACATCGCAGGATACATTGCCCTTTGTGAATTATTCCTGGCCTGCGAGGCTCACTTCGAGTTATGGAAGAAGTTATTCTGCCTCGTCCCTCGTACTTAGGGGGATCTATATACCAAGTGGGCGGAGCCAAAATATGGCGTGTCGCCCAGACCGGATACCTGTCCGGCACTCCAAAGAAGGCATCTGAAGACTGGCCCTCGGAGTGGTTTTATGTAGATGACGTTCCCCTTCCGGACCCAATCCGGACGGGCCTTCCTGAGTTTAATGACGCTCCGCTGAAGAAACGCCAAAGTTGGCGCCCTTGGAGCCCCTAGGAGGAAGATGCCAGAGAAGTCCACTTCCTGATGGGCAGCATAAAGACACTGGCCCAATCAGGACTGACAATAGTCGAGGTTATATCAATATGCATAATGCGGGGGGTGCAACCACTTCAATATCAGGGGAAGCCCATGTGGCACTTCAACGGGGAAGACGATGCCACCCGCTGTGGTCGTAAAGGTCCGGACTCTGCCGCTGCTCTAGCGAGAATATTGTCAGATTTATATAAAGGAGAAGAAGAGGAGTTCCTCCGTATCAAACCGCGGGATGGATTTTCCATGTACAACTCCCCAAGCAGGGTAAGCCGTTACTCTTTACTCAACTCCATCCATTCTTGCGCCCTTCATCACAATCATTTACCTTGATATTTCTAAGCAGGAACTGAGGAAGGCCGTGAAAGAGTTCAACAGCCCCTCTCTGCAGCCAGAGGATCCTGGTCGGGCCCTCGACCCCGGACTTGAAGAAGATCCGAATACATCTGTGGAGCTTGTCGATGGGACATTTTATCAGGCAAGCTGCAACGGCACCTTGGTGGCTACTATCGCCGATTATCCCGGACTACTCCCTACGTCGCGTGTAAGCAAAGCTGAAGCCTTAACCTCTGAAGAGGATTCCTTCCTTATACCATGCCTTATGCACAAATATCGTATTTTTATAGAGGCGACCATCAGAATGCGGCGCCGAGCCACTGGGGGCTCGTCGGCAAAAGGTATCCGGGCCAGGAAGGCTCAAGAGGAAGGCGGTTAGGGTCGAAACACCGTCGCAGAGGTATAGTTAAAATCTGCTCTGTGGTTATCATGCTTGAAATGTAACAGCGTCCATCGTGTCCTGGCAGAAAGAGTAGTAGCCGGACTATATCCGGAGATCCTGTCGGTCACGCCTCCACCAGCCAGATTCCAGAACCGGCTTCAAGAGAGGAGGGCAATGCGGGGCCAATGCCGAATTGTCCTCCGACAGAGGATGCGGATAGGCTCTCCGCCACAAATTCCGAAGTAGAGAGCGCCATGAATCACCGGCGCCGACGGGCCGTACTTCGCAATGGTATCTTTTCCGAAGAGGCATTCAATGCCTTCAATTCAGGAGACGCATACATCCGAGCTGCCCAAGATGGACTTGCCCGAGCGACGGACCAGTATGCAAAGGATATACGGGTAAGAAAATTTGATAAGCATGTATATTAGTAGCCCCTGAGACTTGAAACAGTTGAAACAACTAATTTAAGGATCATTGTATGCACAGGTTCTTGTAGAGAAGAATACCAAGTTGTCTCAAGAGCTAGAGGAGTTCAAGACCCAGCTGAGGGTCGCGGTTGCCAAACTAGAGGAATCCCAGAAGGCCTCATCTGGTAAGAAATTTTAAGGACATATACCAGTTAGTATTTGGCTTGCTTTATAAGTCTAATAGAAAATTCTGCAAACAATCCCGGGGAGAATCCGGAGATCGTAAAAGATAGTGAGTCACATCTCCAAAGACAGCTAAAGGCTGGCGAGCGTGTGCTTATGCAGGTTAGGCAGGAGAAAAACAATCTCCAAGATGCCAACATCTGGCTGGGCGTCGAATTGGCAGATGTTCGAGCTCAGCTTGCAGACTCCTTGAAGGAGAACAGGAGGCTTCGTCGCGACATTTATGGTAAGTGCTCAAACGAACTGCGGTACAGTTCGGCGAGGAAGTGTATGAAAAGAGTTTATATCTGTAGGTATGCTGACGGGCCGTCCTGAAGAGGAGATGGCCGGGTCCGCAGGCGATTTGCTGCAAGATCTCTCACAACTACACGGACGAGCTCGGCAGGTGATGCAGGGTATTGCCCAGGCCTTGTGGCCATCCGCTCCCCCGCCAGGAGGCATGGGGGAGCTCGTGGATATGATCAAAGGAGCACGGCGGTGCTTATGGTTATGGAAGGTATCAGCCTGCTGACAAGGTGTGAGGTAAGCCTGGGCCATGGTGAAGACGCGATACGCCAAGGCTGACCCGAACCATATGGCCGAAGTCGGACCGGCAGGGCCAGATGGGCAAGAGATTCCCGTAAGTCTGGTGTATGACAAAGTAGCGTTAGCCGCAAAGTATTCCCAATAGGATTGTAGGCTAAATAGCCTGTTGGATGGTATAGAGGAAGAATATAGCCAGTCCAAGTGACTATGTAATTCAATGGACATATGTAGTCCCTAGCCGGGTTGAAAATCATTTGTCATGGCGGACCTTTTCGCTTCAGCCCCCGGACCCGACAGTCCGGGGTGTACCCGAATACCCGCTCAGTTATGTAAAACCGGGGTATGCATGGAAACCAGGCGTAGGGGTCATAAGTGCTTGAACAGACAAGTACCCAACTAGTTATGTTATATTACATGGGTAGTAAGAAACATCTTCCGGAGAGACTAGTTCCGTTAGGGGTTCCTTTCCCTGGGTACGCATGCATCGATGTGCATGTCCGAACTGCGAACAGAAGCGCAGGACTCAAAACATCTGGGGATTCATGTTGTAGAAAACGAAAAAACATCTTTTGTTCACCGACCGAATATTCCCTTAAGAACGCTAGCTTTCGACTTCACCCAGTCTGAGGTACACATCCGGCTGAACCGGCAGTAACAATCGCAAAGGTGCTCCCCTTCTGCCCTAGCCGAATTAACGGGAACATAGGGCATAAACACAAGAGCCAGGCAACCCAGCATGGCCAAATCTTAAGTCATATCGATGCATATAATGGTGAAGAAAAGGCTATATGGACAAAGGACGCATATGTGGTAGGAAGGAAGCCATAAAAGTAATTATATTTAGCTTCCGTATAGGAAGCCCCCATGTATGGTGAGCACACATAGTGTGGCCGGAGCGATCCGAGCATCCACACTGTATTTAATACTTTGTGTGAAGAAGGTAAAAAGGGCGAGAAAGGAAAAAAGGGGGAACATAATTGAAAGAGAGGGGGTAAGGAGACGAACACTAAGTTCGGCACTAGGCATAGAATCTCCGGAGTCTGGCCGCGTTCCATGGGTTTGGCTCGAGTCTGTTATCGGATGCATCGCACAGACGGTACGCTCCTCCAGTGAGAACTTTATCAATGATGAAGGGACCCCCCCACTTGGGTTTGAGCTTGTCCTTCTTCTCCGGTAGGCGTAGAACGAGTTCGCCAACGTTATAAGTTTTGGCCCGCACTTCTCTGCTTTGATACCTTCGAGCCTGCTGCTGATAGAATGCGGAACGGGCTTTTGCGACGTCGCGCTCCTCCTCGAGGGCATCTAAGTTGTCCTGCTGATCTAGCTCGGCTTCCTTCTCTTCGTACATGTGCACACGAGGTGAGTCATGGATTATGTCGCAGGGTAGTACCGCTTCTGCGCCGTACACCATAAAAAATGGTGTATATCCGGTGGTACGATTCGGCGTGGTCTGCAGCCCCCAGAGTACGGAGTCGAGCTCCTCGACCCAGTGCGTGTTCGATTCTTTCAAGGATCGCACGAGTCTGGGTTTGATGCCGCTCATGATGAGACCATTTGCTCGTTTGACATGGCCGTTTGTTTGGGGGTGATTGACAGAGGCGTAATCGAGCTTAATGGCCATGTTGCCCCACCAAGTTTTCACTTCATCGGCTGTGAAGTTTGAGCCATTGTCAGTGATGATGCTGTGGGGGACACCGTAACAGTGTACAACCCCGGATATGAAGTCTATCACTGGTCCAGATTCGGCCGTTTTAACTGGTTTGGCTTCTATCCATTTGGTGAACTTGTCCACCATGACCAATAAGTATTTTTTCTTATGGCTTCCCCCTTTAAGAGGTCCGACCATATCCAGCCCCCAGACCGCGAAGGGCCAAGTTATGGGGATTGTTTTGGAGAGCGGTAGGGGGCATATGGCTCTGATTGGCGAAGAGCTGGCAACCGACGCAATGTTGGACAAGGTCCTATGCATCTACCCGGGCTATCAGCCAATAAAAACCTGTACGGAAGGCTTTTCTAACAAGTGCCCGAGCCGCAGCATGGTGCCCGCCAAGTCCGGCATGGATTTCAGCCAAGAGTTGCCGCCCTTCCTCTTCGGAGATGCATCTTTGGAGCACTTCGGTGGCACTTTTCTTATAGAGCTCTCCCTCATGGACTTTGTAGGCCTTGGAATGCCGCACAACACAACGTGCTTCATTTTGGTCCTCGGGGAGCTCTTGCCTATCTAGGTAGGCCAAGAATGGCTCGGTCCACGGGATGATGACAACCATGATTTCGTGGGCCGAAGGTGTTATTTCGGTGGCGGAGCCCCCAATTACGCCAGATGGTTCGGTATCTGGGGTTGTATTCGGAGCGGACTGGTGTTGCCGGACTCCCCTTCCCATACCACGGATGGCTTGAACAGCCTTTCCAAGAATATATTAGGTGGGACGGGGTCGTGTTTAGCGCCGATGCGGGCGAGGATATCCGCCGCTTGATTGTTTTCTCGGACCACATGGTGGAATTCGAGCCCCTCGAACCGAGCTGACATTTTGAGGACGGCATTACGATAGGCCGCCATTTTTGGATCCTTGGCATCGAAATCTCCATTTATTTGTGATATTGCGAGGTTTGAGTCGCCGCGCACTTCTAGGCGTTGAATGCCCATAGAGACTGCCATCCAAAGACCATGCAACAGAGCCTCGTATTCGGCTACGTTGTTGGAGTTTGTGTATAATATTTGGAGTATGTATTGGACCGTGTCTCCGGTGGGGGATGTCAGGACTACACCCGCTCCCAATCCGGCTAGCATTTTAGAGCCATCGAAGTGCATGATCCAATTCGAGTACGCGCCGTACTCTTTAGGGAGTTCGGCTTCTGTCCATTCGGCGACAAAGTCAGCCAGTACTTGCGACTTAATGGCCTGCCGTGGTTTGTATGTTATGTCGAATGAAAGGAGCTTGATAGCCCATTTAGCAATCCGTCCCGTGGCGTCGTGGTTGTTTATTATGTCGTTGAGTGGTACTTCGGAGGCCACCGTAATCGAACACTCTTGAAAGTAGTGTCGTAGCTTCCGGGATGCCATGAAGACCGCGTATGCTATCTTTTGATAGTGTGGGTATCGGGATTTGCATGGAGTGAGGACAGTGGACACGTAATATACCGGCTTTTGGAGCGGGAACTTGTATCCGTCTGCTTCTTGTTTGACGACGAGCACTGCGCTTACAACCTGATGTGTTGCAGCTATGTATAATAGCATAGGTTCGCCAGTATTTGGCGCGGTCAAGACTGGATTGCTGGCCAATAGGGTCTTTATTTCTTCCAGTCCAGCCGCGGCCGCATCCGTCCACTCGAAGTGTTTGGTGCGTCGAAGAAGGCGGTAAAGAGGTAGTGCCTTTTCTCCTAATCGGGAGATAAAGCGGCTTAAGGCAGCCATGCATCCAGTTAGTTTCCGGATATGCTTGAGGTCTGTTGGGATAGCCAACTGCGACAGAGCTCGGATTTTTGCCGGATTTGCTTCGATTCCTCTATTGGAAACGATGAAGCCGAGCAACTTCCCGGAGGGTACGCCAAAAACACATTTTTCCGGGTTGAGCTTGATGTCGTATGTTCAAAGGTTGTCGAACGTGAGTCTCAAGTCATCCATTAAAGTTTCAACGTGTCTTGTTTTTATGACCACGTCGTCCACGTATGCCTCCACTGTTTTGCCGATTTGCTTCTCCAGGCATGTCTGAATGATATGTTGATAGGTTGCGCCGGCATTTTTGAGCCCGAAAGGCATAGTGTTGAAACAGAAGGGGCCATATGGCGTTATGAAGGCCGTTGTGGCTTGGCTGTATTCCGCATCTTTATTTGATCGTATCCGGAGTATGCGTCGAGGAAACATAGTGAGTCATGTCCTGTGGTGGCATCGATGATTTGGTCAATGCGAGGGAGGGGGAAGGGATCCTTGGGGCAGGCCTTGTTGAGGTCTTTGAAATCGACACATAGGCGCCAGGATTTGTCCTTCTTTGGTACCATTACCAGATTTGCCAGCCAATCCATATGTTTTATATCTTTGATGAATCCGGCCTCAAGTAGCTTGGCTAGCTCTTCTCCTATGGCTTGTGTTTAGGCTCTGAGAAGCACCTAAGAGTCTGTTTGACTGGCTTGTATCCTTTCAATATATTGAGGCTGTGTTCGGCCAGCCTGCGTGGGATGCCCGGCATGTCTGAAGGATGCCAGGCGAAAATGTCCCAATTCTCGCGTAGGAAGTCTCGCAGTGCGGCGTCCATTGTCGGGCTCAACTGTGTCCCGATGGAAGCTGTCTTTGTGGGGTCCGTTGGATGGACCTGGAATTTGACTATCTTGTCCGCGGGCTTGAATGAGGTGGACTTGGGTCGTTTGTCGAGTATCACGTCGTCTCTGTCCAGTGAGGCGCGCAGCGTTGTTAGTTCTTCGGCCGTTAGGGCTTCGGATAATGCTTCCAGGGCTAGTACGGCAGTTTTATTTTCGACGCGGAGTGCGACGTCCAGATCACTGGCTAGAGTGATGATTCCATTGGGTCCGGGCATTTTGAGCTTCATGTACCCGTAATGGGGTATAGCTTGAAAGCTCGTGAATGCGTCCCGTCCTAAAAGGGTGTGGTATCTGCTGCTGAACGGGGCCACTTGGAACATGATTTCTTCGGACCTATAATTCTCTGGGGTGCCGAATACCACATTGAGTGTGATTTTTCCCGCACACCGTGCCTCCCGACTAGGGATGATTCCCCTCAAGGTCGTGCTGCTTTGCTCAATGCGGCTTTTATCAATTTCCATCTTGTTGAGGGTTTCTTCATAGATCAGGTTTAATCCGCTTCCGCTGTCCATGAGTACTTTAGTGAGCCGGAAGCCATCCACGATTGGGCTAAGGACCAAAGCGGCTGGTGCCCGGACTGTTTGGAATTAAGGTTCGTCACTGGCACTGAAGGTTATAGCAGTGTCGCTCCACGGATTTATTTTTGCCACGTGGCAGACTTCAGCGAAACTTCAATGAGCTCGCTTGCGCCTATTATTTGAGGCGAAAGTCTCGAAGACTGTCAGTACCGCATTGTTGTCTTCGGCGGGATGTTTCTCTATTTATGGTTTACAAGAATATCCTTGCCACTTTTCGCTACCTGCCGGAGTATCCAACATGCTCTAAGGCTATGCGTTGGCGTGGTATCCGGCGTGCTATGAATTTTGCATGGCCCATTGAGCCATTCTTCCAATACGGTTCCACGCCCTAGAGCAGGCTTTGGTTTCTTCGGAATTGGATCAGGTAACTTACGAGAGTTTGCCCTTTTAGTTCAGACGAAGGGTTTAATAAGATCCGGATTATCCCAAAAGTCTGTTTGGGTTTTCCAGGCACTTTCCATCACACAGTACTTCTGTACTATGGCTGCTAAGCCAGCAAAGTGTACTATGTCATGGTGACTTATAGCATTGACGATCCCTTTGTTCGTGCAATTTTTGCAAAAAAGTGAGATTGCATCTTCCTCGCGACAGTCCTTGACCCTGTTTATCACAAGGAGGAATCTGGCCCGGTAGCGATGTACTGTTCTTGGGGCTCTTGTCTGATATGGGAAAGATGGCATATGTCTGGGTTGGTGGGCGTAGTTAAATCCGAATTCTGACCCGATCTAACACCCAGGGGCAGAGGAGCTTTCGGGCTTGGCAGCCCGGGCTCCGGGATGTTGCCCGATTTTTCTGGCCCGTTGCCCGATTCTAAGTTCGGGGTCTGGGTCATGTCCTCCCACGAACGGGTATCCGGCTCAGAGAGCTCGGTAATCCAGACATAGTTCATCCTCAAAGTAGAGGGATAATCCATGTGTGGCTCTTCCATTACCGCTATCTCATGGGTGACCGGTGGGGATTTAATGTCCCTTTGGTCGGGTTTAAGCCCAATCCGATCATAGTCTGTTGCGACTCCCAGAGCGGCGATGTGATCCAAGAGCTTGTTGAGAAAGGAGAGCTCCATTGGATCCATCTGTTCGGTGAGTTCCGAATTGACGTGGATGTTGTTTTCGATGACCCGAGAAGTCATCGTCAGCGCGACAGCCGATCGGGCGGTCATGACGAAGCCGCCTAGTCGGAGAGTTTGGCCTACCGCCAGGGCTCTCCCCAGGTGATGTTGTCCTTGACAACGAGACGAGCCATCAAGCCTTGTAGCGACGACACAGAGGAACTCTCAGTGAAAGCACTAATGTCGGTGTCAAAACCGGCGGATCTCAGGTAGGGGGTCCCGAACTGTGCGTCTAAGGCTAATGGTAACAGGTGGCAGGGGACACGATGTTTTACCCAGGTTCGGGCCCTCTCGATGGAGGTAATACCCTACTTCCTGCTTGATTGATCTTGATGATATGAGTATTACAAGAGTTGATCTACCACGAGATCGTAGAGGCTAAACCCCAGGAGCTAGCCTATGATTATGATTGTTGTTCCCCTACAGACTAAACCCTCCGGTTTATATAGACACCGGAGGAGGCTAGGTGTCAGTGTCAAAACCGGCGGATCTCGGGTAGGGGGTCCCGAACTGTGCGTCTAGGCGGATGGTAACAGGAGACAAGGGACATGATGTTTTACCCAGGTTCGGGCCCTCTCGATGGAGGTAAAACCCTACGTCCTACTTGATTAATATTGATGATATGGGTAGTACAAGAGTGGATCTACCACGAGATCAAGGAGGCTAAACCCTAAAGCTAGCCTATGGTATGATTGTTGTAATGTATGTTGTGTCCTACGGACTAAAGCCCTCCGGTTTATATAGACATCGGAGAGGGCTAGGGTTACACAGAGTCGGTTACAATGGTAGGAGATCTACATATCCGTATCGCCAAGCTTGCCTTCCACGCCAAGGAAAGTCCCATCCGGACACGGGATGGAGTCTTCAATCTTGTATCTTCGTAGTCTTGGAGTCCGGCGGACGATGATAGTCCGGCTGTCGGACACCCCCTAGTCCAGGACTCCCTCAGTAGCCCCTGAACCAGGCTTCAATGACGATAAGTCCGGCGCGCATAATGTTCGGCATTGCAAGGCGGGTTCCTCCCTTGAATAATCCAGAGAAGATCATGAACACCAGGATAGTGTCCGGCTCTGCAAAATAAATTCCACATTCCACCGTAGAGAGAATAAAATGTACACCAGTCCAATCTGCTGACGTATTATGCGGCATGACATCGCACCGCTACCAAGCCTTTATTTGAATCGTTTTTTATTATACCACCTCAGCACGTTTAGCGAAGCGGTTCCCTTGGCACGTCCTATCGAAGCAGAGATCGTGTTCCCCTTATTCCGGGATTCTCATCAATACGGACGTGGGTAACCCAACCGCGCCATTGATGGTGGCGCTTGGGAGATAAGCGAGTTTTACCGGGCTGGTGGGGGACGCATAGTCTCCGTCCGCCTATATATATAGGGGATAAGGATTTACCTTCTCACCTACGCCTTCTTCCTCCTTTGCTTATCCATCTCCGCGCACTCAAGCTCCAACGCCCAAGCTCGCGCATCTCGCCTCGACCTTCTCCGATCATGTCTGGAGCGGGAGGCAAATGGTTGGCCTCCACTGTTAAGGAGGAGCACATCACCAAGCTACGCAGCGCCGGATACCTTTCCAGCGACATTGCACATCGGCTGCCCGACGAGGGGCAGCTCATCCCCACCCCCGGGCCCCATGAGAGGGTTGTTTTCCTCCCCCATTTCCTCCGCGGATTGGGCTTTCTACTCCACCCATTCGTCCGGGGGCTCATGTTTTACTACGGCCTGGATTTCCACGATCTGGCGCCGAACTTCATCCTCAACATCTCGGCGTTTATCGTCGTGTGCGAGGCCTTCCTCTGCATCCGGCCCCACTTCGGCTCAAGACCTTCAACGTCAAGCCGAAGGTTGTGCAGGGCACGCAAGCGGAATGCGGAGGCGCCATGTTGGGCAAGTTGCCCAACGTCCTCTGGCTCGAAGGGGCCTTCGTGGACTCCGTCAAGGGGTGGCAATCGGGGTGGTTCTACATCACCGAGCCGCGCGAGCCCACATGGGCGGCGGCCCCCGAGTTTAGATCTGGTATCCCCACGCAGCTCACCTCCTGGAAAGAGAAGGGCTTGTTGTGGGGCAATCCGAAGGAGCTGACGGGACTCCGTGCCTGTATCCAGAAGCTGGTGAACAATCAGACGTGGTCCAAGTCATGCTCATCCACCGGATTCTCCCATGCCAAGAACGGGCATTCAATCTGTGGGAGTTCAATCCGGAACAGCACCGGGCGCTAAGCGGGCTCTTCGACACGACGTACGAAGGCGCCTGGAGGGTGCTGTTTAAGGGCGCCGAAGCCCCCGCGTCCGCGACGGAAGATCGCGGATTTCGCTTGCAGCATTCAGCCGACAAGGTAAGTGATTCAACCCCTTTACGGGACACTTGTGGTGCATAGATTGATTCTAAGAGAGTTCTAATCTCTCCTTTCCTTTGGCAGGAATGGATGGAGAAGGCCGAGCAGCTCATCTGTCCGGCTCCCATGCCAGAAGACCCAGTGGACGCCCGTCTAGCGGGGCTGCTGGTGCCGGCACCGCACGTGGTGCCGGAGAAGAAGGCCAAGAAGGTGGCCATGGGGACTCGAGAGAGTTCCCGTAATCAGGTGTCCGGCGATGAGGCGGAATCCTCCCCCGAAGACGAGGAGGAGGAAGAAGACTCTCTCCCAGAGGAGGGAGAGAAGAAGAGGAAGGCTCCCCCGATAGGGGAGGCCTAAGGGTCCAAGAGGGGAAGGACTATTCCCCCGGATAGCTCTGCCAACATCGACGTTGGCGAGGAAGAATGGCCTTCAAGGGCCAGGCCTCCGGCGAGATCGTCGGTATCCGGATCCATGATATGCAATTTCTTTTGTGCCACATAGTGTCCTACTAATGTCGCATACTGTCCGCAGTCTGGCCGATGATGATCTTCCCGCTTCATCAAGCGGGTCGTTGGCCCCGTCGGATGTGGATTCACTTCCGACTGCCTCTACCCCCCGCGCCGACGAGGACGCCGAGGTGGGATCCCAGAGAGGGACCCATCAGGAGGAGGCTCCGGAGGCGCCGCCAGTCAGCCTCCCGGACTTTGCGCTGGACTCTACATCGGAACCTGCAACGGTTCCAGAGTCCGGCAGGCGGCCCCTTCGCAAGAGGGGCAAGACTGTGACGCCGGCGGCCTCCATCCAACCGGAGGCGCCGGACAACTTGCTGGAGGCGCTCAAAGGCGCTTCCATCGAGGAGGAACACCGCACTATCATGAGTACGGTGATTCAGAAGGTTCAGCTCGCCAAGAGCGGGCTGACCGAAGCTTGCAGCAGCCTTCTAACAGGCTTTGAGGTAAGAAGTTATAATTATGTAATGTAAGATATGTAAAAATATTACTGCATAGACAGTAGCCCCTGATGCTCAGTTTGGTGTTCGGAAAGAAAAGCCGGACTGAGGATCTAAGAAGATATACGCAGGGTTGCTTAAAATATGTCAATATGGGCTTGCAGGCTGCGCTGCTGACCTCTGCCGCATTGACTGTGGAGGTTAGTGTGTTGAAGTAGGATCTCGAGCGGTCCGAGCAAGAGCTCGGCCATGCCAAGAAGCGGCTCGAGGACAAAGAAGGTGAGTAACACCACTTTGAATAGTTACCTTACAGAAAAGGATTTAGGTTTCCATAAGATTAACAAGGATAGTATGAGTATTGCAGGGGCCACGAGCGAGGTGGCAGCCCTGAAGGAAGCTGTGTCCGCGGCCGAACGCAGTGCGGCCGCGGAACGGGCAGAGCGAGAAAAGCAGGAGGCACAGGTGGCGGAAGTACGGCAAGAGCTCCGGGCTCTCATGGAGAAGCATGAGAGCTTGGAGCGTGACTCCAAGACTCGAGAGTCCGAGCTTGCCTCGGCTCTCGAAAGTGCCAAGTCCGCCAAGGCCGAGGCCCGTAAGGCCCTTCAGGAGATTGAAGATTTAAAGAAGATAGCGGCGGGTAAGGCATTTTTCATGCAAAGCAAGCATGTTAATGTAAACTACCTGACACTTACCCACATTCGGAGCTCTCCAGGGGCGTTTGCAGATCTGCCGTGCAGTGTATCCGATGCCACCGCATTCTACCGTGGCGAGGAGGGGAGCTCAACGGAGAAGGTCTTCTGGTCTCAGTACGCTGAGGCCAGCCATCCGATGCCCCCAAGCGACCAGTTGAAGCAGCTGGTCGAACTCCACAAGGTAGCTGGGGAGGCCATGAAGGGCCTTATAGTCCGGCCGTGGCCTGGACAGGCCATGCCTGGGAGCTACTTCGGCCTCGTGCGGCGGCTGGTAGATGCGTGCCCCTGGGTGGAGGTCATCAAGCGCTCCGCCTGTATTGAAGGTGCTCGTCGGGCCCTTGCCCGCACGAAGGTGCATTGGGGCAGGCTGGATGCGGAGAAGCTTCTCACTGACCCACCGCCACCGGGCAAGGAGTATCGCACGCCCGAAATGTATTATAAGACTGTCCTGAAGGGAGCCCGCGATATTGAGGATGAGTGCTCCAGAGATGTAATTTTTGAGTAAACTCGCTATGTATTATCTTGTGCGCTGAAAACTTTGTTCATGTGCGCCTTAGGCAACGCTTGTTTAATTTAAAATATTACCTTCTGTGCGGCCGTTTATGAAATCTGAGAGATGGCAAGTCGTTGGCTTCAGCCCCCAAGCCACGAGTGCTGGGGTGTTCGGGATAAACTTGAGCACTCTTGTTCCAATTTTTGGGTCCATCTAGGGAGGCGCTCAACACAACGAACAAGGCAACCGGACTTATAATGCTTGAACACTCTCACTTAGCCATAGAATTCTATAATTTTAAATTTCGGCGAAGCCCCTCGTATTCGGAAGACCGAATCCGGGGCGCTATCCACGCCTTCGTCGGACATTGTCCGGAACTTCGCTCGAAGCGGCGTGAGTCTTTAAGGACCCGAAAAGACCTCTCGAACAGCGACCAGTCTCTCGCCTTATCATGCCGGTCAGTTTTAGCTTTCTCCATTGAGGCGCTCGCCCGGCTCAACCGGGGCGCAATCGCAGTGGTTCTCCCAGTGCCACCTTAGCCGACAGAACGGAACGTAAGGCACCACAACGTGGGAGCCGGGAAAACCCAACTATTGACCCAAGACATGATTCGGAGCCGATTCATATAATGTTGTAAGTTCGGGGTGCCGCACTTATGAAAGTGTTCGTACTTATCACACCATAACATGGGGAACATAAGCCCCTGGTGTATTAGGCCGTACCAAAATATACGGGTGCAAGATGTCATGTAATGAACATATATATAAAAAGTAATGTAACTGCAGTCGAAAAGTGCTGCATTATTTATTAAAGGAAATCTGCAATGAGTGCGGACTGATACAAATAGTGCGGTAAGCAAGGGATTTGGACTAATTAAACATGTCCCCCTCCAGGGGTAAGCTGCGGACTTGGTGTATATAATCGAATTTAGTGCTCGTGATTGAGACCACCTAAGTGTTCGTCGCAGCCTTCTTTCTTCCCTGGCTGTTGCATCATGAGTTCGGCAGGTTCACCGCCGGACAGGGCCTCTGGTTAACGGAGTCATGTGTATACAAAGAAGGAAAATAATAATAATAATAAGGGGGCACGCTTGCGAGCCCCTGGTGTGGTCGAGCCGCACTCTTTGTCCGTTGTGATCGTGCCCCTTCCCTTGCGCCCATGGTATCTCCAAGGCGTAATGATGTACGCGGAGGGTTGTTTTTGCAATCATGCGAGGGCGGGGGTCAGGGCCGCATTGCTACGCGTGCTCTGATCGTGCCAGGTGGTCTTGGTTGGTATTGCTTCGGGCGTGTTTTGCTATATCCGGCCGTTTAACGGTCGGACTCGAAATTTGCCTTGAAAGGCTGCTCTGTACTTCTGTCGCGAGAGCCGCTCTATGTTCCTCCGTTCGGAGGGAGCGTTCTGTATTTCCGTTGACCGTGATGACTCCACGAGGGCCTGGCATCTTGAGCTTGAGGTATGCATAATGCGGCACCACGTTGAACTTTGCAAACGCGGTTCGTCCGAGCAGAGCGTGATAGCCGCTGCGAAACGGGACTATGTCGAAGATTAACTCCTCGCTCCAGAAATTGTCCGGGGATCCGAAGACCACTTCCAGTGTGACTGAGCCTGTACAGTTGGCTTCCACACCTGGTATGACACCTTTAAAGGTTGTCTTTGTAGGTTTAATCCTTGACGGGTCTATGCCCATCTTGCACACTGTATCCTGATAAAGCAGGTTCAGGCTACTACCGCCGTCCATCAGGACTCTCGTGAGGTGGAATGCATCGATGATTGGGTCTAAAACCAATGCGGCGAATCCGCCATGGCGTATGCTGGTCGGATGGTCTCTTCGATCGAAAGTGATCGGACAAGAGGACCATGGATTGAACTTCGGGGCGACTGGCTCCATCGCATAGACATCCCTTAGTGCACGCTTCCTCTCCCTCTTGGGTATATGGGTTGCGTAAATCATGTTCACCGTCCGCACTTGTGGGGGAAAACCCTTCTGTCCTCTATTGTTCGGCGGTCGGGTCTCCTCATCGTCGTCGCTGTTTAGCCCCTTGTCATTGTTTTCGGCAATTAACTTGCCTGCCTGCTTGAAGACCCAGCAATCTCTGTTGGTGTGATTAGCTGGCTTTTCAGGGGTGCCGTGTATCTGGCATAAGCGGTCGAGTATTCGGTCCAAATTGGACGGACCCGGAGTGGTTCTTTTGAATGGCTTCTTCCGCTGACCGGGTTTAGAGCCTCGGAATCCGACGTTTACTGCCGTATCCTCCTTGTCATCGCCGTTAATGCGGCGTTTATTTTTACTTCGATGTGACCTGCCATTGTTGTCCTTAGTATCCGGACTGCCAGAATTTTTGTGGAGGTTGTTGCTACGAGCTAGCCAGCTATCCTCTCCCGCGCAAAAGCGGGTCATTAATGATGTGAGGGCTGCCATGGATTTCGGCTTTTCCTGTCCCAGGTGCCGGGCTAGCCACTCGTCGCGGATGTTATGTTTGAAGGCTGCAAGGGCCTCTGCATCCGAACAATCGATGATTTGGTTTTTCTTTGTCAAGAACCGTGTCCAGAATTGTCTGGCCGATTCGTCTGGCTGCTGAATTATGTGGCTGAGGTCATCGGCATCTGGTGGCCGCACATAGGTGCCCTGGAAGTTGTCGAGGAATGCGGCTTCCAGGTCTTCCCAACACCCAATTGACTCTGCGGGCAAGCTATTGAGCCAATGCCGTGCTGGTCCTTTAAGCTTGAGTGGGAGATACTTGATGGCATGGAGATCGTCGCCGCGGGCCATATGGATGTGAAGAAGATAATCTTCGATCCAAACCGCGGGGTCTGTTGTGCCATCGTAGGATTCGATGTTTACGGGTTTAAACCCTTCAGGGATTTGATGATCCATTACTTCGTCAGTGAAGCATAGCGGGTGTGCGGCGCCTCTGTATTGAGCAATATCACGACGCAGCTCGAAAGAGCGTTGTCTGCTATGTTCGGCCCGGCCGGGGTTATTGTATCCGGCACGACGGTATTCGTCGCGGGTCGTGGGGCGCCCTCGTGATCCGTAGATGGATCTGGATTGCCTTGCTTTGTCCTCCAATACGTCCCGCAAGTCCGGCGCGTTCCCTTTGTGCTTCGTACTTTTGGAGCGATGCCGGGGTACGGTGTTGGTTGAGGGCTTGGATGCCTCTCTATCGCGACCACGTGGTGGTCGGTCTGCCGTATCATGCGCTGGTGATGAAGGTATGTACGCTTCCTCCTCTAGTCGGGGGAGCAACTTGCGTCTTGGGTAACTTTTGGAGGGGCGTTCAAGTTTATACTCTTCGGCCGCGAGGACCACGGTCCATCAATCGGCCAGCAGGTCCTGATCAGCTTGAAGATGTTGCTGCTTTTTCTGTAGGCTATTTGCCGTGGCGATAAGCCTGCGTTTGAAACGCTCTTGTTCGACGGGATCCTCGGGCACGACGGATTCGTCATCGTTGAGGCTTTCCTCGTCCTCGGAGGGAGGAATATAGTTATGATCCTCGACCTCTTCATCTGCCGCCCTCTCATGAGGGCTTGCTTCTGCATCCTCCTGCGCTGATTCTTGCTGGAGGGGATTGTCTTCGGCACTCTCTGGGGTATTATTATCTCCTGTGCCGGAATCTCCATTCTTGCTGTGGCGGGATTTAGAGCGGCGCCGCTGACGCTGGCGTTTGGGCTGCTTTTTTAAAGAATCTGCCTCCGCTGCTTCTTCGTCGTCCCCGTCTTTTGGGGTGTCCACCATGTATATGTCATATGACGAGGTGGTCTTCCAGTGCCCTGTGGGCGCTGGTTCCTGTTCGTCTCCGGCATCGTCGTCCATGGCGTCGATGTCTTCTGAGTCATAGTCTAGCATGTCGGTTAGATCGTCGACACTGGCTACAAAGTGGGTGGTGGGTGGGTTCTGAATTTCTTCGTCGTCCGTATCCCAACCATCCTGGCCATAGTCCGACCAGGACTCTCCGGATAGCGAGAGATGCTTTAGCGAATTTAGGATGTCGCCAAAGGGCGAGTGTTGGAAGATGTCCGTGGCGGTGAATTCCATAACCGGCGCCCAATCCGATTCGATTGGCAGGGGCGCGGGAGGTCAGGAGTCCGGCAAGGAGTCCGGCACCTCGGAGTCACGAGCTTCGCGAGGGACAAGGGTAGTGTTCGGCTCCATCGCCGTGGAAGTTGAAGTCCCCGAGGCGGTGTCCAACCACCGGTCCTCGATCTGGGCGATCGGCTCCCGTCTAAGGGCCAGAGCGGATTGTTGTGCGGCCACCAAGGCACTGTTCGGTGACAGAGCTAGATCATGCCCATCGTAACAGTGCGACACGCTTGGCTGTGGCTCGAGCCCGTCGAGAATCAAGTCCCTGCGGATGTCGGCCGTGAAGTTTAGGCTTCCGAATCTGACCTGACGGCCAGGGGCGTAGCTTTCGATCTGCTCCAGGTGGCCAAGCGAATTAGCCCGCAGTGTGAAGCCGCCGAATACGAAGATCTGTCCGGGGAGAAAAGTCTCACCCTGGACAGCGTTGTTGGTCGAAGATGCCATCGAGCCTATCGGTAACGACACAGAGGAACTCTCAATGAAAGCACCAATGTCGGTGTCAAAACCGGCGGATCTCGGGTAGGGGGTCCCGAACTGTGCGTCTAGGCGGATGGTAACAGGAGACAAGGGACACGATGTTTTACCCAGGTTCGGGCCCTCTCGATGGAGGTAAAACCCTACGTCCTGCTTGATTAATATTGATGATATGGGTAGTACAAGAGTGGATCTACCACGAGATCAAGGAGGCTAAACCCTAAAGCTAGCCTATGGTATGATTGTTGTAATGTATGTTGTGTCCTACGGACTAAAGCCCTCCGGTTTATATAGACACCGGAGAGGGCTAGGATTACACAGAGTCGGTTACAATGGTAGGAGATCTACATATCCGTATCGCCAAGCTTGCCTTCCACGCCAAGGAAAGTCCCATCCGGACACGGGACGGAGTCTTCAATCTTGTATCTTCGTAGTCTTGGAGTCCGGCGGATGATGATAGTCCGGCTGTCCGGACACCCTCTAGTCTAGGACTCCCTCACTAGGGTTACACGGAGTCTGTTACAAAGAAGGAGATCTAACATCCGAATCGCCAAGCTTGTCTCCCACGCAAAGGAGAGTCCCATCCAGACATGGGACGAAATCTTGAGTCTTGTATCTTCATAGTCCAACAGTCCGTCCAAAGTATATAGTCCAGCTGTACGGATACCCCCTAATCCAGGACTCCCTCAACAGTTACACCTACTTTCCCCTACATCTGCTAGCCCACCACTGGAAGAGGTCATGCAACCTACTCAATTATGCTAGAGCCCATAATAGCTTGTGGCTGCACACGGAAGTTTCTAGCATGAATAATCTTATGATCCCTTTGAGCCTGGGTGGCGAACCGTAGGATGATCACACGAGTACTCTGGGATATCCTAGGACAACACTGGATTCTCCAGGTGCCCGCAACCAATCCACCCAGATGTGTATTTAAGTAGCCACCTTAAGTTAACCATTAATTAACAATTCTCACATCTGTCATGGATACACTCACCCAATCCACGTCTACGAGCATAGCATAGCAATCTAAGCATAACGTAGAAGTAACTCCCAAAGGTTTGATAATAAAAGGGGCAATAGGTCCTACCTCATCATCTACTTCCCAAACCCACATGTTATTCAGATCCTAACCATGCAATGTTTGAGGATTGGAACTAATGCATAAAAACTGGGTAATAAAGGGATATGATCAAAGTGTTACTTGCCTTGTTGACGATCTGCAAAACCTAGAGACTCGTAGTAGCACGCTTCGCACTCCGGGAATTCTATCGCAAACAAACAATAACATACATAAGCACTCAAAAAAGAAGCACAGGTAAAACTCGAATAAGAAGATCCAAACAGATAGTCCTAGTGAAGAGCTTCGACTTGCAAAAAGAATCAACTCAAACGGAGCAACGAAACTCACGATACGAACGAAACAAGATTCATTTACTAATCTGGACTAAAGTCAAATTTTACAGTACCAAAATCATGTTCAAGTTGGTTAACAGAAAGAGGGCTTCAATATGAAGATTTAGGCACTGGTTTCATCTAATTTGGATAAACGAGCAAAAAGTTATACTAGATCGAAGATCAGGGCAGAAATCCCGATCGAAATAATCACAGATAAAACCCTGGAAAATAAAACAAACGAACAGACTAACGAATGAATGTTTGTTGTCTGAGACTAACCGGTGAACAGCGTTCGCTAAAATGAACGAATGGACAAACGTCCGCTAAACAACTAAACTGAAAAAAATGAACCGATCTAATTAAAAAAACAGATCTAGGGTTTTTCTAGAAAAACGATGGTTTGACTTAACCAAAAAAAACGAAACAGCGACGACGGTGGGTACCTCCGGCTGGGCGGGGCGGCATTTGGAAGCGGTGGGGCTCTGGCTCGGCGGCGGCGGTGACGAGGGGCAACGGCGGCGGCGTCGGGCGGCGGTGGCTTGCGGGTGCGGGGCGGGGGTGGTTGGCGGAGAGGGCGGCGGGGCGGCGCGGCTTTATAGGGGGTCGGGTGTAACACCCCCAGTGTCATGCTACAGTAACCCTTCGTGATTAAGCTAATCATTTTTCCAAACAGTACTTAATCACCCTTGATTCAAATCTCATTTGCAATTCCACTTTGGAATCAAATTCAATTTGCAAGTGAATTTTGAAGTTGCACAAAAGTTGCTGCAAAATAGTCCATCATATAGTAAAAATTCCATAACAAATGATTGTTCAAGAAAACAACATCACCTCCAAGCTAAGATGGACTATAGCAAATTAAAACAAGTGCCAACTCAGCAAATTAATTGTTTTTCCATGTTTTTTGCAAATTCCATCTAATTCAAACTTCTTCCAAACTTTTTTGTGGCTGTGCCAAAAATTGCGTTGTATTTATGTGGACAATTCCCATATTTAAAAAAAAACATTTTGGCACCCTAAATATTACAAAACCCCTTTCTGTAAAAGAAAAGCAAAATTATAGAAAAAGGAAAAGAATAGACCAGGCTGCACTGTGCACTTGGCCCAACCGCGCAATAGTGCCAGCCTAGCCCACCTGCCCCAGCCTTTCGTCCTCCTCCTGCAACAGGCGAAGGCCGAGCCGCCATGGCCGCACGGCACTCGCCCCGCGCACTGATGCGCTGCGGGTGGATAAGAACAGCCCCCCGACGCTCTCTCTCTCGCCCAAACCCTAACCCACATCAGATCCCCCTCCTCCTCGCTCTCTCTCTCTCGCTCACTTCCCTCTCTCATGCAGCTGAACGCGCCCGCCGCCGTCGCTGCATTGATCCCGCGGCCACCGCCATCGCCCCGCATCACCGACAAGTCGTAGTCATCCGTCGTCGTCCTCCATGTCGACCGGTGCCCACCGTTGGAGCTGGGGGCACCATAGCGCCGGATCCACCTTGCCCCCATCCGCCTCGGTCGCCATCAATCTTCCTCCTCTCCGGCGACTCCTGCTGCTACTAAGCCTATCACCGGCCTTCATGTGCCGCTCGGTGAGCCCCTCATCCTTCTTCCTCTTCTTGTTGACTCTAGCGCGCTCCCTAGCTGCTTTCCCCACGCGCGCCCGAACGCAGCGCCGCGGAGCTCGTCACCGGCGAGTCTCCGGTGACCAATTGGTCATGGGCGTATGCCCGTTAGCTTCACCGCATCGCGCAGCACCCGCCTAGCCCTTTCGCCTGAGCTGTAGCACGCCGTAGCTGTTGGGGAACGTAGTAATTTCAAAATTTTCCTACGCACACGCAAGATCATAGTGATGATATAGCAACGAGAGGGGAAAGTGTTCGTCCACGTACCCTCGTAGACCGTAAGCGGAAGCGTTTAGCACAACGCGGTTGATGTAGTCGTACGTCTTCATGATCCGACCGATCCAAGCACCGAACGTACGGGGCCTCCGAGTTCAGCACACGTTCAGCTCGATGACGATCTCCGGCCTCCGATCCAGCCGAGCTCCGGAGATGAGTTCCGTCAGCACGACGGCGTGGTGATGATGATGATGTACTACCGGCGCAGGGCTTCGCCTAAACTCCGCGACGATATGACCGAGGTGGAATATGGTGGAGGGGGGCACCGCACACGGCTAAGGAACGATCCGTAGATCAACTTGTGTGTCATGGGGTGCCCCCTGCCCCCGTATATAAAGGAGCAAGGGGGAGGAGGCGGCCGGCCAAGGGAGGGTGTGCCAGGGAGGAGTCCTACTCCCACCGGGAGTAGGATTCCCTCCTTTGCTAGTTCAACTAGGAGATCTTCCATGTAGTAGGAGTAGGAGAGAAGGAAAGGGAAGAGAGAAGGGAAGGAAGGAGGGGGTGTGGCCCCTCCCCCTAGTCCAATTCGGACTAGGCCTTGGGGGGCGCACGACTTTCCCTAGGCAGCCCCTCTCTCTTTCCCGTATGGCCCAATAAGGCCCAATACTTCTCCCCAGCGAATTCCCGTAACTCTCCGGTACTCCGATGAATACCCGAATCACTTGGAACCTTTCCGAAGTCCGAATATAGTCGTCCAATATATCGATCTTTACGTCTCGACCATTTTGAGACTCCTCGTCATGTCCCCGATCTCATCCGGGACTCCGAACTCCTTCGGTACATCAAAACTCAAAAACTCATAATAAAACTGTCATCGAAACCTTAAGCGTGCAGACCCTACGGGTTCGAGAACTATGTAGACATGACTGAAACACGTTTCCGGTCAATAACCAATAGCGGGACCTGGATGCCCATAATGGCTCCCACATATTGTACGAAGATCTTTATCGGTCAAACCGCATAACAACATACGTTGTTCCCTTTGTCATCGGTATGTTACTTGCCCGAGATTTGATCGTCGGTATCCAATACCTAGTTCAATCTCGTTACCGGCAAGTCTCTTTACTCGTTCTGTAATGCATCATCCCGCAACCAACTCATTTGGTCACATTGCTTGCAAGGCTTATAATGATGTGCATTACCGAGAGGGCCCAGAGATACCTCTCCGACGATCGGAGTGACAGAACCTAATCTCAAAATACGCCAACTCAACATGTACCTTTGGAGACACCTGTAGTACTCCTTTATAATCACCCAGTTACGTTGTGATGTTTGGCAGCACCCAAAGTGTTCCTCCGGTAAAAGGGAGTTGCATAATCTCATAGTTACAGGAACATGTATAAGTCATGAAGAAAGTAATAGCAACATATTAAACGATCAAGTGCTAGGCTAACGGAATGGGTCAAGTCAATCACATCATTCTCCTAATGATGTGATCCCATTAATCAAATGACAACACATGTCTATGGTTAGGAAACATAACCATCTTTGATCAACAAGCTAGTCAAGTAGAGGCATACTAGTGACACTATGTTTGTCTATGTATTCACACATGTATCATGTTTCCGGTTAATACAATTCTAGCATGAATAATAAACATTTATCATGAAATAAGGAAATAAATAATAACTTTATTATTGCCTCTAGGGCATATTTCCTTCAGTCTCCCACTTGCACTAGAGTCAATAATCTAGTTCACATCGCCATGTGATTTAACATCAATATTCATATGTGTATATGATTAAGACCCATTGTTCACATCGTTATGTGACCAACACCCAAAGGGTTTACTAGAGTCAATAATCTAGTTCACTTTGCTATGTGATTAATACCCAAAGAGTACTCAGGTGTGATCATGTTTTGCTCGTGAGAGAAGCTTAGTCAATGGGTCTGTCACATTCAGAGCCGTATGTATTTTGCAAATATTCTATGTCTACAATGCTCTGTACGGAGCTACTCTAGCTAATTGCTCCCACTTTCAATATGTATCCAGATTAAGACCTAGAGTCATCTGGATCGGTGTAAAAGTTTGCACCGATGTAACTTTTACAACGAACTCTTTTATCATCTCCATAATCAAGAAACATCTCCTTAGTCCTTACTAAGGATATTCTTGACCGCTGTCCAGTGATCTACTATTAGATCAATATTGTATTCCCTTGCCAAACTCAGAGCAAGGTATACAATATGTATGGTTCACAGCATAGCATACTTTATAGAACCTATGACTGAGGCATAGGGAATGACTTTTCATTCTCTTTCTATTTTCTGCCATGGTTGGGTCTTGAGTCTTACTCAATTTCACACCTTGCAACACAGGCAAGAACTCCTTTGATTGTTCCATTTTGAACTATTTCAAAAATTTATCAAGGTATGTATTCATTGAAAAATCTTATCAAGTGTCTTGATCTATCTATATAGATCTTGATGCTCAATGTGTAAGTAGCTTCACCGAGGTATTTCTTTGAAAAACTCTTATTCAAGTATCCTTTCATGCTTTGCAGAATAATTCTACATTATTTCCGATCAACAATATGTCATTCACATATACTTATCAGAAATGCTGTAGTGCTCCCACTCACTTTCTTGTAAATACAGGCTTCACCATAAGTCTGTACAAAACTATATGCTTTGATCAACATATCAAAGCGTATATTCCAACTCTGAGATGCTTGCACCAGTCCATAGATGGATCGCTGGAGCTTGCACATTTTGTTAACACCTTTAGGATTGACAAAACCTTCTGGTTGCATCATATACAACTCTTCTTTAAGAAAACCATTAAGGAATGCAGTTTTGACATCCATTTGCCAGATTTCATAAATTGTGGCAATTGCTAACATGATTCGGACAGACTTAAGCATCGCTACAGTTGAGAAAATCTCATTGTAGTCAACACCTTGAACTTGTCAAAAACCTTTTTGCGACAAGTCGAGCTTTGTAGATAGTAACACTACTATCAGCATCTGTCTTCCTCTTGAAGATCCATTTATACAATATGGCTTGCCGATCATCGGGCAACTCCACCAAAGTCCACACTTTGTTCTCATACATGGATCCAATCTCAGATTTCATGGCCTCAAGCCATTTCGCGGAATCTGGGCTCATCATCGCTTCCTCATAGTTCATAGGTTCATCATGGTCTAGTAACATGATTTCTAGAATAGGATTACCGTACCACTCTGGTGCGGACCGTACTCTGGAAAACCTATGAGTTTCTGTAATAACTTGATCTGAAGTTTCATGATCATCATCATTAACTTCCTCACTAATTGGTGTAAGAATCACTGGAACTGATTCCTGTGATGAACTACTTTCCAATTCGGGAGAAGGTACAATTACCTTATCAAGTTCTACTTTCCTCCCACTCACTTCTTTCAAGAGAAACTCCTTCTCTAGAAAGGATCCATTTTTAGCAACGAATATCTTGCCTTCGGATCTGTGATAGAAGGTGTACCCAATAGTTTCCTTTGGGTATTCTATGAAGACACACTTCTCCGATTTGGGTTTGAGCTTATCAGGATGAAACTTTTTCACATAAGCATTGTAGCCCCAAACTTTAAGAAACGACAACTTGGGTTTCTTGCTAAACCACAGTTCATATGGTGTCGTCTCAATGGATTTAGATGGTGCCCTTTTAACGTGAATGCAGTTGTCTTTAATGCATAACCCCAAAACAATAGTGGTAAATCAATAAGAGACATCATAGATCGCACCATATCCAATAAAGTGCGGTTACGACGTTCGGACACACCATAACGTTGTGGTGTTCCAGGTGGCGTGAGCTGTGAAACTATTTCACATTGTTTTAGTTGAAGACCAAACTCGTAACTCAAATATTCGTCTCCGCGATCAGATCGCAGAAACTTTATTTTCTTGTTACGATGATTTTTCCACTTCACTCTGAAATTCTTTGAACCTTTCAACTATTTCAGACTTATGTTTCATCAAGTAGATATACCCATATCTGCTCAAATCATCTTGTGAAGGTCAGAAAATAACGATACTTGCCACGAGCATCAACACTCATTGGATCGCATACATCGGTATGTATTATTTCCAATAAGTCAGTAGCTCGTTCCATTGTTCCGAAGAACGGAGTTTTAGTCATCTTGCCCAAAAGGCACGGTTCGCAAGCATCATATGATTCATAACCAAGTGATTCCGAAAATCCATCTTTATGGAGTTTCTTCATGCGCTTTACAACGATATGACCCAAACGGCAGTGCCACAAATAAGTTGCACTATCATTATTAACTTTGCATCTTTTGGCATCAATATTATGAATATGTGTATCACTACGATCGAGATCCAACAAAATATTTTCATTGGGTGTATAACCATCGAAGGTCTTATTCATGTAAACAGAATAACAATTATTCTTTAACTTCAAATGAATAACCGTATTGCAATAAACATGATCAAATCATATTCATGCTCAACGCAAACGCTAAATAACATTAATTTAGGTTTAACACACTAATCCCGAAAGTATAGGGAGTGTGCGATGATGATCATATTAATCTTGGAACTACTTCCAACACTCATCGTCACTTTCCCTTCAACTAGTCTTTGTTTATTCTGTCACTCCTGTTTCGAGTTACTAATCTTAGCAACCGAACAAGTATCAAATACTCAGGGGCTACTATAAACACTAGCAAGGCACACATTAATTACCTGTATATCAAATATACCCTTGTTCACTTTGCCATCCTTCTTATCTACCAAATATTCAGGACATTTCCGCTTCCAGTGACTATTTCCTTTGTAGTGTAAGCACTTAGTTTCAGGCTATGGTCCAGCTTTGGGCTTCTTTGCAGGAGTGACAACTTGCTTGTCTTTCCACTTGAAGTTCCCTTTCTTTCCCTTTGCCCTTTTGTTGAAACTAGTGGTCTTGTCAATCATCAACACTTGATGCTCTTTCTTGATTTCTACCTTCATCGATTTCAACATCACGAAGAGCTTGGGAATCGTTTTCGTCATCCCTTGCATACTATAGTTCATCACGAAGTTCTACTAACTTGGTGATGGTGACTAGAGAATTCTGTCAATCACTCTCTTATCTGGAAGATTAACTCCCACTTGATTCAAGCGATTGAAGTACCCAGACAATCTGAGCACATGCTCACTAGTTGAGCGATTCTCCTCCATCTTTTAGCTATAGAACTTGTTGGAGACTTCATATCTCTCAACTCGGGTATTTGCTTGAAATATCAATTTCAATTTCTGGAACATCTCATATGGTCCATGACGTTCAAAACGTCCTTGAAGTCCCGATTCTAAGCCGTTAAGCATGGTGCACTAAACTATCAAGTAGTCGTCATATTGAGCTGGCCAAACGTTCATAACGTCTGCATCTGCTCCTGCAATAGGTTTGTCACCTAGCGGTGCATTAAGGACATAATCCTTCTGTGCAGCAATGAGGATAAACCTCAGATCACGGATCCAATCCGCATCATTGCTACTAACATCTTTCAACACAGTTTTCTCTAGGAACATATCAAAATAAACATATGAAAGCAACAACGTGAGCTATTGACCTACAACATAATTTGCAAAATACTACCAGGACTAAGTTCATGATAAATTTAAGTTCAATTAATCATATTACTTAAGAACTCCCACTTAGACAGACATCTCTCTAGTCATCTAAGTGATCATGTGATCCAAATCAACTAAACCATGTCCGATCATCACGTGAGATGGAGTAGTTTCAATGGTGAACATCACTATGTTGATCATATCTACTATATGATTCACGCTCGACCTTTCGGTCTCCGTGTTTCGAGGCCATATCTGTATATGCTAGCCTCGTCAAGTTTAACCTGAGTATTCCGCGTGTGCAACTGTTTTGCACCCGTTGTATTTGAACGTAGAGCCTATCACACCCGATCATCACGTGGTGTCTCAGCACGAGAACTTTCGCAACGGTGCATACTCAGGGAGAACACTTCTTGATAATTACTGAGAGATCATCTTAAAATGCTACCGTCAAACAAAACAGAATAAGATGTATAACAGATAAACATCATATGCAATCAAAATATGTGACATGATATGGCCATGATCATCTGGCGCCTTTGATCTCCATCTCCAAAGTACTATCATGATCTCTATCGTCACCGGCACGACACCATGATCTTCATCATCTTGATCTATATCAATGTGTCGTCACATGGTCGTCTCGCCAACTATTGCTCTTGCAACTATTGCTATCGCATAGCGATAAAGTAAAGCAATTATTTGGCACTTGCATCTTATGCAACAAAGAGACAACCATAGGGCTTCTGCCAGTTGCCGATAACTTCAACAAAACATGATCATCTCATACAACAACTTATATCTCATCACGTCTAGACCATATCACATCACAACATGCCCTGCAAAAACAAGTTAGACGTCCTCTACTTTGTTGTTGCAAGTTTTACGTGGCTGCTACGGGCTGAGCAAGAATCGTTCTTACCTACGCATCAAAACCACAATGATAGTTCGTCAAGTTGGTGCTGTTTTAACCTTCGCAAGGACCGGGCGTAGCCACACTCGGTTCAACTAAAGTTGGAGAAACAGACACCCGCTAGTCACCTGTGTGCAAAGCACGGCGGTAAAACCAGTCTCGCGTAAGCGTACGCGTAATGTCGGTCCGGGCCGCTTCATCCAACAATACCGCTGAAGCAAAGTATGACATGCTGGTAAGCAGTATGACTTGTATCGCCCACAACTCACTTGTGTTCTACTCATGCATATAACATCAACACATAAAACCTAGGCTCGGATACCACTGTTGGGGAACGTAGTAATTTCAAAATTTTCCTACGCACACGCAAGATCATAGTGATGATATAGCAACGAGAGGGGAAAGTGTTCGTCCACGTACCCTCGTAGACCGTAAGCGGAAGCGTTTAGCACAACGCGGTTGATGTAGTCGTACGTCTTCACGATCCGACCGATCCAAGCACCGAACGTACGGGGCCTCCGAGTTCAGCACACGTTCAGCTCGATGACGATCTCCGGCCTCCGATCCAGCCGAGCTCCGGAGATGAGTTCCGTCAGCACGACGGCGTGGTGACGATGATGATGTACTGCCGGTGCAGGGCTTCGCCTAAACTCCGCGACGATATGACCGAGGTGGAATATGGTGGAGGGGGGCACCACACACGGCTAAGGAACGATCCGTAGATCAACTTGTGTGTCATGGGGTGCCCCCTGCCCCCGTATATAAAGGAGCAAGGGGGAGGAGGCGGCCGGCCAAGGGAGGGCGCGCCAGGGAGGAGTCCTACTCCCACCGGGAGTAGGATTCCCTCCTTTCCTAGTCCAACTAGGAGATCTTCCATGTAGTAGGAGTAGGAGAGAAGGAAAGGGAAGAGAGAAGGGAAGGAAGGAGGGGGTGCGGCCCCTCCCCTTAGTCCAATTCGGACTAGGCCTTGGGGGGGCGCGCGGCTTGCCCTAGGCAGCCCCTCTCTCTTTCCCGTATGGCCCAATAGGGCCCAATACTTCTCCCCGGCGAATTCCCGTAACTCTCCGGTACTCCGATAAATACCCGAATCACTCGGAACCTTTCCGAAGTCCGAATATAGTCGTCCAATATATCGATCTTTACGTCTCGACCATTTCGAGACTCCTCGTCATGTCTCCGATCTCATCCGGGACTCCGAACTCCTTCGGTACATCAAAACGCAAAAACTCATAATAAAACTGTCATCGAAACCTTAAGCGTGCGGACCCTACGGGTTCGAGAACTATGTAGACATGACCGAAACACGTTTCCGGTCAATAACCAGTAGCGGGACCTGGATGCCCATATTGGCTCCCACATATTGTACGAAGATCTTTATCGGTCAAACCGCATAACAACATACGTTGTTCCCTTTGTCATCGGTATGTTACTTGCCCGAGATTTGATCGTCGGTATCCAATACCTAGTTCAACCTCGTTACCGGCAAGTCTCTTTACTCGTTTTGTAATGCATCATCCCGCAACCAACTCATTTGGTCACATTGCTTGCAAGGCTTATAATGATGTGCATTACCGAGAGGGCCCAGAGATACCTCTCCGACGATCGGAGTGACAAAACCTAATCTCGAAATACGCCAACTCAACATGTACCTTTGGAGACACCTGTAGTACTCCTTTATAATCACCCAGTTACGTTGTGACGTTTGGCAGCACCCAAAGTGTTTCTCCGGTAAAAGGGAGTTGCATAATCTCATAGTTACAGGAACATGTATAAGTCATGAAAAAAGCAATAGCAACATACTAAACGATCAAGTGCTAGGCTAACGGAATGGGTCATGTCAATCACATCATTCTCCTAATGATGTGATCCCATTAATCAAATGACAACACATGTCTATGGTTAGGAAACATAACCATCTTTGATCAACAAGCTAGTCAAGTAGAGGCATACTAGTGACACTATGTTTGTCTATGTATTCACACATGTATCATGTTTCCGGTTAATACAATTCTAGCATTAATAATAAACATTTATCATGAAATAAGGAAATAAATAATAACTTTATTATTGCCTCTAGGGCATATTTCCTTCAGTAGCACCTTTTCCACCGTCGACCATAGCCGCTTCGCCGCGGACCTCGTCGCCAGCGACATTTCCGGCCAGGTCCGGCGATGCCACCACCACCACTCGACGCGCGGTCGAGTGACCGTTCGAACGTGCCTAGCCGCACCCCTTTTCGTGCCCCGTACGCGTTTTCCGGCCAACTCCGACGACGCACCACCGCGGGTAGGCTCGCCGGCGTCACTCTGTCGCCTGCGCTGACCTGGCACCGACGTGGCACTGCCTGGGCCACTGGCCAGTGGGCCCAATGGGTCCCGCTCGCCCGGTTGACCCACTCCACCCGATGACTGGGTTTTGACCAGTCATTGACATGCGGGCCCACTCCCTTAATTAACGTTTTATTTATTTAAAATTATCTAGTTAACTTAATGAGGCACTGACATGTGGGGCCCAGTTGCTAATTAACCTCATAGTAGTTTTAAATAAACTCTATTAAGGCCTCTATCTATGACAAGTGGGCCCCACTGGTCTTTTTGACCAGTCAACCGCACCGTTGACTGCTGACGTCACACATACGTCATGCTGACATCATATTCCTTTTCTGTTATTTTAAATAATTTCAAAAAATGTTTTAAACTTTAGAATTCATAGGAAATAAACCGTAACTCGGATGAAAATGTTTTCTACATGAAAGTTGCTCAGAAAAATCCAACGAATCTGAATACGTGGTCCATTTACCTGTCAGATGCCTCTAACTATCTGAACATGGAACATTCCCCCTCCGTTCTTCTATCTGGCACAGGTCCGGAACCGGGAAAACATTCCTGGTTGAATTCCCCTTTCACCTATATCGTGTAGCCATACGTTAGGTCACACCCGGCACAACATATTGCCACGTTATGCTTTGTGATGCTATGTTTGCTTTATATTTACTGTTTCTTCCCCCTCTTCTCTCTGGTAGACCCCGAGACCGATGTTGCCCCTGTGATCGACTATGTCGACGATGACCCCTCCTCGCCAGAGCAACCAGGCAAGCCCCCCCTTTGATCATCCCGATATCGCCCATTCCATTCTCTCATGCTTGCATTAGATTTTGCTACTATTATTGTTTGCTCCTATTCTGATGCATAGCCTGCTTTTGTAACCTGCTTATTGTTACCTTACCTGCTTATCCTAAACTTCTTAGTATAGGTTGGTTAGTGATCCATCAGTGACCCTCCACCTTGTCCTTGTTGCCCCTGCTTCATCATCGAAGACCCAATCAACGGGATCAAAGACCAGGCCCCGGCACCGCACATCACTTCCCCTTAGTTGCTCGACACTACTGGGTTACTATCGAGTGCCGAGGGTGTGACCTCATCAGCACTTCTGATGTTAACCCGGTAGTGTAGTTATTCGATCGTGGTCATCGAGGGTGATTCCGCCTTAACCACTTCCGATACGACTCTTTCGTGCAACCCCTCAAGTGTGAACCTTGAGGGTGGATCCTCTTACGTTCATCTTGATGATTACATCGAGTGGAATCCGTCGAGGGTGACTCCTCAGGTTTTCCCCTTAGTGTTAGACACACAGTTACTATGGTTACTATGACTTTACACTGAACCATGTTACTAAAGACGGGTCGGCCCTGAGGGGTATCCGCGTGAGCATATTTGCGAGTGATGAGGAGTCAGGTTAACCTGGAGGGTGCCCGCGAGATAATTACGAGGCATGGCCGGGCATTCTTAGCCCTTGCCGCAAGTCCTCGAGATGGGGCAACGGGGTCACATCTTTTGTGAGTCTCTGCTTGTTACCGCGTGTTCCTAATCCACTACGATTTGGATATTTGATCCGAGGGGTCTCTGTCCTGATAGCACTAACCTTCACATGGCATAGTATGGGCGTTCTGCATTGTATTCATCAGCCGAAGCTTATTAGACGTCAGCGACTAAGCGGCGCGCGCCGGGTTGGACTGGTAGGCACCTGCCTTTTTAAGGAGGTAGCTAGGTCTGCTCACCGGCCGCCCTCGCAACATGTAGGAGTTCCCGGGGCGATGGCCCATGACCCCTGGGGGCATAGGTTTAGTCCGGCGTGCTGACCTCTCTATTAAGCCTAGGTCGGGTTGCGGCGTATTGTTTGGTTGAGGCCGGGCATGACCCAGAAAAGTGTGTCCGGCCGGAGTTAATCGAGCGTGGTGGGTAAGTTGGTGCACCCTTGCAGGGAAGAAAACATCTATCGATAGCCTATCCCACGATAATGGACACTCGGAGTTGTATCCCGATCGATACAACTAGAACTGGATGCTGAGGCATGAAATGGATATGTGGCTCCGGGAGTCGAGAAAGGATCCCGAGGCGTTTACAACAACATAAATATGACTTATGTTATATTACTCTACTCCCCCCTCTTGCTGCAAGACGATGGTTTCCAGAAGATGCTAGTCTTCGATAGGACTAGCTTCTCCCCCCTCTTATTCTGGCATTCTGCAGTTAGTCCACAGATACTACCCCTTTCATTGACACTGATGCATAAGTAGTGTATATCCTTGCTTGCGAGTACTTTGGATGAGTACTCACGGTTGCTTTGCTACCCCTTTTCCCCCTTCTTTTTCTCTTTCTGGTTGTTGCAACTAGATGGTGGAGTCCAAGAGCCAGATGCCACCTTTGACGACTGCTACTACCCCGAGGGTGCCTACTACCACGTGACGGACGCCGATGACCAGGAGTAGTTAGGAGGCTCCCAGGCAGGAGGCCTTGCCTTTTCGATCGATGTTGCTTTTGTGCTAGCCTTCTTAAGGCAAACTTGTTTAATCATGTCTGTACTTAGATATTGTTGCTTCCCCTGACTCGTTTGTATTCGAGCCCTCGAGGCCCCTAGCTTGTAATATAAAGCTTGTGTTATTTTAATTTGTGTCTAGAGTTGTGTTGTGATATCTTCCCATGAGTCCCTGATCTTGATCGTACACATTTGCATGTATGATTAGTGTATGATTGAATTGGGGGCGTCACAAGTTGGTATCAGAGACGACTCCCTGTAGGTAGCCCCCTTTCCAACTCCTTGGCAGAAGTTGAGTCTAGTCACTTAAAAAACTTTAACTAACATGACTATGTGGCTTACGGGCCCACGTCACCATTGGGTGGTATTAGGATCTTTTATTCATCGTATATACTCTGGGACTCTGATCTCTCGTCTATTCAGGTTAAACATTTTATTAACTCTGACATTAGGCTCTCGTACCCACTTCCTCCCGGAGAGCCCCGACATTATCGATGATCGCTTGCTTCGCCAGAAGACTTCAAAGATACTCTATGATGTTCTCCCAAGAACATGTGCTCGTCACTTTTGCAATTCACTTCCACCGTCAACCCCTATGTATAGCTACATACACCTGTCGTTCATACATCAATTTCAAGTTGCTCTTGTTATTACAAGATGCCTCGAATTACACTCCGATGTTTCGAGAACCCCCTTCCGCAACTGCCTTGAAGTTCTTTGCCGCATTAATACCCCTACGAATAATTCCACACACTTATCAGGGATTTGTTCATCCCCAGTTGATCATATGTCTCACAAAATTCTTCGAATGCAATTCGATCTCCTGAAGATCCTCTGCAGCCTAGTGCTCCCGAAAGTCTTGTGTGCCTGCATTATGGTAAAATCCATATGTCCAGCAATATTCGTTAACATCCTTTGTCATTGTCATCCCGAGCCTATTGTTTCATTATGTTGTGATTGCTTGCGATCATCAGTCGAACGCTGAAATTTGACCTTCCTGCTCATACGTCATTCTAGACATGAGTTGGATCTCGGCCAATCATGTTGTAACTGATTGTCCACCTAGTTCCCTTCAACTTGAACGTCGAATTATTCAGTTGTTTCTATAATCTAATGCCTTCACATTCTTTCCCTCATCTCATTGAGTACTGATACTCACATCAGATACATTGAGGACCGCTGAATCCTTTGTTGGATTATTATCCGGCAATGTCTGATGTACCAGATCGGCTAATGCTCCCAGGTTGATGCAATGTATTCCACCAGTTGACTGGAGACTTTATTATTGGTATATCGATCGGGGCCAAGGCCTTCATGTATGGGTGACAGATCGGCCATAGGAGTACTCCGGGATATACACCAGGGCAACTAATGTCGAGCATACGATGATGCCTCCCGTTTTCATTTCGTGAAAGTCCCCGTCTTTAAAGCCTGTTTTGACCAAGCAAGCAAGCTGGAGCACCTTTCACGCTAGCTTCCCATCGCTCGAAGTACACTTCCGGTGCACTTCTCACTGCTCAACCACTTTATCTTTAACCGCGGAAGAGTGAAATGAAAAACTCTTCTTGAAGAAGAGGACTCTTCTGCTTGATCTTTTGATACGGTGAGGGAACAGGTTTTATGCGTTCTTTGAGCAAATGGGGAAACAAACTACTGATACAGAAATCTTTCATTCACTTTAGAATTTTTATTGTAATTTCTCTTTGATTTATGGGTTGTTATTTATTATTTCGATTTTTGATAAACGAAACGAATCCAAGCCCGACAAGTAGAATTCCATTCGGTACCTTTGGGGTTTTCTTTTTCCTTCTAGATGACGGCGGGCAAGCTTCAACTTCAAAGTCACCTGATTTGGCACCAGCCAAAGGAGTAGGAACAGCAGCTGGGGAAGCACCATTACCATCCATGGGATATTGTGATAATAGCGGCAGATCAAACAAGAACTTGATGAAAAGATAGAAAAAAATTATGAAAAATCCGAAGCCCACCTTAATCCATTTTGTTGAGGATCTTGCACTTATTCCGGCCCTATATTTACATAGCCTTTCTGATCTTGTGCGCTCTTCCCCTGATACATATTGCCTTCGGTAAATTGTATCCTCTGCTTATTGTCAACCATGCTCTGTCATTGAGCTGATGTTATATGCTTTGGAAGTTAGTGGTATATGTTCCTAAGATACCCCTACGGGTTGAACCTATACCTTTCCTAAATCTATGTGAACTCGAAAGAGATGTGAGTCATACTCTTCTGGTGCTTCACCAGATAAATCTTTTGTGCTACAAATTCTTCGAAAACAAGGAGTGAATGAAAGATTATGCATTGAAGAACTGGGAGTCGACCTTGAACCTTTGTGTTCATGCCCATGGACCCGATGTAGAACTTATCATGGAAGTTGCTCGTAAAAATAATTACCCCTTGCTATAAGTCCATCTTGTATCGGTGGTTTGGTCATTCATAACCGTGGTTCCGACCATAGTTTCTCTTTAATTCCATTTCCCGGACAAGTTAAAATACTTGTCTACTGCAAGTCATTTCACTTGTTCAACCTCTAATTTGATCTACCTTCAAGTATTGCCTCATGTTATCTCGAGGATATTGTGTCATTGCACTACCTTTTGTAAATTCTTAATTGAAGTGATACTCCGTCACATCATTCCTACCTGATTGGCTACATCATTGTCGTGCTAAATTTTAACTGTGCTACCTGGACCTTCCCGGAGCATAATTTTTGATAATGAGCTAACTTACGTCAATCTTCCTCGTCATATCATTTCACCTTGAACAACAAGCTTGATTTCGAGTTTGTGTCGTACCCGTGGTTCCAGTAACCTTTCGCATCATTCCTTTGACTTGATGTCGTCGCTGATCGATTACATCTTCATGAAACCTCTCGACAAATGTGTCGTGATCATCAGCATCATTCCCAACTTTTCCAGGATATCAACCGAATTCATGATGAGAAATACCATCCTTTCCCCCTTGGTGAATTGTTGTTGGGCCCGTGGGCCCCATCCTCATCTTTTCCTGCTAAAATTGTATGACTTATTTTATAAGTTGTTTCCAATGGGTCCTTGTGTATCCAAAGTCTGACCTTTCCTTGATGACCATGTCAATGCTATCCCGAAGCATGGCTGTGGTACTCCGGACATCAACAAGAACATTGGAAGCGCCGCTAAATCTTCTTGATCAATTATCCAAACACCGTTGTATGGGTAAACCTCATAAATTCCTTGCCCCTTTGTCTAATTGGTTTCATACTTGGAGCCTTATCATTTATACCATGCTATGCCTTTCCTTGGGAAAGATATACTCTTATACCCAGGTATAAACACATTTTACTTGCCATTGGTCTGTTTAATCTGATAATCATATTTTCCTTTCATTGTTTTGTTTAACATTTTTCGTAATCTAACTTGTCTGAGCAGAGATAAAGAAACTATAACAGCAATCTATGAAAACATGATAGTCTATAATATGCAAATGGTACATATACTTCTGTAACTCAACAAATTCTGAAAATTTAAGACAAAATAAACAATTTGCATATAAATACTGTGTAAAAATTTCAGAGACTTTTGACGTTCTAGTAAAAAATGTAAATTCACATACTACTGCCAAAGTTTTCTGTTTTTGCACAGCACACACCAAACAAGCAATTTAAACATCCTAAAGGTAATTCTTGCCACATGAATTTTATAATACAATGGATTTGTACAAGGGGATAATTATTTTTGTGAGAAACTTGTATGAAAAATTCTACATTATTTCCATGAGCATGAACACAAGTGTTCAAGGTCGACCCTCACTTCTTCAATGCAAAACTTTCCAATCGCTTCTCTTTCTGAAAAAGTTTTAGGTTCCCCTCTATTTTTTGTTTTTAAATATTTAAATGGCACACATAATAAAATTTATATTTCATAAAAGAAGAAAAATACTCCATAAAACTTCCGGGTTGTCTCCAAGCAGCGCTTTCTTTAAAGCCATTAAGCTAGGCATAAGAGGCAAGTAACTTTTTTTGCATTTATTTATTTTGTTTGTTTGTTTCACCCACAACTAAATAAGGAAAACAAGAAAAAAAACAAAAAAAAACAAAATCTACTTAGTGAAGAAAGCAAACAAGCATACATGGAAATATTAACCCCACGCTATTGCTCCCCGGCAACAGCGCTAGAAAAGAGCTTGATAATCCCCAAGTGCAAGGAATCATCGTAGCAATTTTCAAAGATGGAAGTGATGAGTATGGAGTGTTGAACCCATAAGGAGTTAAATGTAAGATCAATATTCTCTCAAGCCCTATCTGTCACTAATACGACTCTACGTACACCAAGCGTTTGCTTTTATCTAGAAACGAGAAATAAAACTACATTGTGAGTATAAAAATATAAAACTATGTTTGCTTTGCATGATATGAGAGAATTAAAATATAAAAATAGGTGATGTCAACATAAAGTTAGAATATATTACAATATATTACAAATAGCGAGTGTGGAATACTGATGGATCGGTGTGTGGAATTGTCCTAGGCAATTGATAACAAGATCGGTAATCATTATCGCAATTTTATATGAGGGAGAGGCATGAGCTAACATACTTTCCGTACTTGGATCACATGAACTTATGATTGGACCTCTAGCAAGCATCTGCAACTACTAGAAATCATTAAGGTAAACCCAACCATAGTATTAAGTATCAAGTTCCCTTTACTCCCATATGCAACAACCCCCACACTCTGGTGTAAGCTTATGTCACTCTAGCCACCTATTATAAGCGAATCCAGTGTTCAAGAAATCATTAACTGGTAGTTGCTCGGTCGGTGTACAAGTAGCAATTAATCAGTGAATCAGCCTATTAACTGAATTAATCGGTCGACCATTAATCGGTAGATTATTAGGAACTTGCTAACATATATCTAGATTTTTTTTATGTATTATACCATACTCCCATCCTCCCACCTATGTAGTATACCATAACATGCTGCCATACACATATGAAAAGCATAAAGAGGTGGTAAAATCATTAATCCTAGCTATTACCGAGTGGGATGGGCTAGAAGGGGTTACAGGCCAAACATTTGGGCTTTGTTTGCCCCCCCGTTAATGAGCCAGCAGGGATTAATCGGCATGACAACCGATTAATTGGTCTAACTGGCCAGTTAATCAACCTGACAAGTTAACGCGACGAATAGGTGTTATTCCATTCGGCCATGATATGAGTAGCGATTAATTGACCCGTTAATTGATCAATTAGGTGAATTCTTGAATAGTAAGCGAATCATGAACATATTGCAACACCCTACAACGGAAATCCCACATGAGTGTGTGGCACGGAAGGCACCATAGGACAACACCAAAATAAAACATACAACTCAAACCAATCAAGATCATCGATTAACCCAAAGAACAAAAGCAATCTACTCAAACATCATAGGATGGCAACACATCATTGGATAATAGTATGTGGCATAAAGCATCATGTTCAAGTAGGGGATTACAGTGGGATGCGAGAGAGTAGACCGCTGAAAATAGACGAGGGAGGTGATGAAGATGGTGATGTTGATGAAGACGATCACCGCGGCGATGGTTCCCCCGGCGGCCCTCTGGCGCACCGAGAGAGGGGGGGAGAGAGTCTCCCCCGTGGACTTCCTCCTCCATGGCCTCCCCCTAGATGGGGAGCGGAGGGGCGAGAGCCCCTCCGAGATTGGATCTCTCTCTTTCCTTCTATTCTCTTTTGTTTCTACGCTCCTGTTTCTGGCCGAAAACCGTTTCTTATATTCTCGGAGATCCATAACTCTGATTGTGCTGAAATTTCGAGGGGATTTTTATCCAAATATTCTCTTTCTTGCGGCGGAAGAAGGGCATCAACCGACCTACGGGGTGCCCACAAGCCACCTGGGCGCGGCCGGGGGGTAGGTCATGCCCTGGTGCCTCATGGGGCCCTCAAGCACCATCTTGTGTTGATTCTTCCTCCCAAAAATCACATATATTCCAAAATAAATCTCTACACATTTTTGTCGCATTTGGACTTTGTTTGGTATGGTATTTTTGTGGAACAAAAAACATGCAAAAAATAGGAACTGACACTGGACACTGGATCAATAAGTTAGTCCATAAAAATAATATAAAAGTGCACCAAAACCATATAAAACTCATGTAAATATAGGATGAATACTTCATAAATTATAGATACGTTGGAGACGTATCAGGAACTCCAACTACGATCCACCCTGACTCTTCTACTTCCACTGCACTCCGGAGTCGGTAACGATCATGATCCAAATCGTTTATGCATCTTCATATTGTTCCTGAGTGATCGTAGGCGATTTATTTTGTTTACTACTATATTTTCCAACATGTTCCCCCTTTCTTGCAATTTGCTACATAATTGAATTCAGAGAAATGTAAATATTTTATTCCTTTGTGTACTACTAGGGTCCTAACCTTCCCATAGGATTGAAAAAACGCAGGGTACTTTTAAGGACTATGGTGCCCCATCAGGTCGGCCCAGTGGGTGAACTCTACTAATTTTTCCTTACATTTCAGTGAGTGCAGAGATTCGGTGCCCAAGGTGCATCTACACCCGGACGACAGTAGTAAATTCAAATACAATAGTAAAACAATTCAATCTTTTCTGAAATTTTTGGGGTTCGAAGATACTCGAATGCGCGATGAAAGGAACTTTGAAAAAGAACAATGTTTGGACCCAAAATTTTCTAGAGCTCATCGGATGTCCAAACACCATGAAATTTTGCATGCTCCTTGAGCACCCGAGCATCTTCAATGCCAAAAATTTCAAAATTGTTTGAATTTTTACTATTTGTTTCGAAATTACTGTTCAGGTGGAAATGAGCCTGAACTTTGACGCAAATTACCACATTTCCAGTTATCTATCATGTACTACTCCAAATACTTATGACATATCAATTTTAGTTGCCCACGGTCCAACCATTCCCGCAACAACGTGCGGGAAATCATTTACTAGAAGTAGTTTGGTTGCATCACAGGAAAAACATAAAAACATTGTATAGAGATGTTCTAGTTGCCATAGGAATTTGTTTGGCGAATACAGTTTGCGTATTTTTTTCATTAATAGGCAGGAGAGAACAACAATAACACCGGTGTGGGAAGCACAGAACAAAGAACGAATACAAGACAACGCTAAACTTGCCTAGCTCGAACTCCAGCCAGGGAAGGCGAGGAGCGGAGACACATGACACCTAGACCATGTCACGACCATCACGAGGCACCTCCATCACAGGGCATGACTTCGGAGCTGCCCGAACCAATGTGTTCCCACCCTGAGCGCCTAAGGGAGTCACAAGTGGGTACCATGACCCACCTAGGTCGTAGAAAGAGGCCATGGAGGAAGTGCCGGCGATGTCATACATTGCACTCTAAATGCCCTCCCCTGAGAAGTATCCCAAACCAAACACGGCGTCCAATATCTCCAAGTTCAACACCGAACACGCCACGAGCAACCAAGACAACGCCATCAAGAAGGGGATGACGTCGTAACGCCGCTACAGCCCTATCTGAAGGAGAAAGGCCCGCGCAAAGCATAACACCTACGAGAGGAGGCACACGTGAAGAGTGTTGGCGGTGTTTAACTCAAGGATGAGGTCGCTTGGGATGAGGGAAAGATGGCGGGCGCCTGCGCGCCCAGCGACGGACGAACGCAATAAGCCATCCTAGCGCCGGATGAACGCCTCGCCGCCATCATCCTAGGGCTTTCCGCTAGCTTACTCAGGTAGTGGCGAGGACATGAGCGTGGATGAGTGGCGGTGGCTAGGTTTACGGGCCACCCGCGTCGCCCCTACGAGGTTGTTTCAGTGGACTATCTTTTTCATTGGAATTTTTTCAAGAGTTATCTTCTCTATTAGAATCCTATTGAATTGGTGCGTAGAAATAACATTTCATTATATACTTTCACGTATCATCTCCCAACAATATATTTCAAGTATTCATTTCATCATAATTAATTTCATATAAATGGAAATCTTACATTTTTGTTTTGGAATTTATTCACTCCAAAAGGAATCTTGTGGGCCAAAAGAAATGAAAGCCCACAGCCCAATCTCCAGTCCAAAGAGAGCGATCACTCCCTCACCCACCCACCCCCCATCCCCGTCGTTCCTCCCGTGGTCCACGAACCATTTCCCAAAATTTCCCCACTCGCGAACCCTAACTTCGACCAGCCTCTCGCCCCAGATCCCCTCCCCCTACTCTCACCAGGAGCAGAACCCACCCGCTCGGACCGCTCCGCGTAATCGCCATGTGGGTACTCCTCCATTTCTGAGCCCTCATCTCCTTCCAGTTCGTTGCTCGGTAGCGTCTGAATATAGTTTGCCTGCTTCCCGCGATCCGTGCGTTTCGTGTCCTTTGTGCGTGTAGCTGCATTGGTTGTTTCCTTTCGGTCGAAGCTATATCGATGCAGCTACGGATTTGCGCCAGAAATCCAGCGGGTTGGGGTATGGTCCGGTTGGTCTCTGATGGGTCACGGCAGGGAAATGATCTGGAATGGGGAGGAACAAACTTGCTCTGTGGTCTTGGGGGTAGATTGTGAGCTGCCCTGGTGGCTTTCCGTGCGTGTGGGCAGCTCGTTGCTTGCTTTCGCTTGGAGAATCGTGAGCTCGATGCTATCTTCTGTAAGAGGCATCTCCAGCCGTTGGCACCCCCAAGAACACCACCGAACCAAAAAAGTTGGTGTCTTGGGGGTCATCCGGCGAAATTTGGCGAAATAAAGAGGGCATCTTTCCAGTCACACCCCATCTCAAGCAAAAGTTTGTGAGGAGAATGATTAAGTGGGCCAAAAAAAGGACATGTGGTGAGACACGATTCGCCGAAACTTCCGCCGGCGCCCCCAAGAGCCCCCCAGCGCGCCGGGTTTTGCCTGGGTTTGCCGGCGCTATTTTGACGTCCGGGGGGGTGCTGGGGGCGTGACTGGGCTGTTTTTCGGCGAAAAGCACCGTCCGAGCCTAAAACCGAGCCTAAAAAGGTGTCCTGG
>NC_041387.1:125940479-125975875 GCF_002162155.2 Triticum dicoccoides
AGATGCTCTAATGTGTGGTGATACACTGCATCTACTGATGGAAATGTGTATGCATCTGCTAGTGCCTAGTGGGCTCTAAACCAGTGTGTTGCAATAATTTTGACTACTGCTTTATTGAGGAGGTTAAAATGCATTTGAATGAAATCCCATCAAACGTAGAATTGGGGTGTCTTAGAGCATCTCTAGTCCATCCCCAAAAGCTAAATATGGGGCGAATTTTTTTGGTTTGGGGAATTATCACTCATCTGGCACATCCCCCATTTCCTTTAATCCCCCAAAAAATAGCTTTTCATCCCCCTAAAGTTCCCTGCAGCCCATATTTGCTCTGGGAGAGGCACTTCTCAGTAAAAATGAGGAATACCGCTCGACCCGCTCGTCTCCCGCCCGACATGCCTCCGCAACCCGCGCCACCGGCCGTTTGCCGCCCCGATGACCAGGGAAATGGATCCCCTGATCTGTACTACACCTCCGGCCACCCTTTGCGGCGCTGGAATCCCGCCGGCGGTGGTGAATTTTGTCTCTGCGGCGGCGGCAGCGGCACCATTGTTGCGGAGGACTACTTTCTTCACCATGGACAGCTCGTTCTCTACAGCCTGCAGCAACGCCTTGTCCTGCGCCTCTTAGTCCTTCTGTCTCGCGGTCGCTCGTTATCCACATATGCCTTGCATTTGTTCAACTTGTCCATGTTGGATTTCGCTAGTTGTTTCATTTCAGTGGACAGGTTCTGCATACAACAAGGTATATATGAACTAAAGTTAAACAGTAATAGTAGCCACTTGATCACAAGAAACAGGGAAGATATGTCAAGTCGTCCATGAATTTTGGAATTGAAAGAGCACTTCTTGAGCTAGAACATGCTTCTTGGCAGCTTGCTCGCCTTGAGCTTCACCACCTCGCGGTACTCCTCAAATTGGGACAGTGTCTGCTGCGTGTTGTAACAATGGAAATTACCGCAACATGATTCTTGCATGTTGTAGGTGTTCAATGAATCGCGCAAGCCAAATGTGTGCAAATTTGAGCTTTTGGCGGATTAAGCTTGGGGGATGGACTAGTGAACAGAAGTTTAACCCCCCAAAATATGGGAATTAAAGGATGGGAAATAAGATGAGGAATTAACTTATGGGGGATGGGCTAGAGATGCTCTTAGATCCTTATCTTTTAATCACGCTGCTGCGCTCTCGTGTGTTTCATCTTAGAGACCACTTAATCTTGATTAATGCATCTGATGGAAGATATGGTGTTCCAGGGATAGGTAGGAGGATATGATACCTGAACCCCAAATGCATTAATGCCCCATCTGCGGCTCTTTATGCATGCTATGTTATTATGAAGTCAGAGTTTTGTGCTTCTGTTTTACATGGCTAGCTTGTGCTTGGTTTAGAAAGATTAAAGCAGTATGTAAGTAGCTGGATTGTTTACCTCCTTTCTATTGGAACTAGATTGAGGTAGCGTCAGATTTCGCACCAAGAATCCAGCGGGTTAGTGTATAGGATGAATAGTCTCTCGTGGGTGGTGGGTCACAGATTCAAATCAAAGAAAGTACAAGAACAAGATCGCTTGGTTGTCTTGTGGGTTCAGCGTGCCCTATAGCTGTTGATTAGTACTACACAGCTAAGATAGCTGCGTAGATAGATGGACAGTTTCTGGCATGGTGGGCAGATTGATGTTTATTTTACTTGGAGAATCAAGAGTTCGGTGTTACCTTCTACGTTGTAGGGATGTAGTCGTGTTGTACAATCCGCTCCAACTCCATCAACAATTGGAAATGTATATGCTGCTAGTATGTCGACTGTTAGTAGGCTCTAAACTAGTGCATTGCAGTTCACACTGCATGTCTGCATGGATAATTTTGAGATGAGATCCCTTTCTTACTGTATTTCTAGGGTTAAGGTGCATTTGCCTTGAACCCCATCTTATCTGGAATTGGGAGGTTCTAGTCATATCCTTGTTAGCAGAGCATGGTGCCATGGTCTCCCTGGATGTTCATCTTTGGTGATGTCTTCGTGTGGTTATCCTCTGATGTAAAAGACGACGTTCCAGGGATAGGTAGGAGAAAATAATCAGCCTAGAATAGAACAATATGTCCTCTGTTTTAAGGCGTCCGTAAGGCGTCGCTTAGGCGACGCCTAGGCGTCAGGGCGCCCTCCAGGCTCAGGGCGTCGGCCTTGCCTTAGACAGTCGTGTAAGGCGTCCGCCTTAGGCTGTAAGGCGTCTGAAGCGTCCGCCTTAGCGCCGCCTTGCACGCCTCAGACCAAATCGGACGCCTTAGCTTGTCAGGCAGGGAAACAGAGATTGCAGGCGGGAAAACTGACCTGGGTGTTAGACCTTTCAACCTGAGCATTGATAGTTGTGGATGACACTAGGAGAGTTGGGACAATTTTCGTTGGTTTATTTCTCACACAATGCCATGCCAACCCGAGGGGTTGGGGATACATATTTATAGGCTGCTAGCCAGCCAAGGCATATGCTAAGATGCTGCCAAGATGCCAGTCTAAGATGCTAGTCTAAGATGCTAGTCTAAGATGCTAACTGACAGTCCTTGATGGTCAAGAAGAGAACTCTATCCTAACAGCCAGTCCTTGATGGTCCAGGACTTTATCCTCCTAACTGCCACAAGGACCATGTGCTGCAGCCCCACAAGGACCCTAGTACACAGACTTATCCATCATTCTCCCCCTAAGTCTTGTACGTCGTCTTGTGGGAGAGTTGAATCATCCCAATCCTGGAGCAAAGTTCGAGGAACTTGACCCTCCCAAGGGGCTTGGTGAGCAGGTCTGTGAGCTGATCCTTGGTGTTGATGTAGCTCGCCTCGATGCTCCCTTCTTCCACACAGTTGCGGATGAAGTGATACCTCAGTCGGATGTGCTTGCTCCGTTCGTGGAACACGGGGTTCTTTGCCAGGGCCAGGGCGGACTTGCTGTCCACCAGGAGCTGCACCGTTCTGGTGTCTTGAACGAGAAGATCACCAAGCAGTCGAGCAAGCCAGAGCGCCTGAGTACAGGCGGTGGAGGCCGCTATGTACTCAGCCTCACAGCTGGACAGGGCCACCACCTGCTGCTTGACTGATTGCCAGCTCACGAGACACTTGACGAGGAAGAGGAGGATCCCGCTCGTGCTCTTGCTGGTGTCGATGTCGCCGGCGTGGTCGCTGTCGCTGTACCCGACGAAGTGTGCCGCCCCAGGACACCTAGGGTAGTGGAGGCCGTGGTCGAGGGTCCCTGCTATGTAGCGGACGATCCTCTTCACTGCCTGCTGGTGTTCCGACGTTGGTCGCTCCATGAACCGACTGACATAGCCGACGGAGAATGCCAAGTCCGGCCGTGTGTGAGTGAGGTAGCGAAGGCTCCCCACAAGGCGTCGGTATTGCGTAGCATCCACTTCCTCCGTCGTGCTGTCGCGGCTCAGTTTCAGCCTCTCCTCCATCGGAGTGAGAGCTGGATGGCAGTCGGTGAGCCCAGCTAGCTCAACGATGCACTTGGCGTAGGCGGACTGTCGAAGCGCGATCCCGGAGTGGTCCTGGTGCACCTCAATCCCTAGATAGAAGGAGAGGAGCCCCAGGTCACTCATCTGGAACGTGGCCTTCATGTCTTCCTTGAACGCCGCCACCTCTGCACCTTTGGTGCCGGTGATCACCAGGTCGTCAACGTAGACGCCCACCAGCAGGGCATTTCCTCCACTCCCCCGTCGGTAGACGGCAGCCTCATGCGGGCTCTGCTCGAAACCCATCTTCTTCAGCGTGGAGTCCAGCTTGGCGTTCCACGCCCTGGGTGCCTGCCGCAGGCCATAGAGAGCCTTGCGCAGGCGGAGCACCTTGCCCTCCTGGCCGGGAATCGTAAACCCAGGTGGCTGATGCACGTAGACTTCCTCCTTCAAGTCGCCGTTGAGGAATGCCGACTTAACGTCCATGTGGTGGACACGCCAGCCCTCCTGGGCAGCCAGCGCAAGGAGAAGTCGCACGGACTCCATCTGTGCCACGGGAGCGAAAGCGTCGTCGAAGTCGACTCCTTCCTGCTGCAAGAAGCCTCGGGCCACCAAGCGAGCCTTGTGCTTGATGATGGCGCCGGCTCCATCCCTCTTCAGCTTGAACACCCACTTAAGGGTGATTGCGCGATGACCACGGGGGAGGTCAGCGAGCTCCCAGGTGCGGTTTTGCTCGACCGCATCCATCTCCAACTGCATCGCGGCGCGCCATGCCGCATCTCTCTCGGCCTCTGCAAAGGACCGTGGTTCGCCGTCCTCACACGCGAGTTGTAGCTGCGCCTCCAGGTCATGTGGCATCAGTCCCGGCATCGGCTGGTCGCCGAGTAGATCATCCATCGTGCGATACCGCAGCTGTTCGCCTCCATACCATGCGTCGACCCGCTCCTCGTCGTGAGTGAGCGGGGAAGCGAACTTCATCGGGTTGTGCTCCGCGTGAGCTGGTGCTGATGAAGACGAGCTCGGAGTGGCGACCGCCGGGGCTGGAGTATGCGGCGTCGCCGGTTGTGGTGTCGTCGGTGTAGCAGGCGCCGGAGTCGATGTAGTTTTGGGGGCCGGGGTAGACGTGCCCGGTGAAGAGGAGCTGCTTGCTCCCCCAGCTTCCTTGAAGTGAGCGTACTCGACAATGAAGTCGTCATACGTCGGCGTCGAGCTGTCGTCCACCGCCTTGTCCCATTGCCACCCTCGCCCTTCGTTGAACACGACGTCTCGCGCTGTGCGCACACGTTGTGTCTTTGGGTCGAGGATGCGGTAGGCCTTTGAGCCCTCCGCGTAGCCGATGAAGACTCCCGGAGTGCTCCTGTCGTCGAGCTTGCCGATGTGGCCGAGCTCCTTGGCGAACGCAAGGCAGCCAAAGACCCGCAAATGAGAGACCGCCGGCTTCCGCCCATGCCAGGCCTCGTACGGAGTTCTGCCGTCGAGTGCCTTAGTAGGAGAGCGGTTGAGGATGTAGACGGCCGTTAGCACCGCCTCTCCCCAGAAGACAGCCGGCATCCCTCTCTGCTTGAGGAGAGCCCGAGCCATCCCCACAACCGTCTGGTTGCGCCGCTCGACGACGCCGTTTTGCTGCGGGCTGTACGGCGCGGAGTAGTGGCGCTGGATGCCCTCATCGGCGCAGTACGACGCGAATTCAGCCGCCGTGAACTCGCCGCCGTTGTCCGTGCGCAACGCGCGCAATTTGCGGCCGCTCTCCGCCTCCACACCAACCTGCGCGCGCCTGATGGCGTCCGCTGCTTCTCCCTTACTGCCGAGGATCATCACCCACATGTAGCGGGAGAGATCGTCGACGAGCAGCAGGAAGTAGCGTCGACCTCCTGGTGTGACTGGCGTCACCGGGCCGCACAGGTCTCCGTGCACGAGCTCCAGCTTCTCCTTAGCTCGAAAACTCGCCTGTTGGGGAAAGGGGAGTCGTCTCTGCTTTGTCAGTACGCAGATGTCGCAGAACTGCTCCACATGGTCGAGGCATGGCAGGCCTCGCACCATCTCCTTGGCACTTAGACGCTTCAGGGCCTCAAAGTGAAGGTGCCCAAAGCGCTCATGCCACTGCCACGCCTCGTCGTCTCGACGGACAGCGAGACAGACCGGTTGTGCCACCTGCACATCAAGGACGTAGAGTCGATTTTCACCTCTGGGCACCTTGGCGAGAAGGCGACGCTGGCGATCCCAGATGCGTAGGACCCCATGCTCAATCAGCACGCGTGAGCCGTTCTCATCCAGCTGTCCCAAGCTGATGATGGAATTCCTTAGCGCGGGGATGTAGTAGACACCGGTGAGCAGCCGGTGCTCTCCCATCTTGGTGGTGAAGATGACGGAGCCGACGCCCTTTATCTCCACAGCGGAGGCATCCCCGAACTTGACGGAGCCTCGCGCATCGGAGTCGAGCTCGGCGAAGAATTCCCTTCGACCGGTCATGTGGTGGGTGGCGCCGGTGTCGAGGCACCACCCCGTAGCCTTGTCCTTCCTGGAGCCATCGCCGAGAAGAGCGTGTGCTTTTGGCTCATCGAGGTGGATGAAAGCCTTTGCGACTGGAGTCGCTGAGGGTAGCTCAATGCTTGCATGCGCCATGAACAGAGCCGTCTCCTCCTCCTTCGCCTGTGCGACGTGAGCCTGGCCTTGTCGTGGTTGCCGACACTCATTGGCCCAATGGCCAAACCGGCCACAGTTGTGGCAACTGTTGTCTTGTGCCGGCTTGGGCTTGCCAGCGGCGCCGTCCTTGGCGCCTCCGCGGGCGTCACCTTCGGCACGTCCTTGTGCCCTGCCCGGGGGGCCTCTTCGCGCCTTACGCTGCTTGCCACGCTTGCGGCCGCCCGTCGAGGAGGAAGGCTCCCCCTTCTTCCTGTCACCAAGGCTGGGATCCCACTGCTCCCGAGTTAGGAGCAGCTTCCCGCCGGTGGTGACGGGCCCCGAGGGGGGCTGTGGCTCGTCGGTGTCGACGACCTTGAGTCGACCTATCGCCTCCTCGATCGTCATCGTGGAGAGGTCCAGCAACGACTCGATCGAGCGAGCCATCTGCTTGTACTTCTCGGGAATGCACCGAAAAAGCTTCTCAACAGCTCTCTCCTCGGTGTAGGTGGCATCGCCAAACTTCACCATCTTCTGCAGCAGAGTGTTGAGACGGAGAGCAAAGTCATCAACGTCCTCACCTGGCTTGAAGCCCAGGTTCTCCCACTCCTTACGAAGTGCCTGCAGGGTGGACTTGCGAGCACGGTCGCTGCCGATGCGTGCTGTGGCGATGGCGTCCCAAGCCTCCTTGGCAGTCCGCTTGTTGGAAAGCAAGAACTGCATCTCGGGCGGGACTGCGGCGATGAGGGTGTCCAGTGCCCGTCGATCCTCTAGGTGGTCGACGTTGCTGTCCTGGACTGCCTCCCACATGCGCCGCACCTGGAGCCTGACCTTCATGATCCCGGCCCACTCGACGTAGTTGGTTTTAGTGAGGGTAGGCCACCCAACACTGGAACCAACATCCCTGACCACAGTCCGGACCTCGTAGAGGCCGCGGTCCTGGTCGTTGCAGCCGCCGTCGCGGTGCGCGCCTCCACCTGGAGCGCGGGCGTGCTCGGCTGCCCACTGCGCCGTCCGCTCCTGCGCCACTTTGGCGCGATCTGCGCCGGCGCCGTCGTCCGCAGGCGCGGAGCTGCTGGAGCTGCCGGGGCTGCCGCGGAGTGCCTTGGCATCCGCCGTAGCCTCACGAGCTGCTTTCGCTGCTGCTGCTGCTTCTACCTCCGCCCTGGCTGCTTCTACCTCCGCTCTGGCTGCTGCCAGCTCCGCTGCAGCCAGCCTCGACACTCTTGCCGCCGCAGCAGCTGCTGCTACAGCCGCTCGCTCACGCTCCTCTGCCACGGCGCGCTCGGCCTCTTGCCGGCGCCGCATGCTCGAGGTAGCCGTGTGCTGAGAGCGACCTGCAGACATGGCTCGCTGCAGGGGGGCTGTTGCGTGAAGAGGAGGCTGATGAAGACGAGCTGCTGCTCGACAGTCCGGAGGGAGGAAGGTAACCAGAGGCAGACGGAGCAGCTGCTGCTACCGACTTGGGCTGCTCACAGGAAATGCTCAGGGTGCAGGTTAACCTGGCTATGATACCACTTGTTAGACCTTTCAACCTGAGCATTGATAGTTGTGGATGACACTAGGAGAGTTGGGACAATTTTCGTTGGTTTATTTCTCACACAATGCCATGCCAACCCGAGGGGTTGGGGATACATATTTATAGGCTGCTAGCCAGCCAAGGCATATGCTAAGATGCTGCCAAGATGCCAGTCTAAGATGCTAGTCTAAGATGCTAGTCTAAGATGCTAACTGACAGTCCTTGATGGTCAAGAAGAGAACTCTATCCTAACAGCCAGTCCTTGATGGTCCAGGACTTTATCCTCCTAACTGCCACAAGGACCATGTGCTGCAGCCCCACAAGGACCCTAGTACACAGACTTATCCATCACTGGGCGGGAACACAGGCGCGGGAAACATTGGTTCAGGTGCGACCAGTTATGAGAAGGGGAAAGAGAGAGTGAATCGACGCGAGAGGTCTCTCCTGTCTCCTCTCTGGACCATTGACGGAGGCTTCCTCCTCAGATCTGCGGCAGCCGCCAGCCTCCTCCCTCCGGCCACAGTTCCTCCCCCTCCTCTCTGGCTGCAGCTCCTCCCCATCCTCCTCTGGCGCAACCCTCTTCCAGCAGATCAGCACCACATCAAGGTATGAATTCAGCCCTCTCTTCTCCCCCCTTTCCCCCTCTCCTCTTTCTTCCATCCAGCAGTGTAGCTTGCCATGCTTGCCTGCTCTGTTATGCACAGCTCCTCTACTAACTGTTAGGTGCTGCCTCTCTTATGCACAGCAGTGTAGCTAGATGTGCTTGCCTGCTCCTCATCTGCATCTGTTTCTTCCCAGATCTGCTTCTCCACCCACAAGGCAGCAGCCCCACCACTGCTTCTCTCCTTCCCCATGCTTGATCTGGCTGCTCTAGTGATTTGGCTCTTCTCTCTTTTTCTTTGACAGTAGCCAGGTGTACCTGCTCTGATGGATCTAGCCAATGATCCTAGGAGAAGAGCTAAGATGATCCAGCCTGGAAGTATGGGTTCTGGCCAGATTTAGAGAGGAAAGATTTACTCCAGTGTACATTGTGTGGCAAGATAGTCCATGGTGGAGTGAGAAGGCTAAAGCAGCACTTTTCTGGGGGTTCCAGTGATGCGGATAAGTGTCCCGAGGCATCCATGGAGATTAGGATAGAGATGCACAATTCCTTAAACACTAGAAAGTTTAAAGCTATGGAGCGATATATTGATGAGGATGATGAAGCTGAACTTCAAAGGCGCCGTTCTGTCATATACACAAGATGATTTGAGGCCTATGCTTTGGTAACAGTTTATATGTTAATGTTAGTTGTTAAATCTCCTAATTGGTGGCCATCTATTATATATGTATGTACAATTTATTAAGTTAATGCTAGTTGTTAAATCTCCTAATTGGCTGCCATATATTATATATGCACGTGTCTAAGGCGTCGCCTCGCCTTACGCTTTAGCGCTTAGGTGGTGAGGCGCCCCCCCAGCGCCTCGCCTCGCCTTACCGCCTTAAAAACATAGAATATGTCTCCTGCGAGCTACCTGTCTACGCAGTGCATTTTATCCCGTCCATAGCTCTTTATGTTGATTATGTAGTTATTAGATGGCTGACTTACAGTTTTCATACCAGAAAGGCCATGTGTTGCACCATTCATAAAAGGTTACGAAACAGTCAATTTCATTCTCTCAGCTTTCATTGTTTCTATTGTTGTTTTACCTCAGGGCGGACGAGGAACCCGTTGATCCCAAGAAGTATCTTGAGGAGCGGTGCAAGCCACAGTGTGTAAAACCACTGTATGAGTATGAGGTGTGCTCTTACTTTCTTTTGTTGTAACACCCTCTTAATTTTGATGGGGGAATTTATGTGACATATTTCCATTATGGAAGTTACGAGAAATGACACTCTTTGGTCAGCATAATTATGAAACTATTTGGCCATGTGAATGTGGAAGTTTTTCCGCTGTGATATTCATGGTATTTTTGTATTGAAGCTCTATTTTAATTTTCAAGTTCAAATATCACCCTTCACATCCTAAGAAAAGTTGCATAGCTCAATTTTGTTACTTTCAGTAGTGACAATCTGTTCAATTATTTCAGTGAAAGTTAAATAATAGCTTGTAGATTGGTGCACTGTGAAGGTTTAATATAATCCTCTATTCCTCTATGATGCTGTTTCCAAAACACAGTATATTCGGTAACTGATCAGAACTACTATCATTTGCTCTGTTGGAACAACACAAATGTCCGACTTAATTGTAAGGTTGAAAACCATTTGGATCTTCATCGACTTAGCAGTATTCTTCTTCATACTCAATTTGATTTTTCATCGCCATGCTGTTTGATTTATGTCAACATGATACTCCTATGTGATTACTTCTCCAACCTGTGTGGTGGCTGTTTGATGCACAGAAATGTATCAAGAGAGTCGAGGCCGATGATACTGGGCACAAGCACTGCACTGGGCAATATTTTGACTACTGGTCATGCATCGATAAATGTGTAAGTACTTTCTCTCAAGTCAGAGATGGATACTGTTAAACAAAAGCTATAAGAAAGCACTGCCAAGATTGAAAATAACATGCCTCGTATATGCATCTGCAGGTAGCACCAAAGCTCTTTGAAAAGCTGAAATGATATTGGGGCGCTACTTTCAGTGAGTGAGCCTGGTCATTGGCCAGAACTTTGTTCAAGTTGAAATATTTGACGAGTCTGCAAATTGTCCTGTGACTGTGTTTCGATTTCATGAACTTGTAATAAGAGCAACTATCTTGACACTGTTTGCAACCATTGATTTATGTTTGGCTAAGCACTGATGACAACTATAACAATTTGATGTCTGTCGATACAGTTCTGGTACTGAACATTTTTCTCGTCGAGATCATATCCAACACAAATAGACAAGATTTCAACAACACATAGCTAAACTGTGCAGGCACCATGTTATGACCCATGAATTGGAGGTGATTTCTGGCTATAAAAAACATTTGAGGAATATATGTTCTCTAAATGTTTGAATCAAATATTTGCTTGAAAATTACATGAAAAGAAACAACACTTTGTGATCATTCCACTTCTTTATTTGTTATCTATACTCCCTCTGTGCTGAAATATAATACAACAACAACAACAACAAAGCCTTTGATCCCAAACAAGTTGGGGTAGGCTAGAGGTGAAACGGCCCTGCTATACATACGACACATTTGCATCGGATGACTGTATGATCATATGTGGCAGCGCTGCAGCGAGTGTGCATGCACGACGGGTTTGGGTTTGGGCTGGACTCTAGGCACGACGGGTTTGGGTTTGGACTGGACTCTAGGCACGGCCAGGAAGGATCATACAAATCGTATGCACACAGTCGTCGTGTGTGAAGCAATTCGGAGAGGTGAAACCCATAAGATCTCACGACCAACTCATGGCTTTGGCACATGGATAACAAGCTTTCACGCACCCCTGTTCATAGCTAGTTCTTTGGTGATACTTCAATCCTTTAGGTCTCTCTTAAGAGACTCCTCCCATATCAAATTCGGTTTACCTATGCCAAAATATAATGTATTAAAAAAATTACAAGTCAATTTTTCTATGTTTGGCCATGTGTAGAAAAAAATATCAACATATAAAATACCAAATAAATAGAATATGAAGAAATATTACATAATGGATCTAATGATACTAATTTGGTATTGTATGTACTACTATTTTTTCTATAAACATTTTTTAAATGGCCTATAAACATTATCAATGTACTCCCTCTTTCGCGTTTTTCAAGACTCGCCTTTGACTATTGATAAGATTAATAGTACATGAGATATATCATTGGAAGCTACTTTCACATACGAATTTGACGGTATGCTTTGTGTAACTTGCATGCCATATATTATTGCTCTAACATTTGGTCAAAATTAGCTTCGAAAAATGCATTAGGCCCTATATACATGGAAGAAGGGAGTAGAAACATTTTACTTTTGAAAATGGTTTGCCTTGTATTTTGGAACATAGGGAATATGTGCTCATGGGCCCTCCAAGAATTACAACATTGTTGTATCATTGTGTTGGTAGACTCAAATCATACAAGGTAGAATTCCATGATATACAATGTGAGTTTTTTCTTCTTCTAAATTTAAGCTTTGTCGAGAACCAACAATTTTGCTTGCACGATGAGAAAGGTTGTGCCTCTAGCTCACCATGGATCAACTATAGGCATGTACCATATTAATGCCATTATTCTTTATGTGGAAGACACATTCTTGTCAGTAACAATGCACATGTGCTTTTTGAAGATCTCATCAATCTTGAAACTTTGCGACTCCATTTTTCAGTAGAATTTGTATGTGCGCGCGAGAGAGTGAGCGTCTACATTCTACTTGGTGTTTCTTAAAAGAAACTCTTAATTGTTGATGGTTGACATTATCGGCAAGTACAAATGGACAACCACATTGATCGACAAGACCTCAGACTGATTGTGTGCGTTCATATGAATAAGTCCTTGTGTATTTGTCCGAGAGACTTTTACTTGTTGGAGAGGCATTGCCGTAGTTAATGAAGTCACTTAGACTTCGCATTCTTCTCCTTGAGCCAATTTCACGAGCTTGCCCCAGATATTCTTGGTGGATCTTGGAAGTGATCCATGGTCCTTCTGAAGGAAATATGCCCTAAAGGCAATAATAAAGTTGTTATTTTATATTTCCTTATTCATAATAAAAGTTTATTATTCATGCTAGAATTGTATTAATCGGAAACCTAAATAAGTGTGTGAATACATAAACAAATACCGTGTCCCTAGTAAGCCTCTACTAGACTAGCTCGTTGATCAATGATGGTTAAGGTTTCCTAACCATAGACATGTGTTGTCATTTAATAACGGGATCACATCATTAGGAGAATGATGTGATGGACAAGACCCATCCGTTAGCTTAGCATAATGATCATTCAGTTTTATTGCTATTGCTTTCTTCATGTCAAATACATATTTCTTTAACTATGAGATTATGCAACTCCCGGATTCCGGAGGAATACCTTGTGTGCTATCAAACGTCACAACGTAACTGGGTGATCATAAAGATGCTCTGCAGGTATCTCCGAAGGTGTTTGTTGAGTTGGCATAGATCGAGATTAGGATTTGTCACTCCGAGTATCAGAAAGATATCTCTGGGCCCTCTCAGTAATACACATCATAAGCTTGCAAGCAAATGACTAAGGAGTTAGTCATGAGGTGATGTATTATGGAACGAGTAAAGAGACTTGCCGGTAACAAGATTGAACTAGGTATATAGATGCCGACGATCGAATCTCGGGCAAATAACATACCGATAGACAAAGGGAATTACGTATGTTGTCATAACGGTTTGACCGATAAAGATCTTCATAGAATATGTAGGAGCCAATATGGGCATCCAGGTTCAGCTATTGGTTATTGACCGGAGAGGTGTCTCGGTCATGTCTACATAGTTCTCGAACCCGTAGGGTCCGCACGCTTAACGTTCGATGACGATATAGTATTATATGAGTTATGTGATTTGGTGACCGACTGTTGTTCGGAGTCCCTGATGAGATCACAGACATGGTGAGAAGTCTCGAAATGGTCGATGTAAAGATTGATATATAGGACGAGGGTATTCGGACATCGGAAGTTTTTCGGGGGGTACCGGGTACTTATCGGGTCACAGGAAGGGGTTCCGGGCACCCCCGGCAAAAGATATGGGCCTTATGGGCCAAGAGCGGAAACACACTAGCCACAAGGGGCTGGTGCGCCCCCCATATGGGCCGGACTAGGAGGAGAAGGAAAGAGGGGAAGGGAAAGGAAAGAGTGGAATAGGATTCCCCCTTCCTTCCCTCTCCCCCCTCTTTCCTTCCCCCTCCGACAAACATGGCAGGGGGGGCGCCAAGGGCAGGAGCCCAAGTAGGATTCGAACCTACTTGGGGCTCCCCTTGGCCTCTCCCCTCTCCCTCCCACCTATATATATGAGAAGGGGGCGCCTAGCACACCCAAGACAATTGCATAGCCGTGTGCGGCGCCCCCTCCACTGTTTACACCCCCGGTCAATATTTTTGTAGTGCTTAGGCGAAGCCCTGCGGAGATCAATTCACCATCACCGTCACCATGCCGTCGTGCTGATGGAAGTCATCTACTACCGCGACATCTTGCTGGATCAAGAAGGCGAGGGACGTCACCAAGTTGAACGTGTGCAAAACACGAAGGTGCCGTGCGTTCGGTACTTGATCGGTTGAAGCGCGAAGAAGTTCGACTACATCAACCGCGTTGTGAAAGGCTTCCGCTTACGGTATACGAGGTACGTAGACACACTCTCCCCCTCATTGTTATGCATCTCCATGGATAGATCATTGCGTGTGCGTAGATTTTTTTTGTTTTCCATGCAACGATTCCCAACAGTGGCATCATGAGCCAGGTCTATGTGTAGATGATATGCATGAGTAGAACACAAAGAGTTGGGCGGTGATAGTCATACAACTCACCACCAACGTCTTATTTTGGTTCGGCGGTATTGTGGGATGAAGCGGCCCGGACCAACCTTACATGTCCACTCACATGAGACCGGTTCCACCTCTAACATGCAACTAGTTTTGCATAAAGGTGGCTGGTGGGTGTTTGTTTCTCCTACTTTAGTTGAATCGAATTTGACTACGGCCGGTCCTTGAAGAAGGTTAAAACAAAAAACTTGATGAATCACCGTAGTGGTTTTTGCCGTAGGTAAGAATGGTTCTTGCTAGAAAGCCATAGCAGCCACGTAAAACTTGCAACAAAAAAGTAGAGGACGTCTAACTTGTTTTTGCAGGGTATGTTGTGATGTGATATGGTCAAGACATGATATACGTTATTATATGAGATGATCATGTTTTGTAAGATATCTGGCAACTGGCAGGAGCCTTATGGTTGTCTCTTTATTGTATGAAATGCAAACGTCATGTAATTGCTTTACTTTATCTCTATGAGTTAGCAATAGTTGTAGAAGCAATAGTTGGTGAGACGACCACGACGCAATGATGGAGATCAAGGTGTCGAGCCGGTGACGATGGAGATCATAACGATGCTTTAGATATGGAGATCAAAAGCACAAGATGATGATGGCCATATCATGTCACATATTTTTGATTGCATGTGATGTTTATCTTTTATGCATCTTATTTTGCTTGGTACGACAGTAGCATTATAAGATGATCCCTTCACTAAATTTCAAGGTAAAAGTGTTCTCTCCGAGTATGCACTGTTGCTACAGTTCGTCGTTTCGAGACACCACGTGATGATCAGGTGTGATAGACTCTACGTTCACATACAATGGGTGTAAGCCAGATTTACACACGTGGAATACTTGGGTTAAACTTGATGAGCCTAGCATGTACAGACATGGCCTCGAAACACTGGAGATCGAAAGATCGAACGTGAATCATATAGTAGGTATGATCAACATAGATATGTTCACCATTGATGACTACCCCATCTCACGTGATGATCGGACATGGTTTAGTTGATTTGGATCAGTAGCACCTAGATGACTTGAGGGATGTCTATTTAAGTGGGAGTTCATTAGTAATTTGATTAATTAAACTTAATTTATCATGAACTTAGTCGTGATAGTATTTGCAAATCTATGTTGTAGATCAATAGCTCGCGATATAGCTCCCTTATTTTTGATACGTTCCTAGAGAAAAATAAGTTGAAAGATGATAGTAGCAATGATGCGGATTGGGTCCGTGATCTGAGGATCATCCTCATTGCTGCATAGAAGAATTGCGTCCTTGATGCACCGCTAGGTGATAAACCTATTGCAGGAGCACATGCAGATGTTATGAACGTTTGGCAAGCTTGATATGATGACTACTCAATAGTTTAGTGCGCCATGCTTTACGACTTAGAATCGGGACAAAAAAAATGTTTTGAATGCCACGGAGCATATGAGATGTTCTAAGAGCTGAAATTGGTATTTCAGACTCATGCCCATGTCGAGAGGTATGAGACCTCTGACAAGTACTTTGCCTTCAAGATGGAGGAGAATAGCTCAACCAGTGAGCATGTGCTCAGAATGTCTGGGTACTACAATCGCTTGAATCAAGTGGGAGTTAATCTTCCAGATAAGATATTGATTGACAAAGTTCTCTAGTCACTATCACCAAGCTACTAGAACTTCGTGATGAACTATAATATGCAAGGGATGACAAAAATGATTCCTAAGCTCTATCAGCAAAGGTAGAAATTAAGAAAGAACATCAAATGTTGATGGTTAACAAGACTACTAGTTTCAATAATAAGGGCAAGGGAAAGAAAGGGAACTTCAAGAAGAATGGCAAGCAAGTTTCCACTCCCATGAAGAAGCCCAAAGCTGGACCCAATCCTGAAATTGAATGCCTCTACTGCAAAGTAAATGTTCACTGGAAGCGGAACTGCCCCAAATACTTGGCGGATAAGAAGGATGGAAAAGTGAACAAAGGTATATTTGATATACATGTTATTGATATGTACCTTACTAATGCTCGTAGTAGCGCTTGGGTATTTGATACTGGTTCGGTTGCTCATATTTGTAACTCAAAACAGGAGCTATGGATTAAACGAAGATTGGCTAAGGACGAGGTGACGATGCGCTTCGGGAATGGTTCCAAGGTCGATGTGATCGCCGTCGGCACACTACCTCTACATCTACCTTCAGGATTAGTTTTAGACCTGAATAATTGTTATTTGGTGCCAGCGCTGAGCATGAACATTATATCTGGATCTTGTTTAGTGTGAAACGATATTTAATTTAATAAGAGAATAATGGTTGTTCTATTTATATGAGTAATATCTTTTATGGTCATGCACCCTTGAAGAGTGGTCTATTTCTGTTGAATCTCTATTGTGGTGATACACATATTCATAATATTGATTCCAAAAGATGCAAAGTTGATAATGATAGTGCAACATATTTGTGGCACTGCCATTTAGGTCATATTGGTGTAAAGCGCATGAAGAAACTCCATCAGATGGACTTTTGGACTCACTTGATTATGAATCATTTGATACTTGCAAACCATGCCTCATGGGAAAGATGACTAAAATTCCGTTCTCCGGAACAATGGAGCGAGCCAATGACTTACTGGAAATAATACATACCAATGTATGATGTCCGATGAGTGTTGAGGCATGCGGCGAGTGTCATTATTTTCTGACCTTCACAGATGATTTGAGCAGATATGGGTATATCTACTTAATGAAACACAAGTCTGAAACATTTGAAAAGTTCAAAGAATTTCAGAGTGAAGTGGAGAATCATCGTAACAAGAAAAATAAAGTTTCTACGATCTGATTGCGGAGGCGAATATTTGGGTTACGAGTTTGGCCTTCATTTAAAACAATGTGGAATAGTTTCACAACTCACGCCTCCTGGAACACCACAGCGCAATGGTGTGTCTGAACATCGGAACCATACTTTATTAGATATGGTGCAATCTATGATGTCTCTTACCGATTTACCACTATAGCTTTGGGGTTATGCATTAGAGACAGCTACATTCACATTAAATAGGGCACCATATAAATCCGTTGAGACAACACTGTATGAACTGTGGTTTGGCAACAAACCTAAGCTATCATTTCTTAAAGTTTGGGGTTGCGACACTTATGTCAAAAGGCTTCAGCTTGATAAGCTCGAACCCAAATTGGAGAAGTGTGTATTCATAGGATACCCTAAGGAAACAATTAGGTACACCTTCTACCACAGATCCGAAGGCAAGATCTTTGTTGCCAAGAATGGAACCTTTCTAGAGAAGGAGTTTCTCTCGAAAGAAGTGAGTGGGAGGAAAGTAGAACTTGATGAGGTAATTGTACCTTCTCTCAATTTGGAAAGTAGAACATCAGAGAATTCCGTTCCCGTGATGCCTACACCAACTGGAGAGGAAGTTAATGATGATGATCATGAAACTTCAGATCAAGTTACTACTGGACCTCGTGGGTCGAACAGAGCACGTTCCACACCAGAGTGGTATGGTAATCCTGTCTTGGAAGTTATGTTACTAGACCATGGCGAACCTATGAATTATGAAGAAGCTATGATGAGCCCATATTCCAACAAATGGCCTGAGGCCATGAAAGATAGGATCCATGTATGAGAACAAAGTATGGACTTTGGTGGACTTGCTTGATGATCGGCAAGCCATAGATAATAAATGGATCTTCAAGAAGAAGACTGACGCTGATGGTAATGTTACTGTCTATAAAGCTTGACTTGTCGCAAAAGGTTTTCGACAAGTTCAAGGGGTTGACTACGATGAGACCTTCTCATCCGTAGCGATTCTTAAGTCTGTCCGAATCATGTTAGTAATTGCTGCATTTTATGATTATCTGGCAAATGGACGTCAAAACTGCATTCCTCAATGGGTTTCTTAAAGAAGAGTTGTATATGATGCAACCGGAAGATTTTATCGATCCTAAAGGTGCTAACAAAGTGTGCAAGCTCCAGCGATCCATCTATGGAGTGGTGCAAGCATCTCAGAGTTGGAATATATGCTTTAATGAGGTGATCAAAGCATATGGTTTTATACAGACTTTCGGTGAAGCCTGTATTTACAAAAAAGTGAGTGGGAGCGCTGTAGCATTTCTGATATTATATGTAGATGACATATTGTTGATTGGAAATGATATATAATTTCTGGATAGCATAAAAGGATACTTGAATAAGAGTTTTTCAAAGAAAGACCTCGGTGAAGCTGCTTATATATTGAGCATCAAGATCTGTAGAGATAGATCAAGACACTTAATAGGACTTTCACAAAGCACATACCTTGGCAAAGTTTTGAAGAATTTCAAAAATGGGTCAGTCAAAGAAAGGTTTCTTACCTATGTTGCAAGGTGTGAAGTTGAGTAAGACACAAAACCCGACCACGGCATAAGATAGAGAGAGAGAATGAAAGTCATTCCCTATGCCTCCGCCATAGGTTCTATTAAGTATGCCATGTTGTGTACCAAACATGTTGTGTACCTTGCCATGAGTTTGGCAAGGGGTTACAATAGTGATCCAGGAGTAGATCACTGGACAACGGTCAAAATTGTCCTTAGTTGCCTAAGAGGACTAAGGAGATATTTCTCGGTTATGGAGGTGATAAAGAGTTCGTCGTAAAGGGTTACATTGATGCAATCTTTGACATCGATTCAGATGACTCTGAGTCTCAATCTGGATACATATTGAAAGTGGGAGCAATTAGCTAGAGTAGCTCTATGCAGAGCATTGTAGACATACAAATTTGCAAAATACATACGGATCTGAATGTGGCAGACCCGTTCACTAAACCTCTCTCACAAGCAAAACATGATCACACCTTAGTACTCTTTGGGTGTTAATAACATGGCGATGTGAACTAGATTATTGACTCTAGTAAACCCTTTGGGTGTTGGTCACATGGCGATGTGAACTATGGGTGTTAATCACATGGCGATGTGAACTGTTGGTGTTAATCACATGGCGATGTGAACTAGATTACTGACTCTAGTGCAAGTGGGAGACTGAAGGAAATATGCCCTAGAGGCAATAATAAAGTTGTTATTTTATATTTCCTTATTCATGATAAAAGTTTATTATTCATGCTAGAATTGTATTAATCGGAGATCTAATACATGTGTGAATACATAAACAAATATTGTGTCCCTAGTAAGCCTCTACTAGACTAGCTCATTGATCAAAGATGGTTAAGGTTTCCTAGCCATAGACATGTGTTGTCATTTGATAACGGGATCACATCATTAGGAGAATGATGTGATGGACAAGACCCATCCGCTAGCTTAGCATAATGATCCTTCCGTTTTATTGCTATTGCTTTCTTCATGTCAAATACACATTCCTTCGACTATGAGATTATGCAACTCCTCGATACCGGAGGAATACCTTGTGTGCTATAAAATGTCACAACGTAACTGGGTGATCATAAAGATGCTCTACAGGTATCTTTGAAGGTGTTTGTTGAGTTGGCATAGATCGAGATTAAGATTTGTCATTCCGAGTATCGGATAGGTGTCTCTGGGCCCTCTCGGTAATACACATCATAAGATTGCAAGCAAATGACTAAGGAGTTAGTCACGAGGTGATGTATTACGGAATGAGTAAAGAGACTTGCCGGTAGTGATATTGAACTAGGTATATAGATACCGACGATCGAATCTCGGGCAAGTAACATACCGATAGACAAAGGGAATTACGTATGTTGTCATAACGGTTCGATCGATAAAGATATTCGTAGAATATGTAGGAGCCAATATGGGCATCTAGGTTCCGCTATTGGTTATTGACCAGAGAGGTGCCTCAGTCATGTCTACACAGTTCTCGAACCCGTAGGGTCTGCACGCTTAACGTTCGATGACGATATAGTATTATATGTGTTATGTGATTTGGTGGCCGAATGTTGTTCGAAGTCCCGGATGAGATCACGGACAATGACGAGGAGTTTCAAAATGGTCGAGAGGTAAAGATTGATATAGAGGATGAGGGTATTCGGACATCGGAAGTGTTTCGGGGGGTACCGGGACTTATCGGGTCACCGCAAGGGGTTCTGGGCACCCCCTGGCAAAAGATATGACCTTATGGGCCAAGAGGGAAAATTCATCAGCCACAAGGGGCTGGTGCGCCCCCCATATGGGCCGGCCTAGGAGGAGAAGGAAAGAGGGGAAGGGAAAGGAAAGAGTGGAATAGGATTCCCCCTTCTTTCCCTCCCCCTCTTTCCTTCTGATACGTCTACAACGTATCTATAATTTTTGATGTATTCATGCCATGTTTATAATATTTATAAATGATTTTGGTATGCTTTGTTTAGAACTAACCCGGACTGACGCTCTTTTCAGCAGAACTACCATGGTGTTGTTTTTGTGCAGAAATAAAAGTTCTCGGAATGCGCTGAAAATCAACGGAGATTTTTTCTGGAAAATATAAAAAATACTGGAACAAAAAGTTATCGGAGAGGAGTCCTGTGGGGCCCACGACGATGGAGGGCGCGCCCCCCTAGGGCGCTCCCCTGTGCCTCGTGGACACCCCGTGGGTCCTCCTGACATGTTCTCGATGCCAAACCCTCCTATAAATACAGAATCCCTCGGAACATAACCTAGATTGGGAGTTCTGCCGCCGCAAGCCTCTGTAGCCACCAAAAACCTCTCGGGAGACTGTTCCGGCACCCTACCGGAGGGGGAATCCATCACCGGTGGCTATCTTCATCATCCCGACGCTCTCCATGACGAGGAGGGAGTAGTTCACCCTCAGGGCTAAGGGTATGTACTAGTAGCTATGTGTTTGATCTCTCTCTCTCTCTCTCGTGTTCTTGATTTGGCACGATCTTGATGTACCACGAGCTTTGCTATTATAGTTGGATCTTATGATGTTTCTCCCCCTCTACTTTCTTCTAATGGATTGAGTTTTCCTTTGAAGTTATCTTATCGGATTGAGTCTTTAAGGATTTGAGAACACTTGATGTATGTCTTGCGTGGGGTACCCGTGGTGACAATGGGGTATTCTATTGATCCACTTGATGTATGTTTTGGTGATCAACTTGCGGGTTCCTTGACCTTGGGAATCTATGCATAGGGGTTGTCACACGTTTTCGTCTTGACTCTCCAGTTGAAACTTTGGGGCACTCTATGATGTTCTTTGTGTTGGTTTGAATAGATTAATCTTAGATTGTGTGATGCATACCATATAATCATACCCACGGATACTTGAGGTGACATTGGAGTATCTAGGTGACATTAGGGTTTTGGTTGATTTGTGTCTTAAGGTGTTACTTTACTATGAACTCTAGGGATGTTTGTGACATTTATAGGAATAGCCCGATAGATTGATCGGAAAGAATAACTTTGAGGTGGTTTCGTACCCTACAATAATCTCTTCGTTTGTTCCCCGCTATTAGTGACTTTGGAGTGACTCTTTGTTGCATGTTGACGGATATTTATATGATCTAGTTATGTTATTATTGTTGAGAGAACTTGCACTAGTGAAAGTATGAACCCTAGGCCTTGTTTCGAAGCATTGCAATACCGTTTACGCTCACTTTTGTTACTAGTTACCTTGCTGTTTTTATAATTTCAGATTACAAAAACCTATATCTACCATCCATATTGACTTGTATCACCATCACTTCGCCGAATTAGTGCACCTATACAATTTACCATTGTATTAGGTGTGTTGGGGACACAAGAGACTCTTTGCTATTTGGTTGCAGGGTTGTTTGAGAGAGACCATCTTCATCCTACGCCTCCCACGGATTGATAAACCTTAGGTCATCCACTTGAGGGAAATTTGCTACTGTCCTACAAACCTTTGCACTTGGAGGCCCAACAACGTCTACAAGAAGAAGGTTGTGTAGTAGACATCATGCTCTTTTCTGGCGCCATTGCCGGGGAGGTTAGTGCTTTAAGGTATATCTTTAGATCTTACTATCGAATGTTTTTGTTTCTTGTTTTATCACTAGTTTAGTTTATAAAAGAAAAGTACAAAAAAATGGAATTGAGGGTGCCTCATATGCTTCATCTTTTTAATATCTTTCATGAAAATAAGGATTCTGAAAATTGTGCCAAAATGTTAGAAGAAGAATGCATTAAAATGTTTGGCACTAAATCTTTGAATGATGAGCATGGTTGCAATTTTGTTAGAATCAACTCTTTGAATATCCATAGTACTAATGATGATTGCACTAGTAATGATAAAAATGTCTCTTATAAGCATGTCAATTTTTGTGGAGTGCATAGAGCTTGCAAGCACATACCAAATAGGGAAGATAGATTTTGCAAAAGGCATAAGTATTTAGAAACTAAATGGTTGCAACAGAGGCTAGATGTTTGTGCTGAAAATTTAAAATTTCTTTGCCATACTTGTGAACTTTGCAATGAATGTGGTCATTTAAATCTCCAATGCAAATTGGTTCATGATCGAATCGTGTACAAAAATTGTGATGACTTGATTTCACTTGCACATCATAATGAACTTAGTTTGCTTTTGGGTTATGAAGAAATGAAACGTATAACTAAGCATATTCCAGAATATAACCTTGAGAAATTCCTTGATATTGATCTAGAGGAAATTTATATGTATTGTGTAGTGAATTGCATTGAAAATCCTTATATTGCCAATTACATAAAGACAAGAAAACAAATAGAATATGAAGAGAATACTAATGAAAGGGAAGAGATTTCCCAATATCCTCCTATTCTTTCTTATGATGAATCAGGTAACGAGGAGGAGCTTTATATTCAACCAATCTCATTAATAAGGAGCTCTAGAAAGAGGATTAAACCCACACATGATGTGAAGAAGAAAAATAAAAGACGGAGAAGCAAAGGAAAAAAGGTATCCCTCCCAAATGATGTTGCTCCTATTACTCATTGTGATGATGATAATTGCTATACTATTGTTGTTATCCATACTATTGATGACGAGAGTGATTATGCTTATGATATGCAAAGGCCCAAGCTTGGGGATGCTATGTTTGATGAGAATTACATGTTTGAGAATTTATTTGCTGCAATTAATGCTTGTCCCAAGTTTGGGGATGCTATGTTTAGTGAAGATGATATTTTTAGTCTCCCAAGTCTTGATATGCAAATTTGTTATGATGGTAGCATGCCTCCTACCTATGATGATTATATTGATGAAAGTGGGTTTGGAAGAGTGTCAACTTTAGGAAGTAATGATCCCACTATTTTGGAGGGTGTTGAACCTTATTGTGATAAGTATAAAAGTGGATTTGGAGAGGTCATGACTTTATTTAGTAATGATTCCACTATCTTGGAAGAGGTTTCAATTGATTGTGATGAGAACAAAGTTGTTACTTATGATGATTATTGTGATGATACTTATGCTATAAAAAGTAGTGATGATTAATAAAACTTGTCATGATTATGGTTACCCTTTTTCTGAACATTACTCTTTTAATGTGGAAACAATTTATAGTATTCGATTTTCTTATGATACTCCCACTATTCCTAATGAGAAGAATTTTGCTTATGTGGAGAGTAATAAAAATTCTATGCTTGTGCATCATGAAAATAATGCTTTATGTGATAGTTATATTGTTGAATTCATTCATGATGCTACTAAAAATTATTGTGAGGGAGGAGTATATGCTTGTAGGAATTGCAATAATATCAAGTTTCCTCTCTATGTGTTCAAAATCTTGAAGTATGCTTGTTTTGCTTTCCTATGCTAGTTGATTATTGTTCCCATAAGTTGTTTGCTCACAAAAACCCTATTCATAGGAAGTGGGTTAGACTTAAATGTTCTACTATTATACTTCATTATGCTCTCTTTATGTTTCAATTCTTATCTTTTATGTGAGCACCATTGAAATCATCATGCCTAGCTAAAAAGGCATTAAAGAAAAGCGCTTGTTGGGAGACAAACCAACATTTAATCCTACTATTTTTGTGTGCCCACATGATTAAGCTACTATCATGTTTTATAGCTTTTGTTTCAATTAAGTGCCAAGTAGAACCTTTGGGAAGACTTGGGTGAAAGTTAATGCGATCTTGCTGTAAAAAACAGAAACTTTGTGCTCACGAGATTAGCTGTTATTTTTTTTTTACAGAAGAGTGCTTTTAAGTTGATTCTTTTTCATAAGATTAATAGACAAATTCCTCACGTCCACCAATTTATTTCAGAATTTTTGGAGTTACAGAAGTATTCGAGAGTTACAGATTACTACAGACTGTTCTGTTTTTGACAGATTCTGTTTTCTATGTGTTGTTTGCTTATTTTGATGAATCTATGAGTAGTATCGGAGGGTATGAACCATAGAGAAGTTGGAATACAGTAGGTTTAACAAATAAAGAATGAGTTCATTACATTAACTAAGTGGTGATTTAGTTTCTTATACTAACGGAGCTTATGAGTTTTCTATTGAGTTTTGTGTTGTGAAGTTTTCAAGTTTTGGGTAAAGATTCGATGGACTATGGAATAAGGAGTGGCAAGAGCCTAAGCTTGGGGATGCCCAAGGCACCCCAAGGTAATATTCAAGGACAACCAAGAGCCTAAGCTTTGGGATGCCCCAGAAGGCATCCCCTCTTTCGTCTTCGTTCATCGGTAACTTTACTTGGAGCTATATTTTTATTCACCACATGATATGTGTTTTGCTTGGAACGTCATTTTATTTTATTTTGTTTTGCTTTCTATTTGAATAATATTACAAGATCTGAAATTCTTAAATATTAGAGAGTCTTAACATAGTTGCATAGTTATTCGACTACTCATTGATCTTCACTTATATCTTTCGGAGTAGGTTGTTATTTGCTCTAGTGCTTCACTTATATTTTTTAGAGCACAGGGTAGTTTTATTTTGAAGAAATAGATAAACTCTCATGCTTCACTTATATTATTTTTAGAGTCTTAAACATCATGGTAATTTTTTTTGGTTATGATTTTAGTCCTAATATGATAGGCATCCAAGAGGGATATAATAAAAACTTTCATATAAAGTGCATTGAATACTATGAGAAGTTTGATTCTTTATGATTGTTTTGAGATATGAAGATGGTGATATTAGAGTTATTCTAGTAGAGTAGTTGTGGATTTTAGAGATACTTGTGTTAAAGTTTGTTATTCCCGTAGCATGCACGTATGGTGAACCGTTATGTGATGAAGTTGGAGCATGATTTATTTATTGATTGTCTTCCTTATGAGTGGAGGTCAGGATCGCACGATGGTTAACTCCTACCAACCCTTCCCCTAGGAGCATGCATGTAGTACTTTGTCTTGATGACTTGTAGATTTTTGCAATAAGTATGTGAGTTCTTTATGACTAATGTTGAGTCCATGGATTATACGCACTCTCACCCTTCCACCATTGCTAGCCTCTCTTGTGCCACGCAACCTTCGCCGGTACCATACACCCACCATTTACCTTCCTCAAAACAGCCACCATACCTACCTATTATGTCATTTCCATATCCATTCCGAGATATATTGCCATGCAACTTTCCACCGTTCCGTTTATTATGACATGCTCCATCATTGTCATATTACTTTGCATGATCATGTAGTCGAAATCGTATTTGTGGCAAAGCCACCATTCATAATTCTTTCATACATTTCACTCTTGATTCATTGCACATCCCGGTACACCACCGGAGGCATTCATATAGAGTCATATTTTGTTCTAATATCGAGTTGTAGTTCTTGAGTTGTAAGTAAATAAAAGTGTTATCATCTTCATTATTAGAGCATTGTCCCAGTGAGAAAAGGATGATGGAGACTATGATTCCCCTACAAGTCGGGATGAAACTCCGGACGCAAATTAAAAAATAGATAAAAAATAGGCAAAAAAAGAGAAGGCCCCAAAAACAAAATAAAATGAGAGAAAAAGAGATAAGGGGCAATGCTACTATCCTTTTACCACACTTGTTCTTCAAAGTAGCACCATGATCTTCATGATAGAGAGTGTCCTATGTTGTCACTTTCATATACTAGTGGGAAATTTTCATTATAGAACTTGGCTTGTATATTCCAATGATGGGCTTCCTCAAAATGCCCTAGGTCTTCGTGAGCAAGCGAGTTGGATGCACACCCACTTAGTTTCTTTTTGAGCTTTCATACACTTATAGCTCTAGTGCATCCGTTTCATGGCAATCCCTACTCACTCACAATGATATCTATTGATGGGCATCTCCATAGCCCGTTGATACGCCTAGTTGATGTGAGACTATCTTCTCCCTATTGTCTTCTCCACAACCACCATTCTATTCCACCTATAGTGCTATATCCATGGCTCACGCTCATGTATTGCGTGAAGATTGAAAAAGTTTGAGAATACTAAAGTATGAAACAATTGCTTGGCTGAAACCGGGGTTGTGCATGATATAAATATTTTGTGTGATGAAGAAAGAGCATAGCCAGACTATATGATTTTGTAGGGATAGGTTTCTTTGGCCATGTTATTTTGAGAAGACATGATTGCTTTGTTAGTATGCTTGAAGTATTATTGTTTTTATGTCAATATTAAATTTTTGTTTTGAATCTTATGGATCTGAATATTCTTGCCACAATAAAGAGAGATTACATTCATAAATATGTTAGGTAGCACTCCACATCAAAAATTCCGTTTTTATCATTTACCTACTCGAGGACGAGCAGGAATTAAACTTGGGGATGCTGATATGTCTCCAACGTATCTATAACTTTTTATGTATTCATGCCATGTTTATAATATTTCTACATGATTTTGGTATGATTTGGTTAGAACTAACCCGGACTGACGCTGTTTTCAGCAGAACTACCGTGGGGTTGTTTTTGTGCAGAAATAAAAGTTCCCGGAATGCGCAGAAAATCAACGGAGATTTTTTCTAGAAAATATAAAAAATACTGGAACAAAAAGTTATCGAAGAGGAGTCCCGTGGGGCCCACGAGGGTGGAGGGCGCCCCCCCTAGGGCGCGCCCCTGCGCCTTTTGGACACCCCGTGGGTCCTCCTGACTTGTCCTCGACGCCAAACCCTCCTATAAATACAGAAACCCCCGAAACATAACCTTGATCGGGAGTACCGCCTCCGCAAGCCTCTGTAGCCACCAAAAACCTCTTGGGAGCCCGTTCTGGCACCCTGCCGTAGGGGGAATCCATCACCAATGGCCATCTTCATCATCCTGGCGCTCTCCATGACGAGGAGGGAGTAGTTCACCCTCGGGGCTGAGGGTATGTACCAGTAGCTATGTGTTTGATCTCTCTCTCTCTCTCTCTCTCTCTCTCTCGTGTTCTTGATTTGGCACGATCTTGATGTACTGCGAGCTTTGCTATTATAGTTGGATCTTATGATGTTTATCCGCCTCTACTTTCTTGTAATGGATTGAGTTTTCCCTTTGAAGTTATCTTATCAGATTGAGTCTTTAAGGATTTGAGAACACTTGATGTATGTCTTGCATTGGATACCCGTGGTGACAATGGGGTATTCTATTGATCCACTTGATGTATGTTTTGGTGATCAACTTGAGGGTTCCGTGACCTTGGGAATCTATGCATAGGGGTTGGCACACATTTTCGTCTTGACTCTCCGGTTGAAACTTTGGGGCACTCTATGAAGTTCTTTGTGTTGGTTTGAATATATGAATCTGAGATTGTCTGATGCATACCGTATAATCATACCCACGGATACTTGAGGTGAAATTGGAGTATCTAGGTGACATTAGGGTTTTGGTTGATTTGTGTCTTAAGGTGTTATTTTCTACGAACTCCAGGGCCGTTTATGACATTTTTAGGAATAGCCCAATGTATTGATCGGAAATAATAACTTTGAGGTGGTTTCGTACCCTACAATAATATCTTCGTTTGTTCTCTGCTATTAGTGACTTTGGAGTGGCTCTTTGTTGCATGTTGAGGGATAGTTATATGATCTAGTTATGTTATTATTGTTGAGAGAACTTCCACTAGTGAAAGTATGAACCCTTGTCGAAGCATTGCAATGCCGTTTACACTCACTTTTGTTACTAGTTACCTTGCTGTTTTTATAATTTCAGATTACAAAACCTATATCTACCATCCATATTGCACTTGTATCACCATCTCTTCGCCGAACTAGTCCACCTATAAAATTTACCATTGTATTGGGTGTGTTGGGGACACAAGAGACTCTTTGCTATTTGGTCGCATGGTTGTTTGAGAGAGACCATCTTCATCCTACGCCTCCCACGGATTGATAAACCTTAGGTCATCCACTTGAGGGAAATTTGCTACTGTCCTACAAACCTCTGCACTTGGAGTCCCAACAATTCTATGCACACACAAATTCCGACCCGTACACATCGGATAGAAAACGGTGACTCGGGCATTTAAAACACGCCCAAGTCTAGAATACCACCCTAGTACCACTAAATAAGCTCATCTCGAAGGCACTAGTTGCAGAACACAACATCACTAGTTTCCAACGTGCCACACTGATACGTCTCCAACGTATCTATAATTTTTGATGTATTCATGCCATGTTTATAATATTTTTTACATGATTCTGTTTGCAGCAGAACTACCGTGGTGTTGTTTTTGTGCAGAAAAAAAGTTCTCGGAATGCGCTAAAGATCAACGGAGATTTTTTCTGGAAAATATAAAAAATACTGGAACAAAGAGTTAACGGAGGGGAGGCCTGTGGGCTCCACAAGGGTGGAGGGCGCGCCCACCCCCCTCGGCCGCGCCCCTGTGCCTCGTGGACTCCCCGTGGGTCCCCCTAACTTGTTCTCGATGCCATACCCTCCTATAAATACAGAAACCCCCAGAAAATAACCTAGATCGGGAGTTCCACCGCCGCAAGACTCTGTAGTCACCAAAAACCTCTCAGGAGCCCGTTCCGGCACCCTGCCGGAGGGGGAATCCATCACCGGTGGCCATCTTCATCATCGCAGGGCTCTTGATTACGAGGAGGGAGTAGTTCACCCTCGGGGCTAAGGGTATGTACCAGTAGCTATGTGTTTGATCTCTCTCTCTCTCTCTCTCTCTCTCGTGTTCTTGATTTGGCACGATCTTGATGTACCGCGAGCTTTGCTATTATAGTTGGATCTTATGATGTTTCTCCCCCTCTACTCTCTTGTAATGGATTGAGTTTTCCCTTTAAGTTATCTTATCGGATTGAGTCTTTAAGGATTTGAGAACACTTGATGTATGTCTTGCATGTGCTTATCTGTGGTGACAATGGGATATCACATGATCTACTTGATGTATGTTTTGGTGATAAACTTGCGGGTTCAGCGACCTTGTGAACTTATGCATAGGGGGTTGGCACACGTTTTCGTCTTGACTCTCTGGTAGAAACTTTGGGGGCACTCTTTGAAGTTCTTTGTGTTGGTTGAATAGATGAATCTGAGATTGTGTGATGCATATCGTATAATCATACCCACGGATACTTGTGGTGACGTTGGAGTATATAGGTGACATTAGGGTTTTGGTTGATGTGTGTCTTAAGGTGTTATTTTACTACGAACTCTAGGGCTGTTTGTGACACTTATAGGAATAGCCCAACGGATTGATCGGAAAGAATAACTTTGAGGTGGTTTCGTACCCTACAACAATCTCTTCGTTTGTTCTCCGCTATTAGTAACTTTGGAGTGACTCTTTGTTGCATGTTGAGGGATTGTTATATGATCTAATTATGTTGTCCTTGTTGAGAGAACTTGCACTAGTGAAAGTATGAACCCTAGGCCTTGTTTCGAAGCATTGCAATACCATTTACGCTCACTTTTACTACTTGCTACCTTGCTGTTTTTATAATTTTAGAATACAAAAACCCATATCTACTATCCATATTGCACTTGTATTACCATCTCTTCGCCGAACTAATGCACCTATACAATTTACCGGGTGTGTTGGGAACACAAGAGACTCTTTGTTATTTGGTTGCAGGGTTGTTTGAGAGAGACCATCTTCATCCTACGCCTCCCATGGATTGATAAACCTTAGGTCATCCACTTGAGGGAAATTTGCTATTGTCCTATAAACCTCTGCACTTGGAGGCCCAACAACGTCTACAAGAAGAAGGTTGCATAGTAGACATCAAGCTATTTTCTGGCGCCATTGCTGGGGAGGTTAGTGCTTGAAGGTATATATTTAGATCTTGCAATCAAATCTTTTAGTTTCTTGTTTCATCACTAGTTTAGTCTATAAAAGAAAACTACAAAAAAATTGGAATTGAGGGTGCCTCATATGTTTAATCTTTTTAATGTCTTTCGTGAAAATAAGGATTCCGATAATTGCGCTCAATTGCTAGAAGAAGAATGCATTAAAATGTTTGGCACTAAATATTTGAATGATGAGCATGATTGCAATGTTGTTAGTATGAATTCCTTGAATATCCATGATGCTAATGATATGCAAAGCCACAAGTTTTGGGATGCTATGTTTGATGAAGATGATATTTTTAGTCCCCCAAGTTTTGATGACCAAATTTATTATGATGATAGCATGCCTCCTATTTATGATGATTATAATTATGAAAGTGGATTTGGAGAGTTCATGACTTTATTTAGTGATGAATCCACTATTCGGAAGAGGTTCCAATTGATTATGAGAACAAAGTTCCTATCTATGATGATTATTGTGATGACATGTATGTTATAAAGAATAATGATAACCATGAAACTTGTCATCTTGATTTTAATTTTCAATTGGATTATGCCTCACATGATAGTTATTTTGTTGAGTTTGCTCCCACAACTATTCATGAGAAGAAATTTGCTTATGCGGAGAGTAATAAAAATTCTATGCTTGTGCATCATGAAAATAAAGCTTTATGCCATAGTTATATTGTTAAATTCATTCATGATGCTACTGAAAATTATTACGAGGGAGGAATATATACTTGTACGAATTGCAATAATATCAAGTTTCCTCTCTATGTGTTGGAAATATTGAAGTTATGCTTGTTTTGTTTTCCTATGCTAGTTGATTATTGTTCCCATAAGTTGTTTGCTCACAAAATCCCTATGCATAGGAAGTGGGTTAGATTTAAATGTGCTAGTCATATTCTTCATGATGCTCTCTTTGTGTTTCAATTCTTATGTTTTATGTGAGCATCATTGTCATCAACATGCCTAGCTAGAAATGCATTAAAGAAAAGCGCTTGTTGGGAGACAACCCAATATTTAACCCTACTGTTTTTGTGTGTTCACATGATTAAAATACTGTAATAATCATGTTTTATAGCTTTTGTTTCAATAAAGTGCCAAGTAGAACCTTTGGGAAGACTTGGGTGAAAGTTAATGTGATCTTGCTGTAAAAAACAGAAACTTTGCACTCACGAGAATAATTGTCATTTTTAACAGAAGAAAGATTTTAAGTTGATTATTTTTTCATAAGATCAATAGACAAATTGTTCACGTCCACCAATTTATTTCAGAATTTTTGGAGTTACAGAAGTATTCGAGAGTTACAGACTACTACAGACTGTTCTGTTTTTGACAGATTCTGTTTTTCTATGTGTTGTTTGCTTATTTTGATGAATATATGAGTAGTATCGGAGGGTATAAACCATAGAGAAGTTGGAATACAGTAGATATTACACCAATATAAATAAAGAATGAGTTCAAAACAGTACCAAAAGTGGTGATTTATTTTTCTTATACTAACGGAGCTTACGAGTTTTCTGTTGAGTTTTGTGTTGTGAAGTTTTCAAGTTTTGGGTAAAGATTCGACGGACTACGGAATAATGAGTGGAAAGATCCTAAGCTTGGGGATGCCCAAGTCACGCCAAGGTAATATTCAAGGACAACCAAGAGCCTAAGCTTGGGGATGCCCCGGAAGGCATCCCCTCTTTCGTCTCCGTTCATCGGTAACTTTACTTGGAGCTGTATTTTTATTCACCACATGATATGTGTTTTGCTTGGAGCGTTATTTTATTTTATTTTGTTTTGCTTGTTGCTTGAACAAAGTACTTAAGATCTTAAATTCTTAAATGTTAGAGAGTCTTCACATAGTTGCATAATTATTCGACTACTCATTGATGTTCACTTATATCTTTTGGAGTAGTTTGTCGTTTGCTCTAGTGCTTCACTTATATCTTTTTAGAGCACGACGATGGTTTTATTTTGAAGAAATAGATTAACTCTCATGCTTAAATTATATTATTTGAGAGTCTTTAGAACAGCATGGTAATTTTCTTTGGTTATAAATTTAGTCCTAATATGATAGGCATCCAAGAGGGATATAATGAAAACTTTAATATAAAGTGCATTGAAATACTATGAGAAGTTTGATTCTTGATGATTGTTTTGAGATATGAGGATGGTGATATTAGAGTCATGCTAGTAGAATAATTGTGAATTTGAGAAATACTTGTGTTTATGTTCACAAGTCCCATAGCATGCACGTATGGTAACCGTTGTGTAACAAATTTGAAGCATGAGGTGTTTCTTTGATTGTCTTCCTTATGTGTGGAGGTCGGGATCGCGCGATGGTTAACTCCTACCAACCCTTCCCCTAGGAGCATGCACATAGTGCTTGGTTTTGATGACTTGTAGATTTTTAGAATAAGTATGTGAGTTCTTTATGACTAATGTTGAGTCCATGGATTATACGAACTCTCACATTGCTAGCCTCTCTTGTGCCGCAACCTTTGCCGGTACCATACACCCACCATTTACCTTCCTCAAAACAGCCACCATACCTACCTATTATGTCATTTCCATATCCATTCCGAGATATATTGCCATGCAACTTTCCACCATTCCGTTTATTATGACATGCTCCATCATTGTCATATTACTTTGCATGATCATGTAGTTGACATCGTATTTGTGGCAAAGCCACCATTCATAATTCTTTCATACATGTCACTCTTGATTCATTCCACATCCCGATACACCGCCGGATGCATTCATATAGAGTCATATTTTGTTCTAAGTATCGAGTTGTAATTCTCAAGTTGTAAGTAAATAAAAGTGTGATGATATTCATTATTAGAGCATTGTCCCAGTGAGGAAAGGATGATGGAGACTGTGATTCCCCCACAAGTCAGGATGAGACTCCAGAAGAAAAAAAGGGAAAAGAAAAAAAGGCCATAAAAAAGAGAAGGCCAAAAAAATGAGAGAAAAAGAGAGAAGGGGCAATGCTACTATCCTTCTACCACACTTGTGCTTCAAAGTAGCACCATGATCTTCTGATAGAGAGTCTCCTATGTTATCACTTTTATATACTAGTGGGAATTTTTCATTATAGAACTTGGCTTGTATATTCCAACGATGGGCTTCCTCAAAATGCCCTAGGTCTTCGTAAGCAAGTTGGATGCACACCCACTTAGTTTCTTTTTGAGCTTTCCTAAACTTATATCTCTAGTGCATCCGTTGCATGGCAATCCCTACTCACTCACATTGATATCTATTGATGGGCATCTCCATAGCCCGTTGATACGCCTAGTTGATGTGAGACTATCTCCTATTTTTTGTCTTCTCCACAACCACAATTATATTCCACCTATAGTGCTATGTCCATGGTTCACGCTCATGTATTGTGTGAAAGTTGAAAAAGTTTGAGAATACTAAAGTATGAAACAATTGCTTGGCTAAAATCAGGGTTGTGCATGATTTGAGTATTTTGTGTGACAAAGATGGAGCATAGCCAAACTATATGATTTTGTAGGGATAAGCTTTCTTTCACCATGTTATTTTGAGAAGACATAATTACTTTTTTATTATGCTTGAAGTATTATTATTTTTATGTCAATATTAAAATTTTGTTTTGAATCTTATGGATCTGAATATTCTTGCCAAATAAAGAGAGATTACATTGATAAATATGTTAGGTAGCATTCCACTTCAAAAATTCTGTTTTTATCATTTACCTACTCGAGGACGAGCAGGAATTAAGCTTGGGGATGCTAATACGTCTCCAATGTATCTATAATTTTGATGTATTCATGCCATGTTTATAATATTTTTACATGATTTTGGTATGATTTGATTAGGACTAACCCGGACTGACGCTATTTTCAGCAGAACTACCATGGTGGTATTTTGTGCAGAAATAAAAGTTCTCGGAATGCGCTGAAAATCAACGGAGATTTTTTCTGGAAAATATAAAAAATACTGGAACAAAGAGTTACCGGAGGGGAGGCTCGTGGGCTCCACGAGGGTGGAGGGCATGCCCACCCCCCTGGGGCGCGCCCCTGTGCCTCGTGGACTCCCCGTGGGTCCCCTAACTTTTTCTCGACGCCAAACCCTCCTATAAATACAGAAACCCCCAGAAAATAACCTAGATCGGGAGTTCCGCCGCCGCAAGCCTCTGTAGTCACCAAAAACCTCTCGGGAGCCCATTCCGGCACCCTATCGAAGGGGGAATCCATCACCGATGGCCATCTTCATCATCCCGGCACCCTCCATGACGAGGAGGGAGTAGTTAACCCTTAGGACTGAGGGTATGTACCAGTAGCTATGTGTTTGATCTCTCTCTCTCTCTCTCTCGTGTTCTTGATTTGGCACGATCTTGATGTACCGCGAGCTTTGCTATTATAGTTGGATCTTATGATGTTTCTCCCCCTCTACTCTCTTGTAATGGTTTGTGTTTTCCCTTTAAGTTATCTTATCGGATTGAGTCTTTAAGGATCTGACAACACTTGATGTATGTCTTGCATGTGCTTATCTGTGGTGACAATGGGATATCACATGATCTACTTGATGTATGTTTTGGTGATCAACTTGCGGGTTCAGCGACCTTGTGAACTTATGCATAGGGGTTGGCACACGTTTTCGTCTTGACTCTCCGATAGAAACTTTGGGGCACTCTTTGAAGTTCTTCGTGTTGGTTGAATAGATGAATCTGAGATTGTGTGATGTATATCGTATAATCATACCCACGGATACTTGTGGTGACATTGGAGTATCTATGTGACGCCAGGGTAATCAAGCTACAGTAACCCTCTGGTAATGATGCCATTTCACCTCGATTACTCTTGATAATCTCGCGTTAGTTCAGAACCGATCCAAATTCAAATTGTTCCTAATGTGTCAAATAATCCATAATAAATGTTGGTGAAGAAATCAGCTTTTAATAAAGTACTTAAATGCACTAAATAAACTAAAAACAATGATAAAACAATTATCTAAAATGCTTTTAAAGTAATAAGCAATTGCAAAATACTTTATTTAAAGTGCCAAAATATTTGGGGCTGTGACCTAATTAATAACACCAAATTAGTTGTCGCTTTTAAATTTTATAAAACTAAAATAAAATAAAACAACAAAAGAAAAGCAAAATAAAACAAAATAGATGAAAGAAGAAAATAATCCCCCTCTCTCCCCTGGGCCAAGTGGCCCAGTTGGCCACAACCGACCAGGCCGACCAAGGCCACCCCTGCCTATACCCCCCCCCCACCATGGTAACCCTAGCCCACTACCCCACCACTCGCCCCCACCCCCACGATCCCCTCTCCCCCGATCCAGATCTGGATCCGG
>NC_041387.1:125976351-125993046 GCF_002162155.2 Triticum dicoccoides
CGCCCGCTAAGCTGCTCGCCGTCGCCCGCGGCCACGCTTGCCATCGCTGCACCCGGAGCCTCGCTCTCGCGGGCGCCCCCGCGCACAACTGACCCTGCGCCGTCCGCGTCCCGGCTCCCTCTGCGTCCCTACCGCCACCGGCCCCGCCCCAGGCTGCCGTGCCTGCCACTGCCCTGCTGGCCGCCTCCGCTGGGGCCCCGCGATGGCTGCCGCACCGCGACCGTCCGCCGGTGGCCTCCCCGCTCGCCCTTGGTCGGGCTCGCCCCCTCCCACTCGGGCGACGCTCGTGACCCAGCACCCAACGCCCGTTAAGGCCCCTGGCCAATGACAAATGGGGCCAGCACCAGAACATTTTATTAAAAAAAGAATTAGTAATAATAATAAAAAATAAAATATTAATTAATTATTTAATTAGCTTAATAAATCATAATTAGATTAATCTAATCACTAATTAACCTAATTAACTGTTAGTTAACTACTCAGTCAATGACATGCGGGGCCCTCACATCAGTTTGACCCAGTCAACGCACTGTTGACTGCTGACGTGATGCTGATGTCAGTACACACTATTCTGGATAATGTTGAATTAAAATAATTAAATAAATTCTAAAAATTATTTAAAACTTTAGAAAATCATATAAAATAAACCGTAGCTCAGATGAAAATACTTTCTACATGAAAGTTGCTCAGAACGACGGGACGAATCCGAATACGCGGCCCGTTCGTCCGCCACACATCCCTAGCATAGCAAACACGCAACTTTCCCCCTCCAGTTCATCTATCCGAAAACACGAAACACCGGGGATACTTTCCCGGATGTTTCCCCCTTTCGCCGGTATTACCTACTACCGCGTTAGGGCACACCTAGCACCGCGTATTGCCATGTTACGCTTTGTGATGCTTTGATTGCTCTGTTATTTATTGTGTTCCCCCTCCGTTACTTCTTTCCGGTAGACCTCGAGACTGCTGGCGACCCCCAGTTCGACTACGGAGTTGACGACCCCTCCTTGCCAGAGCAACCAGGCAAGCCCCCCCTTTGATCACTAGATATCGCCTATTCTACCCTCTACAGCTTGCATTAGAGTAGTGTAGCATGTTACTATTTCGATTAATCCTATTCTGTTGCATAGCCTGTCATTGTTGCTACATCTGTTGATCACTTACCTGCAATCCTAAATGCTTAGTATAGGATGCTAGTTTACCATTAGTGGCCCTACATTCTTGTCAGTCTACCATGCTATACTATCGGGCCGTGATCACTCAGAGGTGATCACGGGTATATACTATACATACATACTATTCAGGTGGTGACTAAAGTCGGGTTGGCTCGTTGAGTACCCGCACGTGATTCCGATGTGGGGGCTGGAAGGACAAGTGGCTCTATCCCGATAGAGGTGGGCCTGGGTTCCCGACGGCCCCCGACTGTTACTTTGAGGCGAAGCGACAGGGCAGGTTGAGACCACCTAGCTGAGAGGTGGGTGAGGGAGTCCTGGACTAGGGGGTGTCCGGATAGCCAAACTCTCATCATTGGCCGGACTCCAAGACTATGAAGATACAAGATTGAAGACTTCATCCCGTGTCCGGATGGGACTTTCCTTGGCATGGAAGGCAAGCTTGGCAATACGGATATGTAGATCTCCTACCATTGTAACCGACTCTGTGTAACCCTAGCCCTCTCCGGTGTCTACATAAACCGGAGGGTTTTACTCCGTAGGATGAACAACAATCATACCATAGGCTAGCTTCTAGGGTTTAGCCTCCTTGATCTCGTGGTAGATCTACTCTTGTACTACCCATATCATCAATATCAATCAAGCAGGAGTAGGGTTTTACCACCATCGAGAGGGCCCGAACCTGGGTAAAAATATCGTGTCCCTTGTCTCCTGTTACCATCCGCCTAGACACACAGTTCGGGACCCCCTACCCAAGATCCGCCGGTTTTGACACCGACATTGGTGCTTTCATTGAGAGTTCCTATGTGTCGTCACCCATAGGCCTGATGGCTCCTTCGATCATCAACAACGACGCGGTCCAGGGTGAGACTTTTCTCCCCGGACAGATCTTTGTATTCGGCGGCTTTGCACTGCGGGCCAATTCGCTTGGCCATCTGGAGCAGATCGAAAGCTACACCCCTGGCCATCAGGTTAGATTTGGAAGTTTGAATTATACGGCCGACATCCGCGGAGACTTGATCTTCGACGTATTTGAGCCACAGCCGAGCGCGCCGCACTGTCACGATGGACATGATTTAGCTCTGCTGCTGGACAGTGCCCTGGAGGCCGCACAAGAGTCCGCTCCGACCCTTAACTCGGAGCTGACTGCGCCGATCGAGGATGGGTGGCTAGAGACCGCCTCGGGGGCTGCCACCTCTATGGCGATGGAGCCGAATACCGACCCCGTCCCTTGTGAAGCTCGTGACTCCGAGGTGCCAGACTCCTCGCCGGACTTCGAACCTCCCGCGCTCCTTCCAATCGAATCCGATTGGGTGCCGATCATGGAGTTCACCGCTGCGGACATCTTTCAGCACTCGCCTTTTGGCGACATCCTGAATTCGCTAATGTATCTCTCTTTATCAGGAGAGCCCTGTCCGGATTATGGTCAGGACGGTTGGGATGCGGACAACAAAGAAATTCAAAGCCCACCCACCACCCACTTTGTAGCCACTGTCGACGACTTAACCGACATGCTAGACTTCGACTCCGAAGACATCGACGGTATGGACGACGACGCCAGAGACGACCAAGAACCAGCGCCTACGGGGCACTAGAAAGCCACCTCGTCATAAAACATATACATGTTGGACATCCCAAAGGATGGGAATGGCGATGGAACAGCGGAGGATGACCCCTCCAAGAAACATCCTAAGCGTCAGCGTCAGCGGCGCCGCTCTAAATCCCGCCACAGCAAAAATGGAGATTCTGGCTCCGGAGACAATAAAACCCTGGACAGTGCCGAAGACAACCCCCTCCAGCAAGATTCAGCACAGGAGGATGGAGAAGCCAGCCCTCGTGAGAGAGCGGCAGAGAAAGAGGTAGAGGACGATAATTACATGCCTCCCTCCGGAGACGAGGCAAGCCTCAACGACGACGAATTTGTCGTGCCTGAGGATCCCATCGAACAAGAGCGTTTCAAACGCAGGCTTATGGCCACGGGAAGCAGCCTCAAGAAAAAGCAGCAATAGCTTAGAGCTGATCAAGATTTGCTAGCCGACAGATGGACTGAAGTCCTTGCGGCCGAAGAGTACGAACTCGAACGCCCCTCCAAAAGCTACCCCAAACGCAAGCTGCTGCCCTGATTAGAGGAGGAAGCATATAAACCTACATCACCAGCGCACAATACGGCCGACCGGCCACCTCGTGGCCGCGACAGAGAGGCCTCTAGGCCCTCCACTAAATCCGCACCCCGGCATCGCTCGAAAAATACAAAGCCACAGGGGAATGCGCCGGACTTGCGAGACATATTGGAGGATAAGGCAAGACAATCAAGATCGATCTATTGATTGCGTGGGCGCCAAACGATACGCGACGACAACCGTCACGCCGGATATAGCAACTCCGGCCGGGCCGAACACAGTAGACAAAGCTCGCTTGAGATGCGTCGTGATATAGCCCAATACAGAGGCGCCGGACACCCACTATGCTTCACAGATGAAGTAATGGATCATCAAATCCCCGAAGGGTTCAAACCCGTGAACATTGAATCCTACGACAGCATAATAGATCCCGTGGTTTGGATCGAAGACTATCTCCTTCATATCCACATGGACCGCGGTGATGATCTTCATGCCATCAAATACCTCCCACTCAAGCTTAAAGGACCAGCTCGGCATTGGCTCAACAGCTTGCCAGCAGAATCAATCGGGTGTTGGGAGGACCTGGAAGCCGCATTCCTTGATAACTTCCAGGGCACGTATGTGCGACCACCAGACGCCGATGACCTAAGCCACATAATTCAGCAGCCAGACGAATCGGCCAGACAATTCTGGACACGGTTCTTAACCAAGAAAAATCAAATCGTCGACTGTCCAGATGCAGAGGCCCTTGCAGCCTTCAAACACAACATCCGTGACGAATGGCTTGCCCGGCACCTAGGACAGGAGAAGCCGAAATCCATGGCAGCCCTCACATCACTCATGACTCGCTTCTATGCAGGAGAGGACAGCTGGCTAGCCCGCAGTAACAACCTCACCAAATATTCTGGTAGTCCGGATACCAAGGACAGCAATGGCAGGTCGCGTCGCAATAAGCATAAATGCCGCATTAACGGCAATAATACTGAAGATACGACAGTCAATGCCGGATTCAGAGGCTCTAAACCCGGTTAGCGGGAAAAGCCATTCAAAAGAACTACTCCGGGCCCGTCCAATTTGAACCGGATACTCGATCGCTCATGCCAGATACACGGCACCCCCGAAAAGCCAGCTAATCACACCAACAGGGATTGTTGGGTATTCAAGCAGGCAGGAAAGTTAATTGCCGAAAACAATGACAAGGGGCTGCATAGCGATGACGAGGAAGAGGCCCGGCCGCCGAACAATAGAGGACAGAAGGGTTTCCCCCCACAAGTACGGACGGTGAACATGATATACGCAACCCACATACCCAAAAGGGAGCGGAAGCGTGCGCTCAGGGACGTATATGCGATGGAGCCAGTCGCCGCAAAGTTCAATCCGTGGTCCTCCTGCCCTATCACTTTTGATCGAAGGGACCATCCCACTAGCATCCGCCATGGCGGATTCGCCGCATTGGTTTTAGAACCAATCGTCGATGGGTTTCACCTCACTAGAGTCCTGATGGACGGCGGCAGCAGCCTGAACCTGCTTTATCAGGATATAGTGCGCAAGATGGGCATAGACCCCTCAAGGATTAAACCCACAAAGACGACCTTCAAAGGCATCATACCAGGTGTAGAGGCCAATTGTACAGGCTCAGTTACACTTGAAGTGGTCTTCGGATCCCCGGATAACTTCCGAAGCAAGGAGTTAATCTTCGACATAGTCCCGTTCCGCAGCGGCTATCATGCACTGCTCGGACGAACTGCGTTTGCAAAGTTCAATGCGGTGCCGCACTACGCATACCTCAAGCTCAAGATGCCAGGCCCTCGAGGAGTCATCACGGTCAACGGAAACACCGAACACTCTCTCCGAACGGAGGAGCATACAGCGGCTCTCGGAAGTTCAGAGTAGCCTCTTAAGGCAATTCTCGAGTCCAGCTGTTAAGCGACCGGACACCGTCAAGCGCGCCCGGAGTAACCTACAACAAGACCACCTGGCACGTTCCGAGCACGCGTAGCAATGCGGCCCCAACCCCAGCCGTCGCAAAATCGCGAGACCAGTACCACACGTACATCACTATGCTCTGGAGATACCATGGGCATAGGGGGAGGGGCACGACCACGGCAGGCCCAGAGTGCGACTCAACCACACCAGGGGCTCCCAAATGGGTCATCCTTTTTTCTTTCTTTTTTTTCTTATCCTCAGGACTCCGTTTCCCAGAAGCCCTGTCTGGCAGTAGACCTGCTGAACTCATGATGCAACAGCCAGGGAAGGAGAAAAGCTACGACGAGTATCCAGGTGGTCTCCATTATGAGCATTATACCTGTTTTATACACCATTCCGCAGCCTACCCCTGGAAGGGGACATGTTAAATAGTCCCACCCCTTGCTTATCGCACTATTTGTATTGTTCTGCATTCATTGCAGTATTTTTCGAATAAACAATGCATCGCATTTTGCCTATCATTGCATTCCTTTTTTATACATATGTTCACTTATGACATGTTGCATCCGTACGCTTTGGTACGGCCAAATACACTAGGGGCTTAAGTTCCCCAAACTATGGTGTGATAAGTCCGAACACTTTCACAAGTGCGGCACCCCGAACTTATAGCATTATATGCATCGGCTCCGAATCATGTCTTGGGTCAATAGTTGGGTTTGCCCGGCTCCCATGTTTTGGTACCTTACGTTCTGTTATATCGGCTAAGGTAGCGCTGGGAGAACCACTGCGATTGTGCCCCAGTTGAGCTGGGTGAGCACCTCAATGGAGAAAGCTAAAACTGACCGTCATGATGGGGCGAGAGCCGGTCGCTGTTCGAGAGGTTTTTTCGAGTCCCTAGAGACTTATGTCGCTTAGAGCGAGGAACCGGCTTTGTCCGGCCCAGGCGTGGATAGCGCCCCGAATTCGGCCTTCCGAACACTAGGGGCTTCGTCGAAATTTAAAATTATAGAATTCTATGGCTAAGTGAGAGTGTTCAAGCATTATAAGTCTGGTTGCCTCGTTCGCTGTGTTGAGCGCCTCCCTAGAAGGACCCAAAAATGGGAACAAGAGCGCTCAAGTTTATCCCGAACACCCCAGCACTCGCGGCATGGGGGCCGAAGCCAACGACTTGCCATCTCTCAGATTTGATAAACGGCCGCACAGAAGGTAATATTTTAAATTAACAAGAGTTGCTTAGCGCATATGAACAAAGTTTTCAGCGCACAGGATAACAAAATGCGAGTCTACTCAAAAATTACATCTTTGGAGCATTCACCCGCAATAATGCGGGCATCCTTCAGGACACCCTTATAATACATCTCGGGCGTGCGATACTCCTTGCTCGGCGGTGGCACGTCCGTCACAAGCTTCTCGGCGTCCATCTTGCCCCAATGCACCTTAGCGCGGGCAAGAGCCCGGCGGGCACCTTCAATACAGGCGGAATGCTTGATGACGTCAACCCATGGAGAGGCGTCCACCAGCCGCCGCACTAGACCGAAGTAGCTCCCTGGCATGGCTTCTTTGGGCCACAGCCGAACTATGAGGCCCTTCATGGCCTGTTCGCCCACCTTGTGGAGCTCGACCAGCTGCTTCAGCTGGTCGCTCAGGGGCACCGGATGTCCGGCCTCAGCATACTGAGACCAGAACACCTTCTCCGTCGAGCTCCCCTCCTCGGCTCTGTAGAACGCAGCAGCATCGGACACGCTACGGGGCAGATCTGCGAACGCTCCTGGAGAGCTCCGAATTCGGGTAAGTAACAGGTAATTCACTTTTACATGCTTGCTTTGCATGAAGAATGCCTTACTCGCCGCTATCTCGTTTACTGCCTTGATTTCTTGGAGGGCCTTTTGGGCTTCAGCCTTAGCGGCTTTGGCACTCTCAAGAGCCGACGCAAGCTCGGACTCTCGAGTCTTCGAGTCACGCTCCAAACTCTCGTGTTTTTCCACGAGAGCCTGGAGCTCTTGCCGTACCTCCGCCATCCGCACCTCCTGCTTCTCTCGCTCGGCGCGTTCCGCGGCCGCATTGCGTTCGCTCGTGGACACAGCCTCCTTCAGGGTCGCCACCTCGTTCGTATCCCCTGGAGTACCCACGTTATTCTTGTCATTTTTTCTTGCAACCAAATCCTTTTCTATAAGGTACAACTTTAATAAGGTGTTACTCACCTTCCTTGTCCTCGAGCTGCTTCTTGGCTTGGCCGAGCTCGATCTCGGACCGCTCGAGGCTCTGCTTCAAGGAATTGACCTCCGCAGTCAGTGCGGCAGAGGTCAGCAGCGCAGCCTGCATTCCCATATTGACATATTTTTGTTAGACTCCTGCGTATATCTTTTTAGATCCTCAGTTCGGCTTTCCTTCCTGAACACCGAACTGAGCATCAGGGGCTACTGTCTATGCGGTACTATTTTTACACATCCTAATCACATACCTCAAAGCCTGTTAGAAGGCTAGTGCAGGCTTCGGCCAGCCCGCTCTTGGCGAGCTGAACCTTCTGAATCACCGCACTCATGACAATGCGGTGTCCCTCGTCGATGGAAGCGCTGTTGAGCGCCTCCAGCAAGTTATCCGGCGCCTCCGGTTGGACGGAGGCCGCCGGCGTCGCTGTCTTACCCTTCTCATGAAGGGGCCGCCCGCCGGACTCCGGAACCACCAAAGGTTCCGGTGCGGAGTCCGGTCCAAGGTCCGGGAGGTTGCCCTGTGGCACCTCCGACGCCTCCTCCTCCTGGCTGGTCCCCTTCTGGGACCCCACCTCGGCGTCGTCCGCGTCACGAGGGGAGGAGGCGATCAGAAGTGAAGTGCTATTCACATCCGACGAACCCAGGGACCCGCTCGACGAAGCGGGGAGATCGTCCTTGGGCGGACTACATGGTTGTATTCGGCGTTAGAAGACGCTATGCGACGAAAGGAAAAACATGAGTTATTCTGGAATCCGGATACTTACGATCTTGCCAGGGGATTGGCCCTCGAGGGCCACTCCTCTTCACCATCGTCGGCGTTGGTGGAACAGTCCGGAGGAAGGGTCCTTCCCTTCTTGGACCCTTCGGCCTCCCCCGTTGGGGAAGCCTTCCTCTTCTTCTCTTCCCCTGCTGGGGGAGAGGCCTCTTTCTTCTCCTCCTCATCTTCGTGGGAGGAGTCCGCCTCGGAGTCGTCAGACGATGAGTCCGATAACACCTGGCACCGGGAACTCCTCCGGGTTCCCGTGGCCTTCTTCTTGGCCTTCTTCTCCGGCACCATGTAAGGCGCCGGGACCAGCAGCCCTGTCAAACGGGCATCCGCTGGGTCTTCTGGAAGGGGAGCCGGACAGTTAACCTGTCCGGACATCTTCTGCCAGGCCTGTTAAAGGTATTGGGAGTTTAGATCCCACATAGAGTCAAACTATGGAAAGCAAGTGTCCCGTAAAGGATAATATAGCTTGCCTCGCTAGCCGGACGCTGCGAGCTGAATCCGTGATCTTCGGTAGCGGATGCGGGCGCCTCGGCGCCCTTGAACAACACCCTCCAGGCCTCTTTGTACGTAGTGTCGAAGAGCCTGCTCAAGGTCTGGTGCTGTGCCGGATCGAACTCCCACAGGTTGAAATACCGCTGTTGGCACGGGAGAATCCGATGGATGAGCATGACCTGGACCACGTTGACAAGCTTGAGCTTCTTGTTCACCAGGGTTTGGAGACAGGATTGGAGTCCGGTCAGCTCCTCTGAATCGCCCCACAACAGGCCCTTCTCTTTCCAGGAGGTGAGCCACGTGGGGATGCCAGATCTGAATTCGGGGGCCGCTGCCCATTCAGGGTCACGCGGCTCGGTGATGTAGAACCACCCCGATTGCCACCCTTTGATGGTTTCCACGAAGGCGCCCTCGAGCCAGGTGACGGTTGGCATCTTGCCCACCATGGCGCCTCCGCACTCCGCTTGGCTGCCGCCCACTACCTTCGGCTTGACATTGAAGGTCTTTAGCCATAAGCCGAAGTGGGGCTGGATGCAGAGGAAGGCCTCGCACACGATGATAAACGCCGAGATGTTGAGGATAAAATTTGGGGCCAGATCATGGAAATCCAGGCCATAGTAGAACATGAGCCCCGGACAAAGGGGTGGAGTGGGAAGCCCAGTCTGCGGAGGAAATGGGGAAGGAATACCACCCTCTCATGGGGCCCGGGGGTGGGGATGAGCTGCCTCTCGTCAAGGAGCCGGTGCGCAATATCGTTGGACAAGTATCCGGCCTTGCGCAGCTTTTTGATGTGCCCCTCCGTGACGGAGGAGGCCATCCACTTGCCTCCCGCTCTAGACATGGTTGGAAAAGGTTGAGGTGAGATGTGCGGGCTTGGGCGCTGGAGCTCAAGTGCGCGGAGATGGATAAGCAAAGGAGGAAGAAGGCGTAGGTAAAAAGGTGGATCCTTATCCCCTTATATATGGGCGGACAAAACTATGCGTCCCCACCAGCCCGGTAAAACTCGCTTATCTCCCAAGCGCCGCAATCAATGGCGCGGTTGGGTTACCCACGTCCGTATTGATGAGAATCCCGAAATAAGGGGACACGATCTCTACTTTGACAAGACATGCCAAGGAAACCGCTTCGCTAAACGCGTTGAGGTGGAACAATAAAAACGATTCGAGTAAAAGCTTGGCCGTGGTGTGACGTCATATCATGAAATACGTCAGCAGATTGAACTTGTGTAAATATTATTCTCTCTACGGTGGTATGTGGGATTTATTTTGCAGATCCGGACACTATCCTGGTGTTCACAATCTTCTATGAATTATTCGGAGGAGGAACCCGCCTTGCAATGTCGAAGACAATATGCACGCCGGACTCGTCGTCATTGAAGCCTGGTTCAGGGGCTACTGAGGGAGTCCTGGACTAGGGGGTGTCCGGATAGCCGAACTATCATCATTGGCCGGACTCCAAGACTATGAAGATACAAGATTGAAGACTATGTCCTGTGTCCGGACGGGACTTTCCTTGGCGTGGAAGGCAAGCTTGGCAATACGGATATGTAGATCTCCTACCATTGTAACCGACTCTGTGTAACCCTAGCCCTCTCTGGTGTCTATATAACCCGAGGGTTTTAGTCCGTAGGACGAACAACAATCATACCATAGGCTAGCTTCTAGGGTTTAGCCTCCTTGATCTCGTGGTAGATCTACTCTTGTACTACCCATATCATCAATATCAATCAAGCAGGAGTAGGGTTTTACCTCCATCAAGAGGGCCCGAACCTGGGTAAAAAAATCGTGTCCCTTGTCTCCTATTACCATCCGCCTAGACGCACAGTTCGGGACCCCCTACCCGAGATCCGCCAGTTTTGACACCGACAGTGGGCCTGGCCCTGGTCGGCATTCGCGGTTACTTCATAATAACATGCTTAACGAGATCTTGGTATTTGATGTTAGTCTGGCCACTGGCCTATACGCACTAACCAACTATGCGGGAAAGATATGGGCACTCGACGTCGTGGTATCAACCGAAGCCTTCTAGACGTCAGCGACTGAACGGCGCGCGCCGGATTGGATTGGAACGCCTGCTCTTGTATTAGGGAGGCTAGGTCTGCTTCCGGCCGCCCACACAACATGCAGGTGTGCAATGGGTGACGGGCCCAGACCCCTGCGCCATAGGAGTTAGACCGGCGTGCTGACCTCTCTGTTAGGCCTAGGTGGGGTTGCGACGTGTTGATCTTCCGAGGCCGGGCATGACCCAGGAAAGTGTGTCCGGCCAAGGGGGATCGATCGTGTTGGGTTATGTGGTGCACCCCTGCAGGGAAGTTTATCTATTCGAATAGCCGTGTCCCTCGGTAAAAGGACGACCCAGAGTTGTACCTTGACCTTATGATAACTAGAACCAGATACTTAATAAAACACACCCAGACAAGTTCCACAGACAACCCGGTGATCGCTTTTCCACAGGGTGACGAGGGGAGGATCGCCGGGTAGGATTATGCTATGCGATGCAACTTGGAGGACTTCAATCTACTCTCTTCTACATGCTACAAGACGGAGGCTGCCAGAAGCGTAGTCTTCGATAGGACTAGCTATCCCCCTCTTATTCTGGCATTCTGCAGTTCAGTCCACCGATATTGCCTCTTTACACATATACCCATGCATATGTAGTGTAGATCCTTGCTTGCGAGTACTTTGGATGAGTACTCACAGTTGCTTTGCTCCCTCTTTTCCCCCTCTTTCCTTTTCTTCTCGGTTGCCGCAACCAGAGTTGGAGCCCAGGATCCAGACGCCACCGTCGATGCCGACTCCTACTACACTGGAGGTGCCTACTACTACGTGCAGGCCGCTGACGATGACCGGGAGTAGTTTAGGAGGATCCCAGGCAGGAGGCCTGCGCCTCTTTCGATCTGTATCCCAGTTTGTGCTAGCCATCTTATGGCAACTTGTTAACTTATGTGTGTACTCAGATATTGTTGTTTCCGTTGACTCGTTTATGTCGAGAACTTGTATTCGAGCCCTCGAGGCCCCTAGCTTGTAATATTATGCTTGTATGTCTTATTTTACTTCCTAGAGTTGTGTTGTGATATCTTCCCGTGAGTCCCTGATCTTGATCGTACACGTTTGCGTGCATGATTAGTGTACGATTGAATCGGGGGCGTCACAAGTTGGTATCAGAGCCGACTGCCTGTAGGAATCCCCCTTCCACACTCCTTGGACGAAGTCGAGTCTAGAAATTACAAAACTTTTACTAACATGGCTGTGTGTCTTACGGGCCCACGTCGCCATTGGGTGGTATTAGGATCTTTTATTCCTCGTCTATACTCTGGGATTCTAATCTCTCTTCTATTCGGGTTACATGATTTTACTAAATCTGACTCTAGGTTCTCGTAACTACCTTCTCCCGGAGAGCCCCTTATGACAGATGATCACCTACTGCGCCAGAAGATTTCGAAGATACTCTCTGATATTCTCTCGAGACTTTCTGCCCATCGCTTTTGCTATTCCCGACCACCGATAAACCCTTAAGGATAACCACTTACACTTGTCACTCATACCTTTGTACCCAGTTGCCCCTTACTATTACTTGATACCTTGAAAATTTCTCTGATATTCCGAGGATCCTTTGTGTCTACTGCTTTGCAACTCTTTGCCACAAGATACCCTTACGGATAATTCCTTGCACTTATCGAGTATCCACTTGTTCTCAGTTGTTCAGGTGTTTTGCATAATCCTTCGAAATACTATTTGATCTTTCAAAATTCCTCAACATCCTATTGTTCTTGAAATTCTTGGTTGCTTGCATTATGGTTAATCCCATAAGTATAATAATCTTATTGGCACCCTTTGTCACTATCATTTTGAATCCATTGATTCAATAAGTTGTGAATGTTCACAATCATTAGTCGAATCCTAGGATTATCCTTCCGGCTCAGACGTCATTTGGATATGAGCTGGTTCTTGACCAATCAATGCCTTGATCGTTTGTGCTTCTAAGTCTATTGAACTTATTCATTTTCGATCAGAATGATTGCTTCTGATCCCTTGATTTGGAAATCTTAATTCCTTTGCCTTTGAGCTTTGATTTAGTTAGTTGTTTATATAATTAAATGCCTTTGCATTGTTTCCTCCTTTGGTGGTGTGCAAGTGCTCGCATCAACTCCGTTATGGACCGTCAGATCCTTTGTTGAATTTTCATCCGACAGTGTCCCTTGTATACAAAAACCTCGAGAAGTTCTTTCCCTGATACATAATGCCATTGGTAAATCCTATCTGTGATTGGTCAGCCATGTTCTACTTTCGAGCTGGTGATATTTACTATTAAAGCTTGCGGTATGTGTTTCCACGATGCCTCGATGGGTTGAACCTATGCCTTCCTTAATATGTGTGAACTCGAAAGATTTCATGAGTCATGCTCTTCTGGTATTTTGCTAGATAAAATTTCAACATTACAACTTCTTCGAAAATGAGAAGCGAATGAAAGCTTATGCATTAGAGAAGTAGGAGTCGACCTTGAACTTTGTGTTCATGCCCATGGACACGATGTAGATCTTATCATGGAAGCTTCTTGTGATAATAATATTCCCCTTGTTATAAGTTCATCTTGTATCTATGTTTGGTCCTTTGCAGCCGCTATTCCGACCGTGATTGATTCTCCTTTAATTCTATTTCTCGGGCAGGTTAAAGTATTTGCCTTCTGCAGATCAATACACCTGCCCAACCTCTATTTTGATCTACCTTCGAGTATTACCCCCCTGGTATCTCGAGGATATCAACCGATTGCACTACATCTTATGCATTTCTAATGAAGTAGTGCCTTTCCCCGTTATAGTCACTACACGGGTTCTGGGTTGTCGTCAATCGAGAACATTGATTAGTGAATCGAATCGCCCCTATGATTCAGTACTCCTAGTACTTTGTGGTTGAGAAGTTTAATACTCCATCACATCATTCCTAGCCTGATCAGCTATATCAATATTGTGCAATTTTTTTTACTGTGCTACCCGGTCCTTATTCTCGAAGCATCACTTTCGATGATGACATAAGCTTACGTCGATTTTCCTTATCATATCATCTCACGTTGAACAACAAGCTTGATTTCGAGTTTGTGTCGTACTCGTGGTTCCAATAACCTTTCGCTTCATCATTCCTTTGACTTGATGTCATCACCAATTGATACATCTTCATGAATTCTCTTGACAAATGTGTCATGATCATCATCAACATTTTGATGCTCTTCCAAGATATCTACTGAATTCTTCATGGGAAATACCATCCTTGTCCCTTGGTAAATTGTGTTGTCATCGACTACTTCCTTACCTTCTTTCCAACACAAACTTGTTTGTGTTGTGGCTGTACCTTGAGTTCTTGGCTATGCAACTTGTCTTATGTCCTACCCTGAAGTATTACCATCTTTTATGACAAGAATGTCGTGAGAATTTCACCACCTCTTGAGAATTCTTGATACAGGTGATACCTTTTGCCATATGCGTTCATTCCTTGGTCCCCGTGTTATTTCTAAACCGGAAAACCGAGAATCAAACTATGATGTGCGACTTCAAAACTTCTAGCAACCCTATTGCTTTGAAGTTAATTGTCGACCGTTCATTCTTAGACTATTGATTATTGAATCACAATTCTAACATTGATCATGCTACCTAATGCCATATTTCGGGCGCACCTTTCAACCAATGTTTAATTGTGTATGTTTTCCTCGAGCATACCTCATTATATCATTTGATCTGACTAATGTTGTCTCCTTGTTCACATAATTGTGGAAATTTATCTGTTGGAAATCTCGATGAATTGTCGCCGAGTTCATCAGCTAGCACCTTATACCTTGATTGGTTTAATGATGAAGTATTGTTTCAGGAACCCGCTCCCATAGTTCATTTCCTGAGAATCTTGCAATGTCATTTCGTCGATTTGTGTTGCACCTTTTCTTCTCGGACATCCTGAGTCTGAGCTATCCCGACACCAATCAGAACTAAACCTTGGTCTGATATGATGGTTGGAACATATTTCCAAGAGATATAACACTGGTCTTTATGTGACCCGGTAAGGTGATGTCGTGCCTAGCACACCTGGCCGGAGGCCCTGTTGTTATAGATTCCTTTTCAGCAAGGTTATCCATTCTTCCATGCGAGATTGTAGGACTTATTTTATAAGTTGCTCCTGATGAATCATTTGCGTATCCAAAGTCTGGCCCTTGATTGAAACACCATATCATTGCTACCTCGAAGCATGACTATGATACCCCACTCATCAACAAGAACATTGGAGGCGCGATGCTAAATTTTCCTTATCAATTACCCTAACACCGTTGTATGGGTAATGTCATGAAATTTCTCTCACCTTATCTAAAGAGTTTTCTACATTATATCCTATCATGGATATCATGCTCTTCTTGTCCTTGGGAAGGATATACCCTTGAAATATGTGTTTAAACACATTTTCCATTCCATTGTTCTATTTAAATCTGATAATCATATTTTCCTTTCCATTGTTTGGTTTAACCTTTCTTGTGATATATATGATCTAAGCAATAATATTCTCCTGCTTTTGTAAACACCTCGGTGTACAATTCTGTCAGAAAGGCCTTGTTACTTTTGTTGATGACATTCCGGTAACCACCGATGGACGAGAACTTTGCCTACTGGTCCGCCTCGTTCAACGAGCAGGAAGATGGCTCTCTTCGTCCCTCGCCCTTGGTATCAATGTTGTTGCCGACATAACCGACGGACTATCCTCTGACATGCCTTGCTTACATGATCGTGCAAGATGTCACCCACCTTCCTACTTTTAGACCACATGGTGGGCCCATAACCCACAGTTCCACAAGATCGAAACCTGACTCTCCTGTACACCTTGATGAAAAAGTTATTCCTTGCTCTTGGTTTCGTAGGTAATTCGTGACCCACCTTCCCAGTGATCTATTCTGGTATTAGACGCAATACTTATTCTCGTTGATTTGAACCCCTTTCCACACTCCGTTTCAGGCAACGACCGATTGCATGACCACTCGAAACTTCTCATGCAAACTTCATACTTTGCTCTTGACATATTATTAAGTTTCAATTTGAGAGTTACTTTCCACCACCTCCCCCGATGTTATCTACCAGATAGACAACCTTGCAGAGGTCCGTTCTCCCGGAATACCCACCCTTTATTCTTTCGTAAGTACGATGGAGTTCCCAAAGAAAAGATGCCGACTTCATCATGATGACTTGAAGCAGAGAAATGAAGACATCAACGAAAGGGATCAACCTCTTCGAAAGGGCAGCCAAGACCGAGAAGACTCGTTAGGTTTTTCGCTACCAGCACCTTCCCCCCTTACTCCACCGCTTAAATCTCGGGGCGAGATTTCTTGTAGTCGAGGAGAATTGTGACGCCCTGGTAATCAAGCTACAGTAACCCTCTGGTAATGATGCCATGTCACCTCGATTACTGTTGATAATCTTGCGTTACTTCAGAACTGATCCAAATTCAAATTTGAATTAAAGTCAAAACAATTAAAGTTTTCAAAAGTCAAAACTAAATTGTTCCTAATGTGTCAAATAATCCATAATAAATGTTGGTGAAGAAATCATCTTTTAATAAAGTACTTAAATGCACTAAATAAACTAAAAACAATGATAAAACAATTATCTAAAATGCTTTTAAAGTAATAAGCAAATGCAAAATACTTTATTTAAAGTGCCAAAATATTTGGGACTGTGACCTAATTAATAACACCAAATTAGTTGTCGCTTTTAAATTTTATAAAACTAAAATAAAATAAAACAGCAAAAGAAAAGCAAAATAAAACAAAAAAAATGAAAGAAGAAAATAACCCCCCCTCTCTCCCCTGGGCCAAGTGGCCCAGTTGGCCACAACCGACTAGGCCGACCCAGGCCACCCCTGCCTATACCCCCCCACCACGTTAACCCTAGCCCACTACCCCACCACTCGCCCCCACCCCCACGATCCCCTCTCCCCCAATCCAGATCTGGATCCGGCCACGACTGCGTCCCCGACGCC
>NC_041387.1:125993356-126093027 GCF_002162155.2 Triticum dicoccoides
GACCCGACACCGCGCCGGCCCGCACCCGGACGCCGGCGCCCACCCCGGTGCCGCACCTCGCCGCACGTCTCGCCCTCCTGCCCGAAGCCCACCTCGTCGTGACGCCCCCCGCCTCTGGATCGTTCCGCTGATGCCACCCGGAACGCCATCGCCACGACCACCTCGTCGTCCTTCTCGACACCTCACCGGAGCTGCCGCACCGCTGCACCTCGTCACCACGTCGCCGTTGTCACCGTCTCATCCCCGTGCCCCACTGCCTTGACCCTATGCTCCCGCGGTGAGGCCTCGTCCTCCCGTGTCCCCGCGCCGTCCGCGCCTCCCCTGCGCCCGCTAAGCTGCTCGCTGTCGCCCGCGGCCACGCTCGCCATCGCTGCGCCCGGAGCCTCGCTCTCGCGGGCGCCCCCGCGCACAACCGACCCTGGCGCCGTCCGCGTCCCGGCTCCCTCTGCCTCCCTGCGCCGCTGGCCCCGCCCCGAGCTGCCGTGCCTGCCACTGCCCTGTTGGCTGCCTCCGCTGGGGCCCCTCGATGGCTACCGCACCGCGGCCGTCCGCCGGTGGCCACGCCCCGCTCCCCCCTGGTCGGGCTCGCCCCCTCCCACTCGGGTGACGCCCGTGACCCAGCACCCGGCGCCCGTTAAGGCCCCTTGCCAATGACAAACGGGGCCCAGCCTGGAACGTTTTATTAAAAAAGAATTAGTAATAATAATAATAAATAAAATATTAATTAATTAATTATTTAACTTAATTACTCATAATTAGATTAATCTAATCACTAATTAACCTAATTAACTGTTAGTTAACTAATCAGTCAATGACATGCAGGGCCCTCACATCAGTTTGACCTAGTCAACACACTGTTGACTGCTGACGTCATGCAGACGTCAGCACACACTATTCTGGATAATGTTGAATTAAAATAATTAAATAAATTCTAAAAATGATTTAAAACTTTAGAAAATCATATAAAATAAACCGTAGCTCAGATGAAAATACTTTCTTCATGAAAGTTGCTCAGAACGACGGGACGAATCCGAAGACGCAGCCCGTTTGTCCACCACACATCCCTAGCATAGAAAACACGCAACTTTCCCCCTCTGGTTCATCTGTCTGAAAACGCGAAACACCGGGGATACTTTCCCGGATGTTTCCCCCTTTCGCCGGTATCACCTACTACCGCGTTAGGGTACACCTAGAACCGCGTATTGCCATGTTACACTTTGTGATGCTTTGATTTCTCTGTTATTTATTGTGTTCCCCCTCCGTTACTTCTTTCCGGTAGACCTCGAGACTGCTGGCGACCCCCAGTTCGAGTACGGAGTTGACGACCCCTCCTTGCCAGAGCAACCAGGCAAGCCCCCCTTTGATCACCAGATATCGCCTATTCTACCCTCTATAGCTTGCATCAGAGTAGTGTAGCATGTTATTGTTTCGATTAATCCTATTCTGTTGCATAGCCTGTCATTGTTGCTACATCTGTTGATACCTTACCTGCAATCCTAAAAGCTTAGTATAGGATGCTATTTTACCATTAGTGGCCCTACATTCTTGTTAATCTGCCATGCTATACTATCGGGCCGTGATCACTCGGAGGTGATCACGGGTATATACTATACATACATACTATTCAGGTGGTGACTAAAGTCGGGTTGGCACATTGAGTACTCGCACGTGATTCCGATGTGGGGGCTAGAAGGACAGGTGGCTCCATCCCGATAGAGGTGGGCCTGGGTTCCCGACGGCCCCCGACTGTTACTTTGAGGCGGAGCGACAGGGTAGGTTGAGACCACCTAGGCGAGTGGTGGGCCTGGCCCTGGTCGGCCTTCGCGGTTACTTCATAATAACACGCTTAATGAGATCTTGGTATTTGATCTGATTCTAGCCACTGGCCTATACGCACTAACCAACTACGCGGGAAAGATATGGGCACTCGACATCGTGGTATCAGCCGAAGCCTTCTAGACGTCAGCGACTGAGCGGCGCGCGCCGGATTGGACTGGAACGCCTGCTCTTGTATTAGGGAGGCTAGGTCTGCTTCCGGCCGCCCACGCAACGTGCATGTGTGCAATGGGTGATGGGCCCAGACCCCTGCGCCATAGGAGTTAGACCGGCGTGCTGACCTCTTTGTTAGGCCTAGGTGGGGCTGCTACGTGTTGATCTTTCGAGGCCGGGCATGACCCAGGAAAGTGTGTCCGGCCAAGGGGGATCGAGCGTGTTGGGTTATGTGGTGCACCCCTGTAGGGAAGTTTATCTATTCGAATAGCCGTGTCCCTCGGTAAAAGGACGACCCGGAGTTGTACCTTGACCTTATGATAACCAGAACCGGATACTTAATAAAACACACCCAGACAAGTTCCACTGACAACCCGGTGATTGCTTTTCCACAGGGCGACGAGGGGAGGATCGCCGGGTAGGATTATGCTGTGCAATGCTACTTGGAGGACTTCAATCTACTCTCTTCTACATGCTGCAAGACGGAGGCTGCCAGAAGCGTAGTCTTCGATAGGACTAGCTATCCCCCTCTTATTCTGGCATTCTGCAGTTCAGTCCACCGATATTGCCTCTTTACACATATACCCATGCATATGTAGTGTAGATCCTTGCTTGCGAGTACTTTGGATGAGTACTCATGGTTGCTTTGCTCCCTCTTTTCCCCCTCTTTCCTTTTCTTCTCGGTTGCCGCAACCAGACGTTGGAGCCCAGGATCCAGACGCCACCGTTGATGCCGACTCCTACTACACTGGAGGTGCCTACTACTACGTGCAGGCCGCTGACGATGACCGGGAGTAGTTTAGGAGGATCCCAGGCAGGAGGCCTGCGCCTCTTTCGATCTGTATCCCAGTTTGTGCTAGCCATCTTATGGCAACTTGTTAACTTATGTCTGTACTCAGATATTGTTGCTTCCGCTGACTTGTTTATGTCGAGCATTTCTATTCGAGCTCTTGAGGCCCCTGGCTTGTAATATGATGCTTGTATGTCTTATTTTACTTTTAGAGTTGTGTTGTGATATCTTCCCGTGAGTCCCTGATCTTGATCGTACACGTTTGCGTGCATGATTAGTGTACGATTGAATCGGGGACGTCACAATCTAGGTGACATTAGGGTTTTGGTTGATGTGTGTCCTAAGGTGTTATTTTACTACAAACTCTAGGGCTGTTTGTGGCATTTATAGGAATAGCCCAACGGATTGATCGGAAAGAATAACTTTGATGTGGTTTCGTACCCTACAATAATCTTGTCGTTTGTTCTTCACTATTAGTGACTTTGGAGTGACTCTTTATTGGATGTTGAGGGATTGTTATATGATCTAATTATCTTATCCTTGTTGAGAGAACTTGCACTAGTGAAAGTATGAACCCTAGGCCTTGTTTCGAAGCATTGCAATACCGTTTACACTGACTTTTACTACTTGCGACCTTGCTGTTTCTATAATTTCAGAATACAAAAACTGTAGGACCTTGAAGTATGTCTAGAGGGGGGGGGGTGATTAGACTACTTGACCAATAAAAACTTAACCTTTTCCCAATTTTAGAGTTTGGCAGATTTTAGCTATTTTAGAACAAGTCAAGCAATCATCACACAATCAAGCAAGCATGCAAAGAGTATATAGGCAGCGGAAATTAAAGCATGCAACTTGCAAGAAAGTAAAGGGAAGGGTTTGGAGGATTCAAACGCAATTGGAGACACGGATGTTTTTGGCGTGGTTCCGATAGGTGGTGCTATCGTACATCCACGTTGATGGAGACTTCAACCCACGAAGGGTAACGGCTGCGCGAGTCCACGGAGGGCTCCACCCACGAATGGTCCACGAAGAAGCAACCTTGTCTATCCCACCATGGCTGTCGCCCACGAAGGACTTGCCTCACTAGCGGTAGATCTTCACGAAGTAGGCGATCTCCTTGCCCTTACAAACTCCTTGGGTTCAACTCCACAATCTTGTCAGAGCCTCCCAAGTGACACCTAGCCAATCTAGGAGACACCACTCTCCAAGAAGTAACAAATGGTGCGTTGATGATGAACTCCTTGCTCTTGTGCTTCAAATGATAGTCTTCCCAACACTCAACTCTCTCACATAGGTTTTGGATCTGGTGGAAAGAAGATTTGAGTGGAAAGCAACTTGGGAAGGCTAGAGATCAAGATTCATATGGTAGGAATGGAATATCTTGGCCTCAACACATGAGTAGGTGGTTCTCTCTCAGAAATGGTAAGTTGGAAGTGTAGGTTCGTTCTGATGGCTCTCTCCATGAATGAAGATGAGGTGGAGGGGTATATATAGCCTCCACACAAAATCTAACCGTTACACACAATTTACCAAACTCGGTGGGACCGAATCGTTAAACTCGGTCGGACCGATTTAGTAAACCTAGTGACCGTTAGTGATTTTCGGTGGGACTGACATGCATCTCGGTGAGACCGATTCGGTTAGGGTTAGGGCATAACGTAATCTCGGTAAGACTGATTACTCAAACTCGGTGAGACTGATTTGGTAATAAGCTTTCCAGAGAGTTGGTCAGGTAAACTCGGTGGTGCCGATTTGCTCTTTTCGGTGAGACCGAAATGTTACAAAAAGGAAATAGAGAGTTTACATTGCAATCTCGGTGGGACCGATCGCTCACTTCGGTTAGACCGAAACGTTACGAAGGGAAACAGAGAGATTACAACCCCATCTCGGTGAGACCGAGATCCCTATCGGTAAGACCGATTTGCTTAGGGTTTGTGGCAGTGGCTATGACTTTTGGAATCGGTGGCGCCGGATAGGAAGAATCGGTGTGACCGATTTTGGCTTTGGGTTTAGGTCATTTGTGGATGTGGGAAAGTAGTTGAGGGTTTTGGAGCATATCACTAAGCACATGAAGCAAGAGGCTCATTAAGCAACACCTCATCCCTCCTTGATAGTATTGGCTTTTCCTATAGACTCAATGTGATCTTGGATCACTAAAATGTAAAATGAAGAGTCTTGAGCTTTTGAGCTTGAGCCAATCCTTTGTCCTTAGTATTTTGAGGGATCCACTTTCATCATCCATGCCATGCCATTCATTGAGCTTTCCTAAAATAATAGTCTTGGAATAGCATTAGCTCAATGAGCTATATGTTGTTATGAATTACCAAAACCACCTAGGGATAGTTGCACTTTCAATCTCCCCCTTTTCGGTAATTGATGACAACATATAGATCAAAGCTTCGACACATGATAATAAGATTGAATAATATCGTCGCTTTGAGAAGTATGTGATAAGCAAGAGCTCCCCCTAAATTTGTGCATGGGTTAAGATTTGCTTTGGACTGCAAATGCGCAATGAATTAGGCTCATGGGTTACTCTTCCATGTCACATACATCTTGGTGGAGCGCTCAAAATAATAAACAATGAATACATGCACTCATCACCAAGCATAGTGAGTGATCACATAAGATAGATAGGATTATATCAAGCATGCATAAATGTAGCTTATGATCAAACACATGATCATCAATGTCTCACAAGCATAGTATCTCAACAAAAAGCAAACAAAGTTTAAAAAACCACCAAATAAAGCAGAGAGAACAAAAGCAACACTCTGTCTCTCGAAGCCTATGATCTATACATTTTTCTCCCCCTTTGGCAACAAGTTACCAAAAAGTTCATAGAAAATGCATAGTGCTAGATCGACTCTCAAGCTTGATCTTCTAGTGGTGGTGTCCTGATGACTCCAAGGACGAAGGCTTCAGTTGAAGTAGAGGGTGCTGGAGTGGATGCTGGAGCTTGTTGCACTGGAACTGTAGGGGCAGTAGCTGGTGCTGAAGTTGTTGCTCTAGTGTCTGTCACTGGCACTGCAACTGACCTCTGGGCTCTGGGCACTCTGGCAAACACATTGGTGGTAGTCTTGCCCTGTCTCTCCTGCATATCATCCTGCAACTGCTCTACAACTGACTGAATCTCAGTTACTTTAACATCAAGGTCATGGAATTTGAGTTCCATGATTCTCTCAAGGCTCTCCTGATTCCGAGTGAGGGTGGCCAGTCCTTTCTCAATCCTCAGTGTAGATGCTATCAAGTAACCAAGCTGCTCCTATTTGGTTTTCAAGAAATATTCAGATGCCTCCTCTTGAGTTGGCATCTTGGTAGCCTTCTCCTTCTTTGCCTTCTCCTTCTTCTCCTGAGCTTGAACTGATTGTGGATCATTTTCATTCATGACAACCTCATTGTCCTCAAAGTCTGGATAAAGTGGAAAATGTTCCTTATCCAACTGATATTTCCCTGTGCCCATCTTTGGGTTGATCAATTCCTGAATCTGAGGTGCATATCCACAGATCATCTTCTGATCTGCTGCAGTCCTCTTGATTGTTTTAATCATTAGGCTCATGACTTTGAACTTCTGTGGCACATCAAACACATGCAACATGTTGATGGCATGCCCTCTGATCATGTTATGGTCACCAGACTTGGGCAACAGAGTGTGCCTCAGAATCCAATTGATGGTTGGCAACCCTGACAGCAGAAAGTGAACTGATCCAAACTTGTGAGTCTCTACTGCCTTGTTTGGAATCTCCTTGTACATGTGAGCCATTGAATTGTGACCCAACTTCTTCTTTGCATAAATGTTCAGGTCATCCTCATTTTCCTTGGGGGCATTTATCAGACTTGCCCATTCTTCAACAGTGGATTGGTACCTTGTACCTTCAGACATCCAAACAATTTTACCATCTGGGTAAAAATGTGCTGTGGAGTAGAACTGCATGATAAGCTCATCATTCCAGTTGGTGAACTTCTGTCCAACAAAATCAGCAACTCCACAAGCAACAAAGCTTTCTTGCACTCCAGGATAGTGCTGCTCATTGTCCTTGATGTAGGTCCAGTCGACCCACCTCATGTCACAGACTATAGGCTTCTTGTCCAACAAAATTGTTTCATAGAAGTCCTGCTGTTCCTTTGTGTGGAACCTGTAGTCAACATCAGTTCTTCTTGAAGCATATGGATCTTCCATCCTCCACAGTCTCAGCCCTGAATCCTTCCTGATTCTCATGTCCTCAGCCACAAGATGGGCATCATTGTGGTCTGGTATCTTGGGCTTGAGCTTTCTTAGGACTTGACCTTCTTCATCTGCATCTTCAGCAACATTGGGCACTTGGGCCTTGTTCTTCTCAGCAACTGGAATACTCCTAGTATTCCTCTTTGGAACTTGCTTGGCCTTGGAGGCAGCTTCGGGTGCTTCCTTGGGCTTGGATGTTGCAGCCCCTGATCTGATTGCATCACCCATAAGCTTAGGTGCCTTAGGTGCTGGTGCAGCATCCTCTTCCTCTTCATCAGAATCCCTTCTCATAGAGGGCTTTCTAAGGACCTTGGCAGTTGTTGTTCTTGCTCTCTTCTTTTTCTTGTCCTGATCACCATCATCCTCTGATTCAATTGTGAACTTCATAGTTTCACCAGTGGGGACTTTCTGAGGTTTGGAAGAAGTGACTTTCTTCTCAGGTGCTTCTTTGGGTTGAGCCTGAGCTGGCACTTGAGTGGACTTTCTGGCCTTTGGCATTGGTGTCCTCTTGGCAGGAACTTTCTTCTTCAGACTTGGCTTAGTGCTATGTGCAGAGCCATATTCCTTCTTGAGCACCACTTTCTTGGAAGTGGCCTCATCTTCCTCAGCTTTGTAATCTTCATCCTCTGAGTCTGAGGTTCTTTTCCTCCTTTGCCTAGTTGCAGCCTTAGGCAAATTGCTAGGAGTACTTCTGCTCCCTTCATCTGTAGTTGAGGGACTAGTGCCCTCACTCAAGTCCATCTGCTCTACTGACCTATTCTGGCTGTCACTCTGATCTAACATACTGCAAAAGCTGACTGCTGACCCTGTGAAGAGTTATAGATGAGATAGAATAGATGAGCATCACAAAATGCAGATATTTTTGCAAAAGATTGATTCAAAAGTTCAGTTTTAGTTTTCCACAGAAAGCATTTCGGATCAACCGATTTTCAAACTCGATGATACCGAAGCAGTTTTGGAACCTAAACTGATGATCTCGGTTGGACCGAGTCACAGTTCGGTGGCACCGAGACTGCTAGGGTTTCACAGAATCCTCAAATCGGTCGCACCGATTAGTAATTCTCGGTCAGACCGGGAGTCACTAGTGCAATGGCATAAGCCAAATCGGTGAGACCGAGGTTTTCAACTCGATGGGTCTGAGACGGTTTCGGCGGAAACCTAACCCTAAAAATTTGAATCTCATCTAATCTATGGACTACTTTGGCTGGATAGAAGAGTTTCAATCGTGGCAAGATTCGATAAAAATACAATGTGCTAGGAATCAGACGTGGATAGCACAAAGATCAAGTCCATACCCTAACTTGGTGGTGGACTGGCTACGGCGACAACGGTGGGGACGAAATCCGTTGACGGCGGCGGAGACCAGCGACAGGAGGCTGCTAGCGACGAGGAGATGATCCGAAGACCTCCGATGGCAGAGCGAGCTGTTGCGCGGGCGAAGGGTTTCGGGGAAATTTCCAAAATTTTGCCCGTGGCTATATATAGCCCGACCCTGTCGGTGTGACCGAGTGGAACATCTCGGTGGCACCGAGATGCATAACTGTGTTCAGTTACGGCAAATCGGTGAGACCGAAAAGTTCAAATCGGTTGCACCGAGATTGAAAACTCAGATCAACTTGATGATCTCGGTAGGACCGAAATGGTGGAATCGGTCTGACCGAGAATCACAAAGAGGTTTTGGAATTTTAAGTCTATGATGAATCAGGGACTCCGAGTGCTCCTCACATAGAGTGGTTCGAATCTGACTTGATCAAATTTTGTGATGTAGCATGAATAGAGTTTGAGATGAGAAAAGCATAGATAGCTAAAGAAGGTTCTTAGGCATTCTTGTCCATCCACTTAGCAAAAAGAAAATAACCAAACAATAAAAACAATAAGTGGATGTCCTTGAATGAGTGAAATATGCACCAACATGCTCACACAATAAGATGGCAAATGAAATATGTGGCAAAGCATGCGCAACCAATTCTAGAATCTATCAAACAATTGGCGATGACTAGGTCATCTATATATGAGTATATTGACTTAGGAGTCAAATGAGAACATTTGATCATAGGTCATACTCATTGTTTAAGCTCAAGTGGGGTTACCACTTTTACATAATGCATTGATGTGTTCACACCTTTAGAGTTGCTTTGACTCAATTCTTAGAGTTAAGCTTCCCCTAGATGTGAGATCCCCCCTTAGAGGGATCAACTAACCTTGGGTTTTGTCGATGATGACTTCATGTAGGTGTTGAAGATGTAGATGCTCAATGTTGATGTAGATCATTTGGAGCAATCCTTTGGAGTGAGTTGCACTTTCAACTTACCTACATGGGTTAGTCCCACAAGGAATAAACAAGAATATCCATAAACATAGAGTGATGCACACACAAGATGATGTCCATGAATTCATTAGGTTACCTTGTCCCTTGCCTTACCAACATGAGGGTTTGTGAGGGAGTCCTGGACTAGGGGGTGTCCGGACAGCCAGACTATCATCGTCCGCCGGACTCCAAGACTACGAAGATACAAGATTGAAGACTCCGTCCCGTGTCCGGATGGGACTTTCCTTGGCGTGGAAGGCAAGCTTGGCAGTACGGATATGTAGATCTCCTACCATTGTAACCGACTCTGTGTAACCCTAGCCCTCTCCGGTGTCTATATTAACCGGAGGGCTTTAGTCCGTAGGACATAACCTCCATTACAACAATCATACCATAGTCTAGCTTCTAGGGTTTAGCCTCCTTGATCTCGTGGTAGATCCACTCTTGTAATACACATCATCAATATTAATCAAGAAGGACGTAGGGTTTTACCTCCATCAAGAGGGCCCGAACCTGGGTAAAACATCGTGTCCCTTGTCTCCTGTTACCATCCGCCTAGACGCACAGTTCGGGACCCCCTACCCGAGATCCGCCGGTTTTGACACCGACATTGGTGCTTTCATTGAGAGTTCCTCTGTGTCGTCACCGATAGGCTCGATGGCTTGTTCAATCAGCAACTCCGTCCAGGGTGAGACTTTTCTCCCTGGACAGATCTTCGTATTCGGCGGCTTCGCACTGCGGGCCAACTCACTTGGCCATCTGGAGCAGATCGAAAGCTACGCCCCTGACCATCAGGTCAGGTTCGGAAGCCTAAACTTCACGGCCGACATCCGCGGGGACTTGATCTTCGACGGACTCGAGCCACAGCCGAGCGTGCCGCATTGTCACGATGGGCATGATTTAGCTCTGCCGCCGGATAGTGCCTTGGTGGCCGCACACGAATCCGCTCCGGCCTTCAGTCCGGAGCCGATCGCCCAGATCGAGGACCGGTGGCTGGACACCGCCTCGGGGGCTGCAACTTCCGCGGCGATGGAGCCGAACTCTGACCCTGTCCCCCATAAAGCTCGTGACTCCGAAGTGCCGGACTCCCTGCCGGACTTCGAACCTCCGGCGCCTCTGCCAATCGAATCCGATTGGGCGCCGATCATGGAGTTCACCGCGGCGGACATCTTTCAGCACTCGCCTTTTGGCGACATCCTAAATTCGCTAAAGCATCTCTCGCTATCCGGAGAGCCATGGCCGGATTATGGCCAGGATGGTTGGGATGCGGACGACGAGAAAATTTAAAGCCCTCCCACCACCCACTTTGTAGCCACTGTCGACGATCTAACAGACATGCTATACTATGACTCCGAAAACATCGACGGTATGGACGACGGTGACGAAGACGATCAAGAACCAGCGCCTACAGGGCATTGGAAGACCACCTCGACACATGACGTATATATGGTGGTTACCCCAAAAGGAAGCGACGACGAGGAACAACGGGGTGCGGCTAAGGATAATCCCGCCAATAAACAACCAAAGCGGCGATGAAAACGTTGCCCTAAGCCCCGCCTCGACAAAGACAGCACTCCTAATGACCCAGCGTTAGAGCAGGGCAAACCAGTGGACGACGAACATGCAACCAAGCAGCCGTCCGAACAGGGCGAACCAGATAATCAATCCAATCCCGGCGAAACCAACAGTCCGGACGACCTCACGCTGGACATACCACCGAAGCATAAAAACCTTCACGGAAGACTCGTCGCCATCGCAAGAAGCTTGAAGAAGGAAAAACGGAAGCTCAAAACAGCGGAAGACATACTCAGAATGAGGTGGAGCAAAGTACTCAAGACCGTAGACAAATATGGCAATGACCACCAATCAAAGAGCTATCCGAAGCGCAAGCTGCTGCCAGAATTTGACGAGGAAGCCATAGAGCCCTCACAGTCAAAAAACAAAGAGGCCGCCTGGCCGGATAGACGACCAGATGCCAGGCCAAAATCTACAAGCGGCGCCGCACATAAGACGACTCATGACCCTGGGAAAATAGATGGCCCAGCCAAGTCCATTTACGGGCCAAAAAAGAGGGCCCCAGGAAGCAGCAAACACGTCAAGTGTTCGAAGACAACGGCACACCCAAATACAGGGGCGCCGCACACCCACTATGTTTCACCAATGAGGTGCTGGATCATGAATTCCCAGCAGGGTTTAAACCCATAAACATAGAGGCTTACGACGGAACAACAGACCCTGGAGTCTGGATAGAAGATTATATACTACACATACACATGGCTAGAGGAGATGATCTCCACGCCATAAAATATTTACCCCTCAAGCTCAAAGGGCCAGCCCGTCATTGGCTCAAAAGCCTCCCAGAAAACACTGTCGGAAGTTGGGAAGAGCTTGAGGACGCGTTTAGAGCAAATTTTCAAGGGACTTATGTCCGCCCTCCGGATGCAGATGATCTAAGTCATATAACTCAACAGCCCGGAGAGTCAGCGCGCAAATTGTGGAACAGGTTCCTTACTAAAAAGAACCAAATAGTCGACTGTCCGGACGCCGAAGCCTTAGCAGCTTTTAAACACAACGTCCGAGACGAATGGCTTGCCAGACACCTCGGCCAAGAGAAGCCAATGACGATGTCTGCGCTAACAAGCCTCATGACCTGCTTTTGCGCGAGGGAGGACAGCTGGCTAGCAAGATGCAGCACCAGCGACCCGAGTACATCCGAGAGTAGAGATGGAAACGGAAAATCACGGCGCAAAAAGGATCAGCGCCGGCATAAAGAAAAAAGCCCAAAGAATACGGCGGTCAACGCCGGATTCAAAAGCTCGCGGCCAAACAACAAAACACTACCTCTTAAGGATAACAGTGATGAGCTATCCAACTTACACAAAATTCTGGGTCGGATATGTCAAATCCACAGTACCCCCGGAAGGCCTGCAAACCACACCCACCGAGATTGTTGGGTTTTCAAACAGTCTGGCCGACTAAATGCCGAACACAAGGGTCTCGAAGCATCAAGCGAGGATGATGATAAACCCCACAAGCAGAGCACCGGAAAACAAAAGACTTTCCCACAAGAAGTCAAAGCAGTAAACTCACTTCATGTGATAATGCGGAAAAACAATGCGGTACCCGCCAAGACGGGTCTCGCAAGGTCCACCCCAGCGGAACCTCGAGATTGGATGTCAAAACCAATCACTTTCGACCACTTGGATTACTCCAGAAGTATTCGGAATGCAGGATGGACTGCTCTGATATTGGATCCTATAATCGACGGACTACATTTTACACAAGTCCTGATGGATGGAGGCAGCGATCTAAACCTGCTATATCCAAACACAATCCGCAAGTTGGGGATAGACCTTACTAAAATTCGACATAGCCGCACCTCCTTTAAAGGAGTAACGCCAGGCCCTTACGCCAAGTGCACGGGCTCCTTATTACTAGAAGTTGCGTTCGGGTCACCGAACAACTTCCGACGCGAAAAACTAATTTTCCATGTCGCCCCATTCGAAAGTGGCTATCAAGCACTATTGGGACGTGAAGCTTTTGTCCGCTTCAACGCCATACCACACTACACGTCTCTTACACTTAAAATGCCCGGTCCACGTGGCATCATTTCATTGCGAGGGTCATGTAAAGACCCCGGACACGGCTAGACGAGTCCGGCACAAATAAGCTATGGGCTCCCTAGCCGCACGCCCCTTCACAAGGGGCTGAGCGTATAAGCAACAACGAGCTAACATAGACTCCGCTTTATTTATTAACATTTTTCATATACCTTTTTTCGCATGATTTCCTTTCAAACTAAGTTCCTCCCTTTTTATAGATGAACAACGTGCACACCCGTCCAGGATAACGGCACAACGGAGACACAGGCGCAGACGTGCAGTAGGGACCCGTGGCAAGGATTCTTTTCAGATTAAGACCCTGCGTAAACCTTTTTTACTGTCTCTTGTTGCTATAATCCCCTGGTTTCTCATTATAACCAGAGTGGAGCCTGATGTTTTGGCATCGGCCGCGTCAGAGGACCCTGCCTGTACCTGGACACTAGGGGCTTAGGGCATTGTTTTTGCCCATTACTATAAAGACCGAACACCTTAGGGAGTGTTCGGCGTCTCGAGTTAGGCCTTATATGCATCAGCTCCGAATCATGTCTTTGGTCAAATGTTGGGTTTGCCCGACTCCTGTGTTTTGCTGCCTTACGTTCCGTATCATCGGCTAACGCGGCACCAGGAGAACTACTGCGATTGTGCCCCAGTTCGGCTGGGCGAGCACCTCAGTAGAGAAAGCCAAAAACTGACTGTCATGATACAGCGAGAGACTGGTCAACCACTCGATCGACCACCGGAATGTTTAGAATTCCTCTGCTTTGATGAAGGGCCGTTTCCCGGTCAGGCACATACACGCCCCGAATTCGGAGAGCGCGGTGCCCCCAGGGGCTATATCGTAGCCCCACCCTCGAACTCCAATGGCTAAGTGAAAGTGATAAAGCATCATAGTCCGGATTGCCTCGTTTGCTACGCTACCACCTCCTCAACAGGACCGAGACGTTGGATTAAGTGTGAAAATGTGCTATTTTTGCGAACACCCCCGCACCTTGTGCGTGGGGGCTGAAGCCGAAGACTGCCATCTTTCAGGTTATACACATGTATACATAAACGGCCGCATAGGAGATATTTCAATACTTGGAATGCACAAGTATAAAAAGCGATTACATCATAACCATTGTTTTACAAACGTTCATTTGAACGTGACATTTTTCGAGCACTGCAACTCTATTACACGAGCACCACACATAACTTCACCAAAATAGTGCTCGGCGGGTAACCGGCTTTCGTCCGAACCCTGGGTTGCTACAGCGGAGGCATCCATCTCTGTCCAATGTGTCTTCACACGGGCAAGGGCCATCCGTGCACCCTCTATGCAGGCCGACCACTTCATCTCCTTGATATGCGGCACCGCCCCAAGAAATTGCTGCAATAAGCCAAAATAGCTCGTCGCCTTGGGCCTCTCTGGCCAGACATGAGCCACGATATCCGTCATGGTAAGTTTGGACAGCCTGTTCAGCTCAGCCCATTCGGCCAACCGATCGGTCAGCGGAAGTGAATGATCCGGACTATGGAATTGAGACCAAAACAGCTCTTCCGTCTTGTGATCCTTCTGACTCCGGAAGTGCACAACGGCATCCGCCGCACTTGCCGCTAAGTCCATATATGGATCCTTCGGACCCCACAACTGGCCAAGCTGAGCATACTTTGAATCTGTAAACCTGCGACGCAGCAAAAAAGGCTTGCCAGCCACAATGTCTCCGGCCTGGCGCAGCTCCTCCTTCATAGCCCGCATTGCAGAACGGGCATCCTTGGCTTCGGCGGTGGCCTTCACCAGGTCTTTTCGCTCCGATAGACGCTCCTTTTCAAGAGCCTCATTGCGGTCGGTAGCATCCTTCAATTTAACGGCCAATTCGGCCACCTCTTCCCTGCTTCGGCAGTGTGCAACCCTTTCGGCTTCTAACTCCTCGGCCGCCCTCGAGGCAGCCGCGTTGCTTCTTCTGGCCTGCTCCTTGGCTTGAGCAAGTTCTGCCCGAAGGCTCTCCACAGCAGCCGCAGCATCTGCGTCAAGCATAAATATTGTAAGAGGTGAGCTTTAGCTCCCTTAATAGGTGACTGCGGAGAATAAATTTACCTTGCGACTCGTTAAGTCGCTTGTTGACTAGCGCGATTTCCGCATCCGCTACATCAAGTTGCCGCATTAATTCTGCAACTCCATCAGTCCGGCTAGCCCCCGGACTATGCGCCACCTGCATAAAGGCGACACTCAATACCCCCGATTTTGATCCTCGGCATGCTGTCGCTTTCGACAACCTACCGAGTCTCAGGGGCTACTATCTATACAGGGCGCACTTTCATGTGCAAAACTATCAAAAAGGCGCGTCATTTTTACGTACCTCAAACCCCGCCAGCAAACTCCTGACGGCATTGTGCAATCCGCTTTCGGCAGACGAAATCCTTCCGATCACCATGCTCATCAACGCACGGTGATCTTCTGAGACGGACGCCTTCTCAAGCAGATCCTTCAGCTCCCCCGGCCGAACACTAGTCGGCGCCAAACTCTTCGGCTCTACCGGGCTCGGGGATGCCCTCCGGGACGATACCTCAGGCTCGTCCGCCCTATCCGACGGCGCAATAGACGGAGGCGTTTCGCTCTCCATCATCTCCGAACGGAGATCCCCCGAAGACGAGCTCATCTGAGAAGGTTGCAGATCCGAACTACAAGGTAAAAATTTCGGTTATCCTCAGAAGCACAAATAGGGATGTTTTTCATTAATGAATTCCCCTTTTCCTACTCACGGCTCGCCAGAGGGCTTATTCTTTAGAGAAGACTGTGCGGCCGGGGCCTCCCCGGACGCAGGACCCTCCGGCGAAGATTTCTTACCCCGCTTAGGGGCTTTGGCCTCCAGGTCTTCGGAGGCGGTCCTCTTCTCCCCCTGGAGGGAGGGATTCTCGATCCCCCCCTCTTCAAGCGCCCCCTTTGGTGGGGCTGTAGCTCCTTTGTTCTCCCCTCGCCTTCTTATGAAGGCGCAACCTCCAACATTCTGACCAGCACGGGCTCCGGTGCGGTCTCTGGGAGTGGGGCCGGACACCTTATCAGCTTTGCTTGCGCAATCCACTCCTGTTGGAGGATATCGGGTTAAAAAGCGAATTATGAAAAGCAAACAAATGGTATGTCCGAACACGGAGCTACTTACTTGGGTATCCGGGCGATTGCAGCTTAGGCCGGCATCCTCGGTCAATTCCGGACACGCCACTTGTGGTCCGAAGAACAATTTGTACATCTCCACGGGTGTCGTACCCATGAAGTGTTGGAGAATCCGTGGTCCCTCCGGGTTGAACTCCCATAGCCGGAGAGGACGGCGTTTGCAGGGCAGGAGACGCCTAATTAGCATCACCTGCATCACCACAACCAGATCGATCTCCCTCGCTTGGAGGTCTCGAATCCGGCCCTGCAATAGGGGCACGTCTTTTGACGGCCCCCAATTGAGCCCTCGGTTGACCCACGACATCAACCGTCGTGGAGGTCCCGAGCGGAACGGAGGCGGCGGCTTCTGCCTGCTGCCCCTCGGAGCAGTGATATAGAACCACTCCTGCTGTCATAAGCCGAGCTCCTCTTGGAAGGAGCCCTCAGGCCACGGGGCATCGGCCCTCCTGCTTACGGCCGCCCCGCCGCATTCATCTTGACGCCCCCCGACCATCTTCGGCTCCACATTTAAGGTCTTCAGCCACAGGCTGAAGTGGGGGGTGACGCGGAGGAAGGCTTCGCAGACAACGATGAATGCGGAGATATGGAGGATAGACTCCAGAGCCAAGTCGTGGAATTCCAACCCATAGTAGAACATGATCCCTCTCACAGAAGGATCCGTCGGGAAGCCTAAACCCCGACGGAGGTGGGATACAAAGACGACATACTCGCTGGGCTCGGGGGTGGGGATGGCGTGCCTTTCGGCAGGCAGCCTGTGCGAAACCTCGTAAGACAGGTACTTGGCCTCACGCAGCTTTAGCACGTCCTCCTCCGTGACGGAGGAGGGCACCCACCGGCCCTGAAGGTCGGAGCCGGACATTATCGAAGGTCCGAAGCACTCGAATCTGGGGCTCTGAGTGTTTGGAACTTGGGGCAAGGAGAGGATTCGATGGAAGATTGAAGAGAAGAAACGAGCCTTGGTCCTATTATAAAGAGGGGGAATACCAAGAGCCGTCTCCGTGACTGTTCGGGATTTTCCTTCGATAGAGGAGGCATGGCGACGGGCGCGTTTGGGTTATCCACGTCCGTATTGATGAGAATCCCGGAATAAGGGGGAACACGATCTCTGCTTCGACAAGACGTGCCAAGGAAACCGCTTGCTAAACGCGCTGAGGTGGTATAATAAAAAATGATTCAAGTAAAGGCTTGGTAGTGGTGTGATGTCACGCCGCAAAATACGTCAGCAGATTGAACTTGTGTACATTTTATTCTCTCTACGGTGGAATGTGGAATTTATTTTGCAGAGCCGGACACTATCCGGGTGTTCACAATCTTCTCTGGATTATTCAAAGGAGGAACCCGCCTTGCAATGCCGAACATTATGCGCGCCGGATTCATCATCATTGAAGCCAGGTTCAGGGGCTACTGAGGGAGTCCTAGACTAGGGGGTGTCCGAACAGCCGGACTATCATCGTCCGCCGGACTCCAAGACTACGAAGATACAAGATTGAAGACTCTGTCCCGCGTCCGGATGGGACTTTCCTTGGCGTGGAAGGCAAGCTTGGCAGTACGGATATGTAGATCTCCTACCATTGTAACCGACTCTGTGTAACCCTAGCCCTCTCCGATGTCTATATAAACCGGAGGGCTTTAGTCCGTAGGACATAACCTCCATTACAACAATCATACCATAGGCTAGCTTCTAGGGTTTAGCCTCCTTGATCTCGTGGTAGATCCACTCTCGTGGTAGACCCCCTACCCGAGATCCGCCGGTTTTGACACCGACAGTTTGTGACTCCTTGAACTAGTGCAAGATGTGGAAGTTGATTGCACTTGTTATTGCCAAAATGATATGAGTGAAGAATGTTGGCAGAGTCACCCTCAAGAACTTTCTAGTTCTTCTTCTTCGGGATCCACATCATCTTGATGGGAATCCTTGGAGTTGTAGTTGTACTTGATGAAGTAGAACTTGATGTAGTCTTGGGAACCCACTTGAACGAGGCTTTAGGTGCTTCTTCAAATGCATCAATCTCTTCTTGAAGCTTGTCCTTGCCTTTGTTCTTGTGGTCTTGTGGTGGAAGATCATCTTGAGCTTGTGTTCCCTTGAAGGTAGTAGGATCATACTTCTCTTGTTGAGGAACAAACTTCGTCTTGGGGTATTGATCTTCTTCCCACTCAACTCCATTGTCATTGAACTTTCGTTCAAAACCAACACCTTGATTCTTCCGGTGCCTTCCTTGCTTGCGTACATTTTCCTCGAATTGCTTACTCCCGGCAAGGCTCTTGTAAACACCTTTGTCTATAATTCCCTTCAATAAGCTATTTTCTTGCTCGAGTGTAACTTGGCTAAGAGAATCATTAGTGGAATCAAGAGAACTACTAGAAGCAACAATATTGGATTTGACATTATTATTGTTACTACTAGAGGAAGTATCTTTCTTGTACTTGTTACTAGACTTGACTTGAGGCATGTAAGTAGATAAGAGTAAATGCTTGGCAATGTAAGAAGAACTTTTCTTGCGAAGATCATCATTGATTGCTTTTAAGAACTCATGCTCTTGCTCAAGATTGAGCTTTTCAAAGCGTAACTTCTCATGAGCCCTTAAAAGTTCTCGATGATATTCGTAGACAGTTTCATGAGCTAACTTAAGAGAGTTCAGTTCTTTAGAAGCTCAATCTTCTCCTTATCATTGCCATTTGTTTTATCTTGATTAGCATGATTAATTGACGTTTCATCATAGTATTCATCACTAGAGTTGTCAACAACTAAATCATCATCCACAAGCAAGTCATCTTCATCACTATTGAAATCAACATACTCAGGATGTGTTACCTTTGGACCTTTGGCCATGAAGCATCTTCCAACACCTTCATTTGGTGAGTCAAATATGTCGTAGGAGTTGGTTGACACAAGTGCTAGACCGGCAACACCTTCATCTTGAGTACATTCGGAGTCGGAGTGATAGCTTCTCTTGGAGTGATTGTCGGAGTCGGAGCCGGATACCCATTCACCAACATGAGATTGATGTCTTCATTTTGTGTAGCTCCTTGATGACTTGTCCTTCCTTTCCGAATCCTTGCTTCTCCGTGAGGGTCTTCGTTCATAACGATCATCTCTACTCCTCCTCTCTCTTGGTGGTGATTCTTCTCTTTTGCTCCTTCTTCTTGGAGAATCTTCTCTTCTTTTGTAGGGTGCCGTATACTCATTGGAGTAGTGTCCGGGTCTCCCACAATTGTAGCAATTGCGCTCTCGACTAGAAGATCTTTTGTCATTGTAAGACCTTGACTTGGAGCTTCTTTCTTTGCTTCTACTCTTGTAGAATTTGTTGAAGTTCTTCACCATTAAGCTCAATTCTTCATTAAAGGTTGGTTTCTCACTTGATGATGTGGGGGCTTCACTTGAGGCTTTGTAAGCTCCACTTGACTTGTTGTGAAGTTCCTCCTTATCCTTGAGTGACATCTCATGAGCAACAATTCTTCAAGTGACTTCCGTTGGCTTGAGATCTTTGTAGTTTGGCATAATTTGAATCAATGTGCACATGGTATCATACTTTCCATCCAATGCTCTTAAGATCTTCTTGATGATGAATTTGTCGGTCATCTCTTCACTCCCTAAGCCGGCAATCTCATTTGTGATAAGAGCAAGCCTAGAGTACATTTCAGCGACACCTTCACCATCCTTCATTTTGAACTTGTCAAGCTGACTTTGGAGCACATCCAACTTGGATTCCTTGATGGACTCGGTACCTTCATGCATATCAATCAAAGTATCCCAAATTTCCTTTGCATTCTCAAGACGGCTGATTTTGTTGAATTCTTCGGGGCACAATCCGTTGAAGATGATATCACAAGCTTGAGTGTTGTATTGCAGCATCTTCAATTCTTCCGCATTAGCTTCACGGTTCGGTTCTCTCCCATCGAAAAATTCACCTTGCAAGCCAATACAAATAATTGCCCAAACGACGGGGTTATGTCCAAGAATATGCATTTTCATCTTATGCTTCCAACTAGCAAAATTAGTACCATCAAAGTAAGGACCTTTACGGTGATAACTTCCCTCGCTAGACGCCATACTCTCCTAGGTTGTGAAACCAAGGCTATGACCACCAAAAGCTATGGAAATCAAAGAAAATAGAGACCAAGGCTCTAATACCACTTGTAGGACCTTGAAGTATGTCTAGAGGGGGGTTATTAGACTACTTGACCAATAAAAACTTAACCTTTTCCCAATTTTAGAGTTTGGCAGATTTTAGCTATTTTAGAACAAGTCAAGCAATCATCACACAATTCAAGCAAGCATGCAAAGAGTATATAGGCAGCGGAAATTAAAGCATGCAACTTGCAAGAAAGTAAAGGGAAGGGTTTGGAGGATTCAAACGCAATTGGAGACACGGATGTTTTTGGCGTGGTTCCGATAGGTGGTGCTATCGTACATCCACGTTGATGGAGACTTCAACCCACGAAGGGTAACGGCTGCGCGAGTCCACGGAGGGCTCCACCCACGAAGGGTCCACGAAGAAGCAACCTTGTCTATCCCACCATGTCCGTTGCCCATGAAGGACTTGCCTCACTAGCGGTAGATCTTCACGAAGTAGGCGATCTCCTTGCCCTTACAAACTCCTTGGTTCAACTCCACAATCTTGTCGGAGGCTCCCAAGTGACACCTAGCCAATCTAGGAGACACCACTCTCCAAGAAGTAACAAATGGTGCGTTGATGATGAACTCCTTGCTCTTGTGCTTCAAATGATAGTCTCCCCAACACTCAACTCTCTCACATAGGTTTTGGATCTGGTGGAAAGAAGATTTGAGTGGAAAGCAACTTGGGAAGGCTAGAGATCAAGATTCATATGGTAGGAATGGAATATCCTGGCCTCAACACATGAGTAGGTGGTTCTCTCTCAGAAATGGTAAGTTGGAAGTGTAGGTTCGTTTTGATGGCTCTCTCCACGAATGAAGGGGAGGTGGAGGGGTATATATAGTCTCCACACAAAATCTAACCGTTACACACAATTTACCAAACTCGGTGGGACCGAATCGTTAAACTCGGTCGGACCAATTTAGTAAACCTAGTGACCATTAGTGATTTTCGGTGGGACTGACATGCATCTCGATGAGACCGATTCGGTTAGGGTTAGGGCATAACGTAATCTCGGTAAGACCGATTACACAAACTCGGTGAAACCGATTTGGTAATAAGCTTTCCAGAGAGTTGGTCAGGTAAACTCGGTGGGACCGATTTGCTCTTCTCAGTGAGACCGAAATGTTACAAAAAGGAAACAGAGAGTTTACATTGCAATCTCGGTGGGACCGATCGCTCACTTCGGTTAGACCGAAACGTTAAGAAGGGAAACGGAGAGATTACAACCCCATCTCGATGAGACCGAGATCCCTATCGGTAAGACCGATTTGCTTAGGGTTTGTGGCAGTGGCTATGACTTTTGGAATCGGTGGCGCCGGATAGGAAGAATCGGTGTGACCGATTTTGGCTTTGGGTTTAGGTCATTTGTGGATGTGGGAAAGTAGTTGAGGGTTTTGGAGCATATCACTAAGCACATGAAGCAAGAGGCTCATTAAGCAACACCTCATCCCTCCTTGATAGTATTGGCTTTTCCTATAGACTCAATGTGATCTTGGATCACTAAAATGTAAAATGAAGAGTCTTGAGCTTTTGAGCTTGAGCCAATCCTTTGTCCTTAGTATTTTGAGGGATCCACTTTCATCATCCATGCCATGCCATTCATTGAGCTTTCCTGAAATAATAGTCTTGGAATAGCATTAGCTCAATGAGCTATATGTTGTTATGAATTACCAAAACCACCTAGGGATAGTTGCACTTTCAAAAACCCATATCTACTATCCATATTGCACTTGTATAACCATCTCTTCGCCGAACTAGTGCACCTATACAACTTACCATTGTATTGGTTGTGTTGGGGACACAAGAGACTCTTTGTTATTTGGTTGCAGGGTTGTTTGAGAGAGACCATCTTCATCCTATGCCTCCCACGGATTGATAAACCTTAGGTCATCCACTTGAGGGAAATTTGCTACTGTCCTACAAACCTCTGCACTTGGAGGCCCAACAACGTCTACAAGAAGAAGGTTACGTAGTAGACATCACACACCTAGGTAAAACCCTAAACGACAGGGTTTCCTAACTCCTGACACAAAGCATTCTTGGTGGCACTAGCTCCAAGTCTGGTTGTATCAGTATTGATGCTCAATAAGATCGTAGCAACTTACTTCTACTATCCCCTTGCAACATAGGCCAATCTTGGTACTTTCGGCTTCAAAAACAGTATATATAAAAGCAATATGTACCTTTTCTCTCATATATTTTTAGAGGTTATGTAGTGGAAGGCTTATCATCCTAACTGAGCAACATCAAGCTTCGTCATTGGCCAATATTGATATCTTTCCCCCTTCTATAATACGACTTGTCCTACACTCAGTGTGATTCTTTGAATAGCTAAACCAAATAGAAAATTATCTCCAGTCTTGTAGCTTAAAGCCTCCTTCAACAACAACTTTTTATGGATGAGATCTTCTGGCTAAACCATCACTTTTGGGACTAGAGCATGTTTACGCTTGGTAACACATTAGTCTCTTTGCCATTTGTCATTAATCACCAAATACTCACCAGAGGGGATGCTAATGCACTTTCAATCTCCAATTTTTTTGTGATTGGTGATAGCATGATTAAAACTTCAATTGGAGTAAAATTTTGTGTCTGGATTCCTTGATCTTAGGGCATATTTTGTTCTTAATGGTTTTGGTGATTGATGGCAATGTGTTGTGAGGACTAACCATGTGCATTGAGTATTTCAGAGATGAGATGGCACAAGACGATTTATTTCCCCTTGGTGATTAAGAGAGAAGACGATTATTTTCCCATGATTTATTTTTTGGTGGATTTGAGTCGTAGGAAATCCATACTATCAAGAGGGGGTCCATAGTGGAAAGGTTAGGGGTGGAATCAACACGTTCACACTTATTTTGCACCCTTCTTTCTTTCCCAGCAACCTGGAGTTCCTCCTGTTTCTTTGCTTGGATTTCTTGGTGGCAACCAAGCGGTAGTATCGCCCATGGCAGCGGTAGTACCACTTAATGTGGTACTACCACAGTCCACTACCGTGGCTATCTCCAGTTACTTTTGGGCTTCTGTTGCCCTTCCTGCTTTCGCGATGGTAGGGCGGTGGTATATGGCGGTTGTACCACCTTAAGCAGTAGTACTGCGGGCGAAGGACGGTAGTACCACTTAATGCGGTACTACAGCTCCTTCCACCGTTCGACTACCGTGGCCCATGTTGCCCCTCGAAACTCGTGTTCGCATCCATGGTAGTAGGGCGGTGGTAGACCATAGTTTTACCCCTTTAAATGGTACTACCGCCCTACACGTCCCTACTACCGTGGGTACCACTGTGCAGGGCTATACACAATGGTAGTACCGCTCGTAGGGATGGTAGTACTGCTCTGGCGAAACTACCGTGCTCGTGGTTCGCCCACTTGCACTAACCGGCCAGTACCACCACTCCAAGCGGTAGTACCTCTTGAGGTTGGATTTGCTTCCCCACTATAAAAGCGGGGTCTTCTTCCTCAAGTGGACCTACCTCTTTTCCCCCAAGCTCCATTGATGCCTCTAAGCTCATTTTTGCCTGATCTCTCTCCCTAGCCATCAAATCTCGTTGATTTTCTAGGGTTTGCTTGAGAGAGCCCCGACCTACACTTCCATCGAGAGAAATTTGATTCCCTCCACTAATCCCTTGCCGATCTTGTTACTCTTGGGTTTTGGGGCACCCTAGACGGAAGAGGTCACCTCGGAGCCACAATCCATTGTGGTGAAGCTTCGTGGTGGTGTTGGGATCCTCCAATTAAGTCGTGAAGATTGCCCCAACCTTGTTTGTAAAGGTTCGATCACCACCTCCAAGGGCACCACTAGTGGAATCATGACATCTTGCATTGTGCGAGGGCGTGAGGAGTATACGGTGGCCCTAGTGGCTTCTTGGGGAGCATTGTGCCTCCACACCGCTCCAACGAAGATGTACTCCCCTGTAAATAGAAGGAACTTCAGTAACACATCCTCACCTTCACCGGCTCCACTTGTGGTTATCTCTTACCTTTACTTTATGCAAGCTATTTTTGTATTGTATCATATGCTTGCTTGTGTTGGTATTATTGTTAGCATCATATAGGTTGTTTACCTAGTTGCATATCTAGACAACATATTTGTTGCTTTACCTAATTTGTTAAGAAAAGCTAAAATTTGGTAGTTGCCTATTCACCCCCTCTAGTCAACCATATCGATCCTTTCAATTGGTACCAGAGCCTTGCCTCTTTTTAAGGGATTTACTGCTACCTCTTGAGCATGCGTTGGTTTTCCCTTGAAGAGGAAAGGGTGATGCAGCAAAGTAGCGTAAGTATTTCCCTCAGTTTTGAGAACCAAGGTATCAATCTAGTAGGAGATGACACACAAGTCACCTAGTACCTGCACAAACAATCAAGAACCTTGCAACCAACACGATAAAGGGGTTGTCAACCCCTTCACGGTCACTCGCAAAAGTGAGATCTAATAGAGATAGTAAAGTAAATATTTTTGGTATTTTTGTTGTATAGATTGGAAAGTAAAGATTGCAAAACAGTAAACGAGATGCGATGTAAATAAAATAGATGTAATATAATAGAAAAGATACCTGGGGGCCATAGGTTTCACTAATGGCTTCTCTCAAGATAGCATGTATTATGATGGGTGAACAAATTACTGCCGAGCAATTGATAGATAAGTGCATAATTATGAAGACATCTAAGGAAATGATCATGAACATAGGTACCACGTTCGTGTCAAGTAGATCGAAACGATTCTACATCTACTACTATTACTCCACACATCGACCGCTATCCAGCATGCATCTAGAGTATTAAGTTCATAAGAACGGAGTAACGCATTAAGCAGGATCATATGATGTAGAGGGATAAACTCAAGCAATATGATATAAACCCCATCTTTTTATCCTCGATGGCAACAACACAATATGTGCCTTGCTGCCCCTACGGTCACTGGGAAAGGACACCGCAAGATTGAACCCAAAGCTAAGCACTTCTCCCATTGCAAGAAAGATCAATCTAGTAGGCAAACTAAACCGATAATTTGAAGAGACTTGCAAAGATATCAAATCATGCATATAACAATTCAGAGAAGAACCAAATAATATTCATAGATAATCAAGTTCATAAATCCACAATTCATCGGATCTCGGCAAACACACCGCAAAAGAGTATTACATCGAATAGATCTCCAAGAACATCGAGGAGAACTTTGTATTGAGAATCAAAGAGAGAGAATAAGTCATCTAGCTAATAACTATGGACCCGAAGGTATGTGGTAAACTACTCACGCTTCATCGGAGAGGCAATGGTGTTGATGTAGAAGCCCTCTGTGATCGATTCCACCTTCGGCAGATCGCCGAAAAAGGCCCCAAGATGGGATCTCACGGGTACAGAAGGTTGCGGCAGTGGAAAAGTGGTTTCGTGGCTCCCCCTGATGTTTCTAGGGTATAAGAGTATATATAGGCGAAAGAAGTACGTCGGTGGAGCTACGAGGGGCCCACGAGGGTGGGGCGCACCTACCCCCCTGGGCGCACCCTCCTACCTCATGGCCTCCTCGTAGAGTCCCAGACTTCAACTCCAAGTCTTCTGGATTGCTTTTGGTCCAAGAAAGATCCTCGCGAAGGTTTCATTCCGTGTTGACTCTGTTTGATATTCCTTTTCTGTAGAACACTAAAACAGACAAAAAATAGAAACTGGCACTAGGCCTCTGGTTAATAGGTTAGTCTCAAAAATAATATAAAAGAGCATATTAAAGCCCGTCACTACAAAAAATACACTTCTGTGATGATACGTGTTTGTCACAGTAGGTCGCGTTTTTTGTCATGCATGTACATCCATGACGATTTTATGACAGAATCAAGATAGTCATACCTGTGCTGTCGTAGACGTGTTCCATGAAATTACTAAAATTATCATCACGGAAGTGTCCACTTCCATGACGATAAATCGCGTGTCACAGAAGTGCTTTCGTCAAGGGTGACCGACACGTGGCACCCACCGTAACGGAATGCCGTTAAGCTATAGGGTCGGGTTTTGGATCGATAACCCGTTAACAGCCCGGACCAATGGGAAATTTCCACGTGTAAAATTCTTATTGGCCGGATGAAACACGTGTCAGCTCATCAGTGGGTCAGATAGGCGCCTATGATATGTCGACACGTGCGATGGCCCACCACTGGCCATTTAGCTTACAAAGCCGGCCCATTTGACTTGGTCAAAAGTTAATGGGCTGGCCCATGAAAAGCCTGTTAACGGTCTCTTTGCAAATAGCCCATTTTACAGCCCGGTAACTCACGGCCCGTTAGGCCCTAATGGAAATCGGCCCAACAACGTCATGTGGGCTATCAAATATAATACCATCCCGTTTCACTTTCGGCCCATGTATGGCCCACGACGTCTTTCGGCCCATATGAGGCCTTCGTATCTTTAGGCCCTTTAGAGGCCCACGGTGACTTTAGCCCATAATGAACAGTAAATTTCTTTGTACCCGTTAACGACCCATGATTCACATGGGCCGTTTCCAACCCGTGTTAGCTTTCGGCCTATTGACGGCCCATACGTTCTTGGGCTCCTTTCCGGCCCGTTACTGGCCTGTTCCCCTAATGGGCCAAATTCGGCTCGTAGCAAGAGTCGTCCCGTTTCTGGCCTGTTAACCCATTGCGCTGTTTCTAGCCCGTCCTATATTCTGGCCCATTAACGACTCGTTATTCCTGTGACAGAATTAAGCCTTTGCTGTCCTCCAGCCTATTAACGGCCCGTTACCGTGCTAGGCCGATACCAATTACGCTTGTTTACGGCCCATGTAGACCCATTTATCCAACGGCCTGAGGCACACTGATTCTACGCCCCTGTTGGAGGCCCATTTATAGACGGCCCGTAGGAGACCCATGGATCCTACGGCCCGTAGCAGGGTCAAGGTTACCATGGTCCATATATGGCCCATGATTGTTGCGACCACTAGCAAACCAGGGAAAAAGAAGACTAGGAAATAAATATGGCCGAAACTAACGCTAGGCTATTAAGGCGGTTGCACAGATTACATCCACTAGGCATCAAAGATCGCCACTAGTGCAAATATAGGGAACACCTACACTATACAAAAATGGCTTGCTGTTTTCTTCAGCCGGTGGCTGCACGTTAAGAACAAATTTTGTATCGCACCAAAACAAATTACAACTATAAAACAAAAGGAAGGTTGGCATAAAAGTTAACAGTCTAGCAGATAAATGCACCACCAGAAGTTTAGAAGCTAAGTTCATTTGACCTGGCTATTACGTTTTCATGCTGTATTGTCCAATGGAGCGCCATAACCTTCGCCTTGATTTCTCCTAGGCTATTGAACAACATAGCAAATGTCTGATAGTCTGGTTTCAAAACCATGCATATCTTGATGACATCGAACAATGTCTCTCCTTGTTTCACAAAGGGTCTCTGTTAGGGAATGGACTTGTGTCTGGAGCGCAAATACAACATTGTTTTGAGCTTGCATATCTTGATCATGAGGCATTTTGGACGAGATTGCCTTAACAACCAACCCAGTATTACGCATGAACGTGCTTTTGGCACTGTTAGTGGACAGGTACTGACCCACTGCAGCAAGAGATGACATTGCGGTTATAGTTGCCTCGCCACCTTCAGAAGGTGGCAGTTCCACCATTTTTTCCATAGCTCGCTGAAAAGTTGAGTTTTTACATTAGTAGTACCAGAACAGAAGATATTAAGGAGGCAGCAAAACCAAACAAGATAGCGTTGGTCTATATACAGAACTTATTCTGGTGAACCCATGTAAAATATTAGTTGTATTTTATTGCAAAGTACATAATAAAACCAGGTTCCAAACATATGACCATGTACCATCGCTAATGTATTGTCTATTTCTTCACATTGTATTGAGGGATAAGGATAAAGAGACGAAGTTTATAATACGGTAAGCATAGTATGACATCATTCATATCACAAAACAACTGAGAACAAACAAACAGGCAATTGTAACGTTGTGTGGGCAAGTCCAGCACGGAACTAGATTATAGGTCAAGATCAAAGGAACATCACTCTTCTCTTTTAAACCTTGTAAGGTGCAATGATATGCTAAGACAATTGTGTATAAAATTGAAAAGAGTAATAGACATTGGCTGCAAACCATGCAGTTCAAGGCACAAGTCAGAGTAAGTAGTAGTTAAAAGGCATGAGGGTTAAGGACTTACAACAGCGGCTTTGACTGGTGTAGTCATGCCCTTCTTCTTGTTGGTGTGACCGTCCTTGAAGATTTCCACAACATTTGGTTTAGGTATTTTTTGGTCCTTGCAGGCTTTACTCTGCATTTGGAACAAGTCAATATAGATCTGATAATATGGTACAGTGAAAAGAGTGAAACAACAGCTAATTACAAGAGCCTCGCAGTGTGCAATATGGCTACGAGATCCTGTCGTCTGTTGGAATTTCACTTTCGTATGGTTGGCCTTGTTCTTTGAACATTTCACTTACAAGAAGATAGATTTGTGTGGCACATGCGTAAATAGGACTTCAACATGTGATCTGATCACATATATATAATGTACCTAATACTTCGGATCAGACCAGTGTTTAACGAGGCCCCTCCAGTCTTCATCCGATATATTTTCCACTGGAGATGTTTGGGAAAGTTCACTGTTAGCCTTGCCTTCAAAGTGAGTTTTCCTCAAGTTATACCAATACTGTCGCTGAGCAGACTTGAAAACATGGATGCAAGCTTGTTTGGTTGCATCATCTTGGCTATCCAACTTGAACCTCATCTATTGAAAATTATGGGAGTCTCATTATCAGCAACCTAGAAAGTATGGGACATAGCAAGACGATATTACTAGTTTCCATACATAACCATACTTAAAGATAAATGGTCAAGGAAGGTGTTGAACTGGGTTTCGTCTTTGTCATTCCTGTACTGAATCCATGTTGGGAGGATACGTACATGACACCTAACGACAACCGCTGCCTCTGATATTAACTTGGCTTACTCTGTAGCATCACGTGGCCTTTATAAACCTGCCTCAAACAGATCTCCATTCTTGCTCCTCTAGATTTAGTTAACCTATCAAGCATTATCCCTGATATTTGTTTCCTCTTGCGCCTAGGTGCTAGTCCAATAACGAACATAGGAAGTGTTAGTGTACATCAAACTGTGAGACTACATATAAAGAAACATGCAACTGTAACTTGACTCCAGCAACTACCTTCTTGCTGTTGAAGCTCACAAGGTTCATATGATCTTGCCAACTCATCTTGTGTCAAGAGTGCTTGGGAAGTAGTTTCAGATGGCAAGGGAGCTTGGGAACATGCTGCTAGCTCAGTTGACGCACGAGTAACTCGTGCAGCTGGTAGTACTGTGGAAGGTGTTGCAAGAACTAGGGTTGTCTCTACTTGTTTGGTGGCAGCTATTTGTTTCTGTTTGGCTTTTTCTCCAGCTTGTCTAGCATGGGATACCCTGTTTGTAGAATTTTCTGCTGGACTATGACCTTCTATTGCACCATCAGTACCAGCAGAATTTGCAGGATTCTTCCGCTTCCCATTCCCTGCCATTCTGTGTTTCTTCCTCTTTCTCTGTGCCATGTTAAGTCAAGCCGACTAGAAAAACGAATAACAATTTTAGTTCTTCAGAACAAATTGATGCATGATACAGACGAACTGAACTTTGATGTTAGACAACCACATGATAGGAGGATGTAATATGTACGAAAAACAGGACGGAAGATATAACTAGAACTATGATGTGTAAACTAAGCAGAAGACATTTCACTAAATTAGAAGCAATGCAATGGAAGGTAGACACCATATGAAAGATGCTACAAATATCGCTCTGCCAAGTTAATAGTGTCTCATCATAAATGGCGTTTAAACAAATGTGAAGCAATACAAGAAATAAATCATATGCAAGATGCAAACAACATCACACTACCAAGTTAGAGGTGTATTGTCATTAGTGCCATTGCATATTCACAACATTGCATATTCACAACTTGTGATGTGTAAACTAAGGAGAAAGCATTTTAACAAATTAGAAGCAATGAAAGCTAGACACCATATGAAAGATGCAACGAATATCACTCTACCAAGGTAAAATTGTCTCGTCATAAGTGCCATTTCAACAAATTAGTAGTACAAGCTAGAAAAGAATGCGATATTTAACCTATATCACACTCCAAAGTCAAATGTGTCTTATGATAAGTGATTGTTGCAGGTTACACAACAGTAGTAATTTGATGTAAGAACATGGTGTGATAGACAGATATTGTATGTTCTAGAAACAGGAACACGTGTGTTATTCAAGTATAATGTGTAAAGTAAGCAGATGGAATTCAACAAAATTAGAAGCAATACAAGCTAGACATCACACATAACATGCAACCACATATAACAGTGCCAAGTTACAGGGAGCACCGGTGATGGTGCACTAGGGGAGACGTGCTCATCATAAACATAGCTACGTTGAGTGTCTATGCATGTGTTGTCTTGGAAATCATCTTGGGGGGATGGAGGAGTAGAAACTGTAGAGGCCGTCCATTTGGAAGGAGCACCTTTATCCGCTGCCTTGCTAACTTCCTTCCGCTTTATTGATTTTGAATTGTCAAGTAAAAGCGACAAGAAAAAGCAATAAAAATCTCTCTTCAGAACTCATTCATGCATGATACTGACAATCACTACTTTGATGTAAGGCAAACACATGATACCAGGATGGAATATGTACGAAAATCAGGACGGCATGGCATGTTCACAACTGTTTGTGTAAACTAAGCAGAAACCATTCCAACAAATAAGAAGCAATGCAAGCTAGACACCACATGAAAGATGCAACCAATATGACTCTGCCAAGTTAAAAGCGTCCCATCATAAATGGAATTTCAACAAATTAGAAGCAGCGCATGCTATAAATCATATGAAAGATGTAACTACTATCGCACTGCATATACTAAAGGTGTATCGTCATATTGATTGACGCGGGATACAAAAAAACAATAGTTTTATGTAAGCACATGCTTAATAGACAGATGTACTATGTACTAAATACAGGAAGGCATGTCACATTAACAGGTATAATGTATAAGCTAAGAAGAATAGCACATGTAGTTTAACCAGATTGGAAGAATTACAATCTAGACACCATATGCAACATGCAACCACATATCACGCTGCCAAGTTAGAGCAAGCACATGCGATGCTAGTGTAGGGGAAATGCGGCTATGTTCATCTAGCCTTGCTGTTTCTTGAGAATCATGCAGGGAGGCTAACGCTGCATTATTTAAATGAGGAGTAGTCCACTTGCCTGACTGCCTCATCATAAGTGATTGATGAGGGATACACAAGAACATTAGTTTGATGTAAGAACATGGTTAATACACAGATGTACTAGTATGTACCAAAAAAAGAAAGACATGTCATATTCAAAGGTATAATGTGTAAGCTAAGCAGATGCAATTTAACCAAATTCGAAGCAATACAAGCTAGACATCCGACTGGAGTAGTGAGCATGATCATCTAGGACCTGAGAGCCTGGTGGGAGGCGGGCTGCTTCACCACCATCGCGGATTTTTAGTTGGCTTCCAGGTGATGCCTGTCTTTGCTGGGCTTGTCACTGGCTCGGCCAGTGCCCTGACTAGCTATTTGTCTTCTGGTGCTCACGAGATGGTGGTTCATGTAAAAAATATCTTTCCTTATCTTAGTAAAGACCGACTTCGGCTTTTCGAATACAAGCTAGACACCATATGGAACATGCAACCACATATGACACCGCGAAGTTAAAGCAAGCACCTGGGATGGTGGATCATTGCGAGCGAGGTCATCAACTCTAGAGCTACATTTACCATCTCCATCTGCTAACACTGCACCCTTTATAGTGCTGTAACGTGCCGTGCCTACCCGCGTAGAAAGCTGGAGCAACTTCTATCTTTTCTTTTCTACTTCTCTCGAGGCAGATTCTGAAATACTCTTGCATAAAAACACAATAGTGAGAGTATGGGTGAAGTGTGTCAAGAACTAGTGCACTATAAAAGTAGCAGATAGCAGGTGGCTGGAAAATAAATGACATGAGACATATGATAGCTCTACAACATTGCATGGCAAAAAAAATTAGATTCTACTCCGTATGATTTTGTAATATATGAGCACAGGAAATGCAGGTACTCCTCCAGCACACCACCACATGTGGTCATATCAAGATAATAGTCGACTGAAAATAAATAGGTCAGTCATTTTTTTAATAAACCATCCGATCTATAAGGAACGGCAGATGGCCTTCGTCTACCTCTCACCAGTAACTGTTGGCGATCTTTCTCGAACCGCCAGCGACCACCGGCCCAGACCCCTGCCTCCGCCACCCCACCCTCCCCTCGACCTCACACCACGGCCGTGATTGGCAGCGCCCCCAGGACATCCCTTTAATCCCGGCCGACCTCCAGATCGGGCGCCAGTAGCTCTAGGCCCCACACGCCCCTAAGATAAACACCGAGGCGCTGCTTCCCCGACGTAATAGGCGGACTAGCGCCTGTTACGTCGGGGAATGCTTCCCTTAATTGGGAATCAGCTGACCAGGAATTGAAATTCAGGGGGGCGACGGACCTCTAGCTAAGGTGAAATAGTATATGAGGAGAAACCTTGTGCATTGCAAGTTACTAGTAACATCTAGTATCAAGAAGAAGCGGTCAACTAGTGTCTTCTGTGGGATGAATACCGTGCAAGCAGACACGTAAGATTGGCACGAATAAGGGAAGAGGAGTACCCTTACCGGTTGCCAGTGTGGTCTCCACCATATGTCACGGCGATCTTCTTTTTTCTTCCGGGGGAACCGATGTTTTGGAGAACCGTGGATCGTTGGACAAACCCATGGCCAAATTGTTGACTGTGTTGCCGTGGCCGTATATCAGTGGAGTGGAAGCAGATCCAAGGCGGCGAAGGACGGCGTAGCAGGAACAACTCCGGTGCGGTGGATGGTGGCGAAGTTGGAACGGCAGCGGGGAGGCGCAGGACGGTGTGGTTGAATTGGCTCGGGTACGTACGACTCAGCCTCGAATTCAACTACTAGCTGTGGAGGGCATTGCGGTGGACGATGACGTCGGGGTATCGGCTCCGACGTGATGGAGGAGGGCAGTGGTTTATGGGTGGGATGGGGTGGCGGACGGAGGACGCCGGGGTTTCGCGGCTGGTGGAGAGGTAGTTTTTGCGCCCATGGAGTACAAATGGGGAATCGGATGGGTGGGCGGGGGGAGGGGGGAGAACCATGTTTCGGTCTGGGACGCGCTTGTTTTTGGCTTTTTGAACAAAAGATGGGACGCGCTTGTTTAAAATTTGGGGAAAGTACAAACTTTGCCCCCCTCTTATATTTTGGACCTACTGCGGGTCGGGGGTAGGATGGTAATCCTAGGTGTCCCAAATAGTGGGTGGGAGCGATTTCGGCCGCGCGCATGTGTGCTTAGGCGGCCATCGTGTATGAATGTTTTTCGAAGGCGGTTGCGTGGCGTCTAGATGAAGCTACGAACCTACCCCGGTTTAGACCTTTGGACATCGGGTCGGTAGGTTTCACGGGTCGGAGTTATTAGAAAAGTAATTTCCTTGTACTACCAAACATTGGTCTCATGCGGTTTCGGGCGAGTAGAGGCTCTTTTGGCGCTTCGTTCGAAATTTTGAAACACAAGCATTCACGTTTAGAGTACTCTTGAACTTTGAGGATTGACCTAAATAGGCAACATTAAATTTGACCTTGTATGTTTGAAAACCTCATTAAATTATCCGCTTCTTTTTGAAATTTTGACACTTGAAAATCCTATAACTACGATTATTTTGGAATGGAGGAGCTAAATTTGAATCTATTTTCTACACGACTACATATGCTATTATGTACAAAATCAGAGCAAAGATTGGTGCCCCCATAATTTTAGGTATGATTTATAAATGCCATGATATCAAATTCAAATAATTGAATGGACTTCATGTTGAATTCGATTTTTTTAAACCACCTTAAGTTGAATTCAAATGTATGCTAGTTCATAGGTAGCTATTTATAATGTGCATTGTGTAACTTTCGTATGTATAATGTGCTTTACACACACAACATGAACTATACTCACGTTTATATTCGGTTGCTAAAGCGATGCATTGTCTGGAGTTCAAAATACTAACTATGTGGATCAATTGTGTCGAATAATAACATAGACATGCTCAAATTCGATAGAATCTAGATGTCTCATGGATCAATGACCGTTCCTTGCGCGAATTGCAAATATCATGATCCCATCCTAATATTTGGATACAATTTATATCTTTAATCAATGTGTACAACAGTCTTTTACGTGTAGTTTCACTCTCCATCGGTGGTCTCTCACACATGCTCACACACTCTCTCCCGAGGTGTCTTTCTCGCACACATGCTCTCGATATAACCCTCCCTCCCTCTCGTAACAATTTATGACTGTTTTCTCTAACCTTTATCACAAGCACTCTTCCTCTCGCAAGCATACACACGCACAATCCCCATCGACCCTTTCTATATACATAGACCTGCCTACGTGTCTCCTGTACGCACATTATCTTTAGGCCTGTCTCTCACGCATTGTCTCACACCTCTCTTCCTAATCGACGAGTATGATTCTAGCAAAGCATTCTGTAGGATGCCCCTTAAAGTTAGGTTGGATGAATAGTAATATCAGAGATAAAGGGGTTATCTTAGTCTGAGAACCTAGGGTTACAAATCCTAGCCGGCTTTGTCACTGGACATAGAGTCCTTCACAATTATGCTATCTTTGTATTGTACGACTAGTCATCCATCGGTCTCCCTAAATGCGTCACGGGCCGACCAATGTGGCACGGGACGGAACCGAACGAAGGGCCTCACCTTGACCCACCAGACCTCACGCGGTGACACACCCTCTGCCCCCACGTCTTGTTATCTTCTCACACCCACACATACCAACACAGACACCACACACAAAAAAATATATTCTCCTGGTGCCTCTATCCCCTTGCATATACACACTCAAGGGAATCTCTCGCCATGACGTCATATTCGTCTCTCTCTCTCTAGACCACTCTTGTTTCTCGCGCTATCTCCCCCTCCCCCCGCCGGCCCCTCTATCCATGCCTCTCTCGAATACGTAATACACACACATACCTCTCTAGGCCCTGCCAAATGCATCAACTACACATTCACACATGTTACATCACTTACCCCATTGATCTAAAAAGCCCTCTTTTCACGTTTATTTCGCATACAACATTCCTTTTGAATAAAGTGTGGCCAAAAAAATATTTTAGAATTTCTACATATATACAACATTACAAAGTTATATGGAGGAGCATGAACACTAATTTGCATTGCATGGTGCCCACAATGATATTTATTCCGCACTATGAATTTGTATATTTTTATATATATATAAAGTTAGTCATAATAAAGAGAAACGAAGAGCATATCTCTCTCCATCGCATACCCCCCTCTACGCCCCTTTCACGTACGCACACAAACTATCTCTAGGTCCTCTAAAAGTAAGCCCCCAACACATTCATGCATGTTTCATCTTTCTCTCGCGATATATACAGTGACAATCATTGTATTTGAAGAGAAAGCATGATACGTACATTGGACTTCAGAATCCACTCATTACAGTCACCATTTACGTTTTATGGTTATAGCGAGATGCTCGTGCGTTGCACGGAACATCAAGATGCATTTGTAGTTTATCTTGTGGGAGAAAAGGATGAACAAGGGAAGGCCTTATTTGCAAATGTGGATAGTGGTGTGGGTAACTTTTTGCAAAATTGCCATAGTTTCCTTCCTATCCGTCGGATATAAATCGGATGGCCTATATTGCAGGATGGCAGGCACACCGTCATCACCAACTTTGCTTTTTATAGCTCTTATTATACAATCACGGGCTCACCGTACAAGTCTGTATTTGCTCAAGACACGACTAGTTGACCAGTTAAACGCTCCACGTGGCACCTCTAGTGTTGCATCACATTATCTCACTACCATTGGGCCCACCTATCGGCTTGTATCTACTCTACATCTACACTCTTATAAAATACACTCTTATAAAAAATAGAGTTGGTGATGATGGTGTGCCCGCCATCCTGCAATATAGGCCGTCCGATTTATATCTGACGGATATGAAAGAAACTATGGCAATTTTGCAAAAAGGTACCCACACACCTTTCCACATTTGCAAATAGGGTCTTTCCTCGTTCATCCTTTTCTCTCACAAGATAAACTAGTCATACAAATGCATCTTGATGTTACATGCAACGCACGAGTATCTTGCTAGTAAGAATGAAAACAAACGACAAAAAAATATTGGATGGTGGTTCGAAGTCTTGACCACATGCACAACGGACAAGGTGGCCTTGTATTGGTATGCTGAGCCGTCTGTTCTAACACACAGGAGCTGGTGTGGTGATTATACACACACGCACACATGCACACGAACTGCATGCACGCAACACTCACACGAACACATGCACCCACACACGCATGCAACACTCACATGTACACACGCAGCCACGCACGCATGCAACACTCACACGCACACACGCACACATGCATTCACACACCAGTACACCACACGACCAACACACACTCTCACGCTCAAGTGCTCAACCTACACGTGCATGCGCACACATCAGGCCCTGACAGACACATACACAACCAGGTGATTCCCGCGCATGGGTTGGAGTCTTGTCGCGCCTACATAAATTTGTGTTTATCTGACCATTTCCCTATGCGAACTGACAGGTGGGACCCACAAGGAACGTGGTCAATTTAACCAGTCAACATGGTGCCACGCAGACTATTTGGTCAGTCAACAAAGTGCAATCCGATGCTGAACCGTGAGCAAGTGACCGTATAATCACCGCAAAACTCATATAGTGACTGTAACCAGCTTATTCTGAAGTTCGGTGACCGTATTATGCTTTTCTCTCTGTAGGCCCTCCAAAACTACATCTCTACATGTTCTCGCATGTTACATCTAACAACTATGCAATACATCACTACTACTACACTCTAACACAATAAATCATATGTGTTTTTAGTTTTACTAGATATCATATTGTTACTTAATTATTCAGTTTGCATACATTAAAATTGCCTTTGAAATGTATGGCCAGTATCATCTACCGCGCGGGAAAAATCCCGCCCTTTCCTATTTAATTGGGTTTGTATCGATGGATCGTGCGAAACAGCAAAACTATAGTACTATACAGTACAAGTGACAGTTCACCGGGCCGTCGTGTCATGTACTCCTCCGTCGTAAGAGTGGAGCACTCGCTTTCATAAATCTTCTAGTCCCTTTCACTGACATGTGGAACATCAAGCTACCGGGTCCACGTGCCATACCGGAATACAGTGCAGAGCAGCCGGGGTAAAGCACCCAGTCATGGCGCCAACGTAGTAATGAGCAATGAGGCATCAAATCACAAAGATGCACCTTTCCCAGTTAAGTTGGAGGGATGAAGTAATAATGCTAAAAAAAGAAGTTGGAGGGACGAAGCAACCATCATTTCACTTGTTGCTGAATCCGCTTCTCCCTCATCTTCTTCAAGTTAACCACGTGTTGATTCTGCCGTTGTTCTGCCTCATGTGGGACGCGGATCGGCTTGGTAAAGCACTAACACGTGGGACCGCATGTTAGCAAACTGCCAGGACAACGTCGTCTAAAAATAAGAAACCTCCCCCGCCATCCGCGCGGCAAAATCACCTCCTTTTTACTAATCTTGATTCTATAATTTTTTAGATGAATATAATTGAGATTTGTATAGATAGCAAACAGGAGCAAAACCAAGTGGTGCGGTTAAGGGCATCCACAATGTGTAGCCAAATGTGAAAATAGCTTTTGGCATCCTGGGAACCATTGTGGACGGTGTTGCCAAAGCCAAAAAGATGGAACCGAAGCTCCCTGATTGACTGAAGGAATAGAAAAATGCAACATCTCTCCTCTTTCTCCCGTGCTTGGACGCATGTACAATATAGAGCACAGAGTCTACTCCCCTGTCCCTTCTACCACAAATCACAAAGCAGTGAGGCGTCAAATCACAAAGCACAAATGAATCAACCATCATTTCACTCTTCGCTGACTCCACTTCTCAATCGTCTTCTTTGAGAAACCATCTCACCGCACTAAGCTGGACAGATGACGCTATTGTGTACTAGTAGTACTAGTACATTTATGTGTCCTTTGGTTCAACGGACTTCCTGGATGCAAATAAGACGGTTGTCTCGGCTTGCAGGCGGCACTTGAGAACGACTTACCGTGGTCTCCCTCACTGGTGTTCTTCGTCGAACGCACTTCGCCAAACCACAACGTTCGAGATATCGTCGATGTCACCGCAATGGGGAAGGAAGTCAAATATAGTTACTACCTCCATTTTTTTGTACACAAGGCCAGTATATCAAAATTACAATTTGCAAAAGGCCACTCACACTAATCGAGGCAAAATTGATGGGGTTTGCCTCATACTAGCAACCAAGGACATTAATATCCCCTGCATGCATGTGGAAGTGAGAAGGTTGGTTTGCATGGCGCTGCATTAATCAAGCGATGAGGAGTGAGATGGTTAACTCCTTGGGCTTTGGAGAAAAAATACGCATTAATTGACACGTGAAACGAGGATTTGTATTGATTAATCCCGCGAAGGAAAACCCCGCCTTTCTTTTTTAACACTAGTACTCCTAGCACGTACGTACTTATCATGTTTGGGTCTAGGCCTTGCATTGCCATACTTCGCCACACATTTTTGCCAAGCTTGCCTAAAGTTTCAAAATGAAAAGGAGGTACACTTGTGCACGGCTGTCGCGGTCGCACCGCACCCTCACACAGTCACTCCGGCACGCCGCAGTCGCACCGCACCCTCACACAGTCGCTCCTACACGCCGCAAACCCAACCAAGGGAACGCACCCTCACTGACACGTGTTGTCGCATGTGAACAAACCAAACTCAGCCATCCTACCGCTGACACATAATTTTCGTTCATAGAGTATGTTTATCCAACCTCATGTTGGGAGTATCCATAGGGCCCGTGCGGTGGTCTGTTGGGGAAGAAGAAGAGGTGAGGAAGAAGGGTTAGGAGACGTAGGATATTCATCCAACCGCCTAAAATGGTAGACTGACCCAAGGCAGGCGACTTGCATAACAATATATGTTTTTACACAGCAAAAGATCCATAAAAACAACAACATAAAGAAAAACTATCACTGCTCGCGGAACGAGACGGCCTCGTCGTCTTTGGCTATCAACGCGAACCAGCCGTAGCTGCCGACGTGTGTCTCCGCACCGTGGTTGTCCTTGGCCTCCAGCTACCCGTTCACGCGGAGCATGCAGGCGCTTTGCACGGACGAGAGCACAACCCGGTTCAAGTCGAGGACGTCCGGTTCCGCCTGCAGGAGGGCCTCGATGGCAGCGGCATCCGCGTGCTCCGCGTCGAGTCGAGCCTCCACCGCCCGGTTCAAGTCCAGGACGTCCGGTCCCGCCTGCAGGAGGGCCTCGATGAGATCAGCATCCGCGCGCTCCGTGTCGAGTTGAGCCTCTGCCGCCCAGTTCAAGTCCAGGACGTTCGGTTCCGCCTGCAGGAGGACCTCGATGGCAGCGGCATCCACGCGCTCAGCCTCAAGTTGAGCCTCCGCCACCCTGTTCACATCCACGACATCCGGTTCCGCCTGCAGGAGAGCCTCGATGGTAGCGGTATGCGCGTGCTCTGCGTCGAGTTGAGCCTCTGCCTCCCGGTCCTCCTTTAGTATCGCCAGGTTGAACCGCTGGCCCGCCTGCACCATGGGGGACTCGGACGCCGACACGAAGTCGACGTCCATCGTCTCATACCCATCGGGGGCCTTCTGCGCCGTGACCTCCGCCATGAAGATTGGATCAGCTTCCTCCTCCTTGTAGCTTGGCTCCAGAGAACTCGGGGGTTGGCCCGCCGCAAAGCGAGCTTGGGAACGGAGGTCTGTGGCGCCGACCGCCACCGTGATTTCTGTGCGGCACTCCGGCGTCAGCATCTTGTAGTATGTGATCTTGCGGCACACCATGGCTCTCCGGTGAACTAGGGGACGCTTGATGCAGGCTAGGGGATCGAAAGGTGGGGGAAGGGGCTGGAGATTAGGTGTGGTTTTAGGGCAGTGGCTGGCATAGCATAGCAGCGAATGTTTTGGTGTGAGTAGTGGTTCTGATGACGACTGGTCAATCGGTTTTGACTGTACATCGCTCTTGTCGCGTTCGCGTTGCAGCCCGGCACGCTGGACCCTCCACGTCGCTCACCGAATGGAAAACGCTTCGTCTTGCGTTTTCGCTCGCTTGTGGGACCGCAGTTGAGAGCAAACCGACGTCCCTCCCCCTCTCCCGCCCGAGTCATTTATACTACCACTCCCTGTGTTTTATGCGGAGCAAATAAAAACAGAGGGAGTGCATTACGGATGAGGATCCCCTGACGTGGCCGAACCCATTGAGTAACTGACATGCGGGGCCTAGCAAGCATGGGGTCCGCCAGTAAGTGACTGAAAGGGAGGGTAAGGTAGGTATACCTACGTCAGAGGATCCACTTCCACTACTACTCCCTCCTTCCATTTACTATACATGGCCTAATGCGTTTTTCAAGGCTAACTTTGACCAAATGTTAGAGTAATAATATATGAGATGCAACTTACACAAAGCATACGGTCAAATTCGTATGTGAAAGAAGCTTTCAATGATATAATTTTCACATTATACATCTCATGTACTATTAATCTTGTCAATAGTCAAATGTGGTTTTGAAAAAAGCATTAGAGCATGGTTAATAATATGGGCCATTTGCATTTCTGTCCCTAACTCGAACCACCTACTCATATTTGCCCCTAATTTCAAAGTCTGCTCAAATTTGCCCCTCTGCCGTTAAGTGACCTTACAGAAATGCCCTTTCGTTCCGTTTCCGTCTGGTCAAAGGGGTTTGACCGTCTATGAGGCGTTTGTTAGACATTTTTACCCCTGGAAAAAATAAAACATAAATTAAAGAGAAGAAAGAGAGTGCTTACCACTTACACGTGGGACCCGACCAAAATTGATTGTGACCCCACAGTTGGTGTCTAGTTTTTTCTCTAAAATAATTTAACTATTTGTAAATTGTCGGGCCCATGTTTTAGTCTCACTAATAAGCATATAATTAACACTAAATAGGATTAAAGGTAAACTAACCCACGGGCCCACCTGGTTGTCTCCACAAATCAGAGATTAGCAACTAACCTACTGGATTATAGTAGAACTAAGATCAGGTCGGTGTTATTAAAATAAAAGGTCAGGCCGGTGGCACGTCAGTGTAAAACGCCGGCGACCACGCACGGCACGGCGGCGCAACACCGGGAGGGCGAGAAACACGCTGGAGAGGCGCATGGTGCAAGAGCTGGGACGATCCCACGACGAGTGGAGGCTATACACGGGTATTGGGTGGCCAAGGAGAAGTCAACGGCGAGCGGCGGCGGCTGCATCGCACTGCGCTAGGTGGGAGGTGGCTGTAGCGCGAGATCGAGAGCATCGAGCTGCAGAAAAGGAGCGGTGTCTCTCCCGGGCACGCACGTGTCTTCGGCGAGGCCAGGAGCTTGCTTGAGAGGTAGATCGGGACGCACCAGGGATTGGCCAGAGATGGGGAAGAAGAAGGGGGCACCGGCAATTTTCGAGCCACCGTAGACGGAGGCCAGCTAGAACCCGGCAAGAATGTCAGTGAGCCCCTCCGGATTCCTATCATCCGCCCCATGCGGTGAATCGATGCTGGGGCAGCCCGTAGACGACGCCTGAGACCCCGATCTCTGCCACGGCCGTCGAACTTCACCTCTGATATTCGGCCACCCCGCACCACCGTAGGCCTCCCCGACCTCCGTTTCTCATCGCAGTAAGCTCGCGCTCCTAATCTCCTCTTCCCCCGTTCGATTCCGGCCGCCATGACCGATCTCGACAGGCTCCCTCACGTATATTGGCAGAGGAAGAAGATGACCAGTGAGGCAGTTGGGCTGGCTGGGCCGTCCACTATAGCTGGGCCAAATGGTAAGCCTGCGCTCTCTCTCTTCTCTTTTAATTTTTGTTTTTATTTTATTTTCCTCTAGGTGGGTCCCACATGTAAGAGACACATGAAGGCAGAGGCAAAATGTCCAATAGACGCCCAATAGACGGTCAAACCCCTTTGACCGGACGGAAACGGAACGGAAGGGCAATTCTATAAGGTCAGTTAATGGCACAGGGACAAATTTGAGCATGCTTCGAAATTATGGGTAAATATGAGTAGTGGGTTCGAGTTAGGGACACAAATGTAAAAGACCCTAATAATATAGCCAGTCGATGGCTATAAGGAACTGCCATGTCATCTATAGACATCATCTATTATATGCACTCATACAGTAGTGTGGGCTATAAGGTTGGCTATTTCCCGCAAAAAAATATAAGGTTGGCTATTGTATTAGTACTTTTTTTCATCTCCTCTCTATCTCTTTCTTCATATTTATTGTATTTAACTAGGAATGCGTATATAGCTAGGTTCTTGCATGAGAGCTCACTCCCCTTACTTTTTCACATCTTTCTCCTCCACATAGGCTTATATAAATGGAAGGAGGGAGTACTACTATGAGCACTGCATACTCTATTACAGATGTTGTCAGCACTCTACTAGTACTATTGGACAGGGAGCTTAAAAAAGTTACTACTGGACTGGCTATACATGGCGAAATCCTAGTAGGAAGAGCATGCGCGAGAACAAGCACGTTCACGTGGTTGAAAACAAATTGGAAACCATCTTGAGTACAAATCTAGGAGTGCGTACGAATTTAACAATATTGATTGGGTGTTGTTGAATGTTGATACTTTTTGATCAAAGTAGAGATACTTTGACTACACATAAAACTTATATGTAAACTAGAAAGGATAGGAGGGAGTATATTGTACGATCAAAAATGAAACGAACATTGAATACCGTTTATATATGATTTGCGGATGCTATGATCACCGGTTCAAAATTTTGAATCCGCCTTAGGTATCACACATGCCCCCACTCGTTCTCTATCGATTTCATCTCGGGGTCCGGAGATCGATTGAAAGAGGACTAGGGTGGTTACAATACGTTTATTTCACTTATGAACGTACAATATAGTCCCTCTGATCCCCACAAACACCCCCTGTGGGTCATTTCTATCATAGAAATAGACCAAACCTTTATCTCCTTGCACGACACGCAATTGATCTCTGAACATCAGTCGATCTCATCAACATGTGTCGGGGCATGAACCGAATGGGATGTCAAAACTAAGACGCGAAGTGACACGTAGTGGAGGCAAAGTGAAACTTTAAATGAACCATTTGTTTGTATGCATGTCGGACAAATTACAACATTGGAAATACAAGCATGGTCTAGGCCCACATGCGAATGATACTCGACGGAATGTTTAAATGATGCATGCAGGAGGATGGACTCAACCAGAGGGCAACATGATCGATGGAGAAGAGGGTTGGAGAGGAATGAGAAATAAGCAAATGCCACACGATTATACTTGAACGACTCAAATAAACAATAAGTTGTCTCGCTTGGCCTACATAGTGAAAGGCCTGATGCGCAACGCGGAGCACTGACGCTTGAATATGGCCGGGAAAACAGGGAAACTGACATGTGGGGCACACTTGTCGGGACGACGTAGCGCAGACTAGTCCAATGGAGGAGCTGGCCCATGACCTCCTCGCCACCGGCAACCATTCATGTGGGTCGTGGGGGCCAACAACGTGGCACAACTCCAGCACCGCCTCTGGACACGGCGACCGCGATGAGCGACACGCTCATCGTCCGCTAGACATGGTCGGTTTCAGTGTGCCGAGGGTGGTGTTAGTGTTGTGGCACGACCAACAGTATGTTTGATTTGTGCCCAAGGTTGCCCCATCAAAGCATTGGGTAGCCAAAATTTTGGTTGAGGTTTTGGTTGCCCATGATTTGGCCGACATTGGCAAGAAAAATGAACTAGAGTTTGCTAGAGTTCATTGGCATGCCAAAAAAATGGCAACCATCCAAACAAAGACCAATCTTTGGGTCATACCAAAATTTTGGTAAGGTGCACTTTGGCCACAATCCAAACACACCCCAACACCCGGCTCGTCGAGGATGCACGGGGCGCCGTGACGCATCCGCGGAGTGGTGTAGCGCGGCCAACTGCATCCTCAGGACCTGAGACCATGCAGGGTCGTCTTGCTTTTTCAATGACATGCGGGGATCGCATGTGAGCACATGGCATCTCCAACGTTACCACGACCGCAGCTGACTACCCTGGCACACCAAAAACCCTCGTCCCTCACACCGTCGCGTGGTGCGTTCCCAGCCGGCGCCAGCTACCCGCATTCATGTCGTCCGTCCGTATGTCGTCGTTAAGAGGCTCGGTGCCCGAGGAACCAACTCCGGCAACTTAATGACGCACCCGGACACTTGGCCTCACTGGAATGTGCTACTTAAAGCGGCAACGCCCAGCTAACCTCCACACCATAGCGCATCGTCCTCCTACCTGGCACCACATCCGCCATGGCTGCAAGCGCGAACGCTCCGCGGGAGAGCTTGTCTTCGAGGATGAAGCTCGAGGTCGCCGCCCTTGCTCAAATCGCCTCTCGAGACGCAATAGCGGCGTAGCCGGATGCGGACGCGACCGCACAAGCGGTGGCCACGCTGGCGGCCGACGACGAGAGCACCGTCAGCCATGCGTCCTACTTGCCGCCGTCCAACGTCCAGCACCGCCGAGGTCGGGGAATCCTCCGAGGATGAGTAGGGCATGGGAGGCGGCAGGGCATGGTGTGCCAACTGGCCGGTTTGTATCCCGTGTTCTACTCTTCCTCGCCGGAGACCGCACCTTCACTTCACGGGTCTTGAACCCCACCCCTGTAGAGATCGTAGACGGAGGACGTCGAGCACCGCCGTAGAATAGGTTTAGGGTCGGGTTTCTTTTATTTTTCTGTCTGCATTAATCTCGGCCGGTGTATATGAACTTTCACAATAATATTGTATATTGTAGGAGTACTAGCAAGATGCCCGTGCGTTGCACGGAAGATCAAGATCTTGTGGGAGAAAAGGATGAACGAGGGAAGGCCTTATCTGCAAATGCGAAGAGGAGTGCGGGTAAATTGTTATAGTTTCCTTCCTATCCATTAGATATAGATCGGACGACCTATATTGCAGGATGACAGGCACACCATCATCACCAACTCTGCTTTTTATTGAACCGAGACAAAGCTAACATGCGAAGTAAAATAAACACATAGGGTGTATACATACACAATTTATCTTAGGCACTCCAATAGTACTCCCTCCGTTTCTTTTTAGTCTGCATATAAGGTTTCGTCAAAGTCAAGCTTTGCATAGTTTGACTAACTTTATATTAAAAATATCAACATTCACAACATGAAATCAACATTTTCAGATGCACCATGAAATGTATTTTCATATTATATAGTTTTAAGTATTGTAGATGTTAATATTTTTTAATATAAATTTGGTCAAACTTTGTGTAGTTTGACTTTGACCAAAACTTATACGCGGAGTAAAAAGGAATGGAGGGAGTACGTCCACTACACATTCACGCATTTCACATCTTTCTACGTCGATGGGAACCTACAAAAGTGTTAACGTAAATTGCCTCTCTCTCTCTCCCCTGATTTTCATGGTGGTGGGCCCCTCCCTCCCCCCAATCTACAATCAACAGATCACATGTTTCACGTTACGTTAATTACGTAACTGGGATTACGTAGGTGTAGCATTACTCATTCGAAAAAACCCAACTAAGCCAACCTCCCAGCATATCGCGCGGGAAAAGACCCGGCCGCGCTGTTTTAGTCGGGATACCGAATTACTAGTAGTAGTTTTGATGGATCGCGCGAAGCAACAAGTTTTTTTTAGGGGGCGAAGCACCTAGTTTAAAAGGAAAAAAAGGCGGTACACTCACAGCACCCCTGTCGCGGTTGCATTGCACCCCACACACGTTCAGTCCTGCACACGGCTCATGCAAGCGGAACGCGCTTCGGCTTGCCTCTTAACTGACACGTGGGACTGCACTTGGAGAAACCGACCATGCGCCCCCCGCCCACCGCATGAAAATCCTCCCCCCACCCAAAATTCCCCCCCAAATCCTAGATTCAACATTCCTTCGGCCAACTAGCCAATAATATTCCCCAAACCCCCCTCCCCCCGTCCCCCTTGTCGGTGTCAAAACCGACGGATCTCGGGTAGGGGGTCCCGAAGTGTGCGTCTCAGGCTAATGGTAACAGGAGGCGGGGGACACAATGTTTACCCAGGTTCGTGCCCTCTCTATGGAGGTAATACCCTACCTCCTGCTTGATTGATCTTGATGATATGAGTATTACAAAAGTTGATCTACCACAAGATCGTAGAGGCTAAACCCTAGAAGCTAGCCTATGATTATGATTGTTGTCATCCTACGGACTAAACCCTCTGGTTTATATAGACACTGGAGGGGGCTAGGGTTCCACAGAGTCGGTTACAGAGAAGGGAATCTACATATCCGAATTGCCAAGCTTGCCTTCAACGCAAAGGAGAGTCCCACCCGGAGACGGGATGAAGTCTTCAATCTTGTATCTTCATAGTCCAACAGTCCGGCATAAGGATATAGTCCGGCTGTCCGAGGACCCCTAATCCAGGACTCCCTCAGTAGCCCCTGAACCAGGCTTCAATGACGATGAGTCCGGCACGTAGGTGTCTTCGGCATTGCAAGGCGGGTTCCTTCTCCGAATACTCCAAGGTAGATTTTGAACACATGAATCGTGTTTGACTCTGCAAAACAAATTCCACATACCACCGTAGAGAGCACAATATACCACAAGTCTAATCCGCTGACAACTTTTACCTAGCGTGATGTCATGCCGCGGCCCGGTTATTATAAAAACCATTTTTCCCAACCTGGCACTTCACGTCTCGCGAGGCAGTTTTACTGGCACCTCTTGTCGAAGCAAAGATCGTGTTCCCCTTATTACGGGATTCTCATCAATACGGGCGTGGGTAACCCAACCGCTCCATTAGTACGACTCCTTGGTTTAAGCAAGTTCCAAATGGCCGCGCGGAGGACGATCTATATTCTTCCTCTATATAAAGAGGTCAAGAACTGTCCTTTTCTTTCCACGCCCGATCCTTCCCTTCCCCTACCTCGAGTTCCAACACCCAATGTTTAGTATAAGCACTCCGGACCTTCAACCATGTCCGGATCCAACCTTCAAGGCCGGTGGATGGCCTCTTCCGTCACAGAGGAGGACATCAAGAAGCTTAGGGAGGCTAGGTATCTGACCGCCGAAATCCTTCACAGGCTACCTGCTCAAGGGCAGGTTATCCCCACTCCCGAACCCAATGAGAGCGTCGTATTCATCTCCCACTTCCTCCGAGGGCTAGGCTTTAGTCTTGATCCCTTCGTTAGAGGGCTCATGTTCTATTACGGCTAGATTTTCATGATCTAGCTCTAGATTCCTTCCTTCACATCTCGTTGTTTATCGTCGTGTGTGAGGCCTTCCTCTGCATTACCCCACACTTCGGCTTATGGCTCAAGACCTTCAGTGTGAGGCCCAAGATGATCGACGGGCAACACGCGGAGTGCGGAGGCGCTATAATAAGTAAAGGTGCCAATGCCTTATGGCCAAAGGGTTCCTTCCCGGAGGTGTTCGACCTATGGCAACGGGAGTGGTTTTACATCACAGCACCCCGAGGTACAAAGTGGGCAGCCGCCCTGGCCTTCCGTTCTGCCCCTCCACCACAGCTTGTATCATGAGTCAACAAGGGGCTGGACTGGGGACCGGTTAATGACGTGCTGACATTGCAAAGCCGCATCCGAGACCTCCTCAAGAGGAATATCGGTCTCGTCAAAGTAATTCAAGTAATGTTAGTTCGTCGGGTCCTGCCATGCCAACGTCGATCTCTCCGTATGTGGGAGTTCAACCTGGAAGGACCGCGAACCATTCAACACTTCTTCGGCGTGACGCTCGAAGGGATGTATCGATTATTCTTCGGATCACGAATAAAGTGTCCGAACACAATAGAGGATGCGGGTCTCAACTGCAACCGTACAGATACCTAATGACCCACAAGTATACGAGATAGTTATAGCCTCTTTCGATAAGTAAGAGTGTCGAACCCAACGAGGAGCTAAAGGTAGAACAAATACTCTCTCAAGTCCTATCGGCCACTGATACGACTCTACGCATGCTTGATGTTCGCTTTACCTAGAACAAGTATGAAACTAGAAGTACTTTGTAGGTGTTGTTGGATAGCTTTGCAAGAAAATAAAGAACACGTAAATAAAAGCTAGGGGCTGTTTAGATAAAGATGCAATAAAGTAAATATAGCGAGTGTGGAAAAGTGGTGGTAGGATTTGTGAAATTGTCCCTAAGCAATTGACTATGTTACTAGACCGGTAATCACTATTGCAATTCTATTTGAGGGAGAGGCATAAGCTAACATACTTTCTCTACTTGGATTATATGCACTTATGATTGGAACTCTAGCAAGTACCCGCAAATACTAAAGATTCATTAAGGTTAAACCCAACCATAGCATTAAAGTATCAAGTCCCCTTTATCCCATACGCAACAATCCCCTTACTCGGGTTTGTGTTTCAGTCACTCACGCAACCCACTATAAGCGAATCATGAACGCATTGCAACACCCTACAACGGGAATCCCTCACGCTTGCGCGACACGGAGGGCACCATAGGACAGCACCAATAATAAAACATGCAACTCAAACCAATCATAGCAATTCATCAATCACCGATAGGACAACGAAAATCTACTCAGACATCATAAGATAGCCATACATCATTGGGAAATAATATATAGCGTTGAGCACCATGTTTAAGTAGAGATTACAGCAGGTAAGAGAGAGGTTACACCGCTGCATAGAGGGAGGAATAGTTGGTGATGAAGGCGGTGAAGTTGTTGGTGAAGATCGCGGTGATGATGATGGCCCCCGGCAGCTCTCCGGCGCCACTGGAAGCAAGGGGGAGAGATCCCCCCTTCTTATTCTTCTTCCTTGACCTCCTCCCTAGATGGGAGAAGGGTTTCCCCTCTGGTCCTTCACTCCCATGGTGTGGGAGGGGCGAGAGCCCCTCCGAGATTGGATCTATCTCTCTGTTTCTGCGTTCTCAGATTCTACCCCTTCACCGTTTCTTAAATATCCGGAGATCCGTAACTCCGATTGGGGTGAATCTTTCGCCCAGATATTTCTCATAAAATTAGCTTTCTTGTGCCAAAAGAAGAGCGTCAACGCCTTACGGGTGGCCCACGAGAGTCCAGGGCGCGCCTAGGGGGGAGGACGCGCCCCCCTGTCTCGTGGCCACCCCGGACACCGTTTCACGTTGATTTTACTTCCCAAAAATCATAAATATTCAAAAAAAATCTCCGTCCGTTTTTATCCCGTTTGGACTCCGTTTGATATTGGGTTTCTACGAAACAAAAAACATGCAACAGACAGGAACTGGCACTAGGCACCGGATCAATATGTTAGTCCCAAAAATAGTATAAATAGTTGCCAAAAGTATATGAAAGTTGAAGAATATTGGCATGGAACAATAAAAAATTATAGATACGATGGAGACGTATCAATACCCAAGTAAGTAACTCCGCGACCGAACATGCTGTCATTATATTTGTCACAACATTATTCTAAAAAACCACCCTTGGCCAGGACTGGATAAGAAAGGCGGGGAGGCTCAGGTGTTCGGCCCCTCTTCCCGAAGGCTCGCCGGATCCTGTACTAACTAGGATGCTGGCTCGTGCACCTTATCAAGTGCCATCAGGGGAGGACGAGGGGAGGAATAGGGAATCCAAAAGCAGGCTTCATGCTGGAGGTACATTACACATCCTAACCGGAGGAATTAGTGCCCCCGTGTTGGAGGATGATCGGGGAGGAGAATCTAGAATCCCCTCTCCCCACGAGAAGAAAAGGACCGCCCCTGAAGATTTGGAAACAGAGGTTTCCAAACAAGGGAAGAAACCTTCGTCAGGGGGCCCTGCCTCGGAGGGCATCCTAACCGCACAGCACCCACAAGGGGGCCAGCCGTCAACCGAGCCGTAAGTGAACAAAGGCATTTTAGTAAGCATGCCCTGCTCTTTTCCTGAGAATAACAACCGAGACATATGTTTTGCAGTCCGACTCATAGCCCTTCTCAACAATGTTCGTCCTCGGGGGATCTTCTTCAGGAGATGATGGAGAGCGAAATGCCTCCTCCTGCTTCCCCGCCTCATGAGGCAGACGACCCTGAGGTGTCGTCCCGGAGGATCTCTCCTGATCCGCAAAGGCCAGAAGGTAACTCTTCGGCCACCCGAAGTCCGGAGTTCTCGGCTCCTAAGGAGACCAACAGAAAAAGCCCAGGATTGTCCGGTGTACAACCGGACACATTGATGGGTATTCTGGAGCAAGCGGCTATCTCAGAGGCACATCATACCTTAATGGGTACGGTGGTTGAGAGGATTTCATCCGCAAAAAGTGGGTTGAATGAAGCTTTTACGAGCCTGCTAACAGGCTTTGAGGTACGCAAAGTGATATTTTTTTTGACTGTACCGTACACGCAAGGTGTGCTTTGTATAGATAGTAGCCCCTGAGACACTGGTTGCCGTCCGGACGAGGCGACTGATGTCTACACACAACCTTCATATTGTAGACGTTGTTGGGCCCCCAAGTGTAGAGGTTTGTAGGACAGTAGCAAGTTTCCCTCAAGTGGATGACCTAAGGTTTATCAATCCGTGGGAGGCGTAGGATGAAGATGGTCTCTCTCAAACAACCCTGCAACCAAATAACAAAGAGTCTCTTGTGTCCCCAACACACCCAATACAATGGTAAATTGTATAGGTGCACTAGTTCGGCGAAGAGATGGTGATACAAGTGCAATATGGATGGTAGATATAGGTTTTTGTAATCTGAAAATATAAAAACAGCAAGGTAACTAATGATAAAAGTGAGCGTAAACGGTATTGCAATGGTAGGAAACAAGGCATAGGGTTCATACTTTCACTAGTGCAAGTTCTCTCAACAATAATAACATAATTGGATCATATAACTATCCCTCAACATGCAACAAAGAGTCACTCCAAAGCCACTAATAGCGGAAAACAAACAAAGAGATTATGGTAGGGTACGAAACCACCTCAAAGTTATCCTTTCTGTTCTATCTATTCAAGAATCCGTAGTAAAATAACATGAAGCTATTCTTTCCGTTCAATCTATCATAGAGTTCATACTAGAATAACACCTTAAGACACAAATCAACCAAAACCCTAATGTCACCTAGACACTCCATTGTCACCTCAAGTATCCGTGGGCATGATTATACGATATGCATCACACAATCTCAGATTCATCTATTCAACCAACACAAAGTACTTCAAAGGGTGCCCCAAAGTTTCTATCGGAGATTCAAGACAAAAACGTGTGCCAACCCCTATGCATAGGTTCATGGGCGGAACCCGCAAGTTGATCACCAAAACATACATCAAGTGGATCACGTGATATCCCATTGTCACCACAGATAAGCACGACAAGACATACATCAAGTGTTCTCAAATCCTTAAAGACTCAATCCGATAAGATAACTTCAAAGGGAAAACTCAATCCATTACAAGAGAGTAGAGGGGGAGAAACATCATAAGATCCAACTATAATAGAAAAGCTCACGATACATCAAGATCGTGCCATAGAGAGAACACGAGAGAGAGAGAGAGAGAGAGAGAGATCAAACACATAGCTACTGGTACATACGCTCAGCCCCGAGGGTGAACTACTCCCTCCTCGTCATGGAGAGCGCCGAGATGATGAAGATGGCCACCGGTGATGGGTTCCCCCTCCGGCAGGGTGCCGAAACGGGCTCCCGAGAGGTTTTTGGTGGCTACAGAGGCTTGCGGTGGCGGAACCCCCGATCTATTGTCGTCTTCGATGGTTTTAGGGTATATGGGAATATATAGGCGAAAGAAGTCGGTCGGGGGAGGCTCGAGGGGCCCATGAGACAGGGGGCGCGCTGGGGGGTGGGCGCGCCCTCCTATCTCCTGGCCTCCTCGAAGCTTCCCTGGCTTGTACTCCAAGTCTCCCGGATCATGTTCGTTCCAAAAATCATGCTCCCGAAGGTTTCATTCCGTTTGGACTCCGTTTGATATTCCTTTTCTTCGAAATACTGAAACAGGCAATAAAACAGCAATATGGGCTGGGCCTCCGGTTAATAGGTTAGTCCCAAAAGTAATATAAAAGTGTATAATAAAGCCCGTAATCATTCAAAATAGATAATAAAATAGCATGAATGCTTCATAAATTATAGATATGTTGGAGACGTATCAACATCCCCAAGCTTAATTCCTGCTCGTCCTCGAGTAGGTAAATGATAAAAAAAGAATTTATGAAGTGTGAATGCTAGAAGGTGCACAAGTTTGATCAATGATAATTTCAATCACCTTTTCTAGCATGATTATATGTCATAACAGTAGTTTATCTCATAAAACTTCCCACGATCAATTAACAAGCTATTCACATGTTAAAGCATAGATCGTAAACTTTCTTGAAAACTAGCAAACTTCATTCTTAGTCATCAAACAATTACAATTCATCTTATTTTCAGGAAGGGTCTTTGTCAGAGCTTTGATTTAGCAAACTCCACATACTCAACTATCATATAGTCTTCTACAATTGCTAACACTCACGCAATACTAATGGTTATGGAGTTTCAATCGGACACTGAGAAAGATATGGGCTTATAGTGTTGCCTCCCAACATATTCACCTTTGGGTGATGTCAACAATAATAGTTCATGCTAACTTACATCCAATTGGATATATAAATCAGGATCTTCCCAACACGAGGTGCTTGCCAAAGGATAAAATGAAAAAGGGAAAGGTGAAGATCACCTTGACTCTTGCATAAAAGTGAAAGATAGGCCCTTCGCAGAGGGAAGCAGGGATTTGCAGAGGTGCCAGAGCTCAATTTCGAAATAGAGATAAATAATTTTGAGAGGTATGATCTCATTGTCAACATAACAACCAAGAGTTCCCAATATCTTCCATACTACATACATTATAGGCGGTTCCCAAACAGAATGGTAAAAGTTTTTACTCCCCCTCCACCAACAATCATCAATCCATGGCTTGCCCGAAACAACGGGTGCCTCCAACTAACATCAAACCTGGGGGAGTTTTGTTTGCAATTATTTTCGATTTGATTTTGATCTTTTGATCATGGGACCGGGCATCCCGGTTACCAGCCATTTTCCTCGTGAATGATGAGGGGAGTCCACTCATCTTGAGAATAACCCACCTAGCATGGAAGATACTGACATCCCCCAGTCACTACATGAGCGATTCGGGCATACAAAACAGATTATTGTTTGAAGGTTTACAGTTTGGCACATGCAAATTTACTTGGAACGGCAGGTAAATACCGCATATAGATAGGTATGGTGGATACCCATGGCAAAAACTGGGTTTAAGGATATTTGGAAGCACAAGTAGTATCTCTACTTGGTGCAAGGAATTTTGGCTAGCATGAGGGGGAAAGGCAAGCTCAACATGTTTGAATGATCCATGACAATATACTTTAACTGAGATGTGAGAAAACATAACCCATTACGTTGTCTTCCTTGTCCAACATCAACTCTTTAGCATGTCATACTTAATGAGTGCTCACAATTGCAAAAGATTTCTAGGATAGTATATTTATATGTGAAATCTCTATTCCTTCAATATTCTTTCATGAATTGTTCAAATGACCAATACAATGCTTGCTAACTTTCAATAAATTTACAACCTCTACTTCTTAGATGTGAAGTCATTACTCCCCATGGGATAAGTAAATGAAACATATATAATTTCAGATTTATGACATTCAACTCAATCAACCATTTACTCATAGGATATAAGTGAAGCACACGAGTAAATGATAAACTATTCCAACAAGATATAAGTGGGGATAAATGAGTAGCTAAATTATGTAACTATGTGAAGACTCTCTCTCATTTAAGAATTTTAGATCTTGGTATTTTATTCAAACAGAAAAAAACAAAATAAAATGACATTGCAAGGATAGCACAACTCATGTGAAGAAGCAAAAACTTAGGCTCAACCGATACTAACCGATAGTGGTTGAAGACGAAAGGTGGGATGCCTACCGGGGCATCCCCAAGCTTAGATGCTTGAGACTTCTTGAAATATTATCTTGGGGGTGCCTTGGGCATCCCCAAGCTTGAACTTTTGTGTCTCCTTAATTCCTCTCATATCATGGTATCTCTTTTTATCAAAAGCTTCATCCACACCAAACTCAACAAGAACTTGTGAGATAGGTTAGTATAAACCAATGCAAAACCTTATCATTTCCTACTGTAAAAAATCACTAAAATTATTATTCAACATTGCATACTAAATTCCTCTTCATATTTAATACTCCTATCCTCAAATAGAATCATTAAACAAGCAAACATATGCAAACAATGCAAACATAATAGCAATCTGCCAAAACAGTACAGTCTGTAAAGAATGCAAGAGTATCAATACTTCCCTAACTCCAAAAATTATGAGAGAAAATTCCCACTGTAGTAAATTTGTCAGAGCTTATTATGCAAAATGTTTCAACAAGTTATCACATTCTGACGTTTCTAGGGAATTTTTGCAACAGCGGTAAACTTTCTGTTTTCAAACAGCAACATGTATACTAGCAAAATAAGCATGGTAAAGGCTACCATTGAAAATTTTATTGAAAATAAAGATGCAAAACATTATTTTAAATAACAGCAAGCAAATAATAACAAAATAAAATGATGCTCCAAGCAAAACACATATCATGTGGTGAATAAAAATATAGCTCCAAGTAAAGTTACCGATGAACGAGGACGAAAGAGGGGATGCCATCCGGGGCATCCCCAAGCTTAGGCTCTTGGTTGTCCTTGAATATTACCTTGGGGTGCCTTGGGAATCCCCAAGCTTAGGCTCTTGCCACTCCTTATTCCATAGTCCATTGAATCTTTACCCAAAACTTGAAAACTTCACAACACAAAACTCAACAGAAAACTCGTAAGCTCCGTTAGTATAAGAAAATAAAACCACCACTTAGGTACTGTTGTGAACTCATTCTAAATTAATATTGGTGTAATATCTACTGTATTAAAACTTATCTATGGTTCATACCCTTCGATACTACTCACAGATTCATGAAAATAAGCAAACAACACATAGAAAACAGAATCTGTCAAAAACAGAACAGTCTGTAGTAATCTGTATCAAACGTATACTTATGGAACTCCAAAAATCCTAACATATTAGTAAGTCCTAAGAAATTTGTGTACCAATCCAGATCAAAAAGAATCAGGTCAAAAGCATGTTTCTGTGAATTATCGAAACTAATATACTGGGTGCAAAAGTTTCTGATTCTCAGCAGGATCAACACAATTATCACCGTAAGCTATCCTAAAGGTCTTACTTGGCACTTTATTGAAACAAAAGATATAAAACATTATTAATACAGTAGCATAATCATGTTAACACGCAAAAACAGTAGGGGTAAATATTGGGTTGTCTCCCAACAAGCGCTTATCTTTAATGCATTTCTAGCTAGGCATGATGATGACAATGATGCTCACGTAAAAGATAAAAATTGAAACATAATGGGAGCATCATGAAGCATATGACTAGCACAGTTAAGCCTAACCCACTTCCTATGCATAGGTATTTTGTGAGCAAACAACTTATGTGAACAATAATCAACTAGCATAGGACGACAAAACAAGCATAACTTCAAGATTTTAAGCACATAGAGAGGAAACTTGATACTATTGCTACAACCAGATGTTCCTCTCTCATAATACTTTTCAGTAGCATCATGAATGAGTTCAACAATATAACCATCACATAAAACATTCTTTTCATGATCTACAAGCATAGAAAATTTACTACTCTCCATATAAGCAAATATCTTCTCATGAATAGTAGTGGGAGCAAACTCAACAAAATAATTATCATGTGAGGCATAATATAATTGAAAACTAAAATCATGATGACAAGTTTCATGGTTATCATTATTCATAATAGCATACAAGTCATCACAATAATCATCATAAGTAGAAACTTTGTTCTCATCATAATCCATTGAAACCTCTTCCAAGATAGTGGAATAATCACTAAATAAAGTTGACACTCTTCCAAATCCACTTTCATATCCATCACAATAAGGTTTGACATCCTCCAAAATAGTGGGATAACTACTTCCTAAATTTGACACTCTTCCAAACCCACTTTCATCAATATAATCATCATAAATAGGAGGCATGCTTTCATCATAATAAATTTTCTCATCAAAACATGGGGGACAAAAAATATCATCTTCATCAAACATAGCATCCCCAAGCTTGTGGCTTTGCATATCATTAGCATCATGGATATTCAAGGAATTCATACTGACAACATTGCAATCATGCTCATCATTCACATATTTCATGCCAAACATTCTATGTAATTTTTCTTCTAGCACTTGAGCACAATTTTCCTTTTCATAATACTCACGAAAGATATTAAAAAGATGAAGCGTATGAGACAAACTTAACTCCATTTTTTTGTAGTTTTCTTTTATAGACTAAACTAGTGATAAAACAAGAAACAAAAAGATTCGATTGCAAGATCTAAAGACATACTTCCAAGCACTCACCTCCTTGGCAACGGCACCAGAAAAGAGCTTAGTTGACGGGGTGTGAGTGCCGCTTACCTAGCCTCCCCGGCAACGGCGCCAGAAAAGAGCTTGATGTCTACTACACAACCTTCTTCTTGTAGACGTTTTTGGGCCCCCAAGTGCAGATGTTTGTAGGACAGTAGCAAATTTCCCTCAAGTGGATAACCTAAGGTTTATCAATCCGTGGGAGGCGTAGGATGAAGATGGTCTCTCTCAAACAACCCTGCAACCAAATAACAAAGAGTCTCTTGTGTCCCCAACACACCCAATACAATGGTAAATTGTATAGGTGCACTAGTTCGATGAAGAGATGGTGATACAAGTGCAATATGGATGGTAGATATAGGTTTTTGTAATCTGAAAATATAAAAACTGCAAGGTAACTAATGATAAAAGTGAGCATAAACGGTATTGCAATGGTAGGAAACAAGGCATAGGGCTCATACTTTCACTAGTGCAAGTTCTCTCAACAATAATAACATAATTGGATCATATAACTATCCCTCAACATGCAACAAAGAGTCACTCCAAAGCCACTAATAGCAGAAAACAAATGAAGAGATTATGGTAGGGTACGAAACCACCTCAAAGTTATCCTTTCTGTTCTATCTATTCAAGAGTCCATAGTAAAATAACATGAAGCTATTCTTTCCGTTCAATCTGTCATAGAGTTCATACTAGAATAACACCTTAAGACACAAATCAACTAAAACCCTAATGTTACCTAGATACTCCATTGTCACCTCAAGTATCCGTGGGCATGATTATACGATATGCATCACACAATCTTAGATTCATCTATTCAACCAACACAAAGTACTTCAAAGAGTGCCCCAAAGTTTCTATCGGAGATTCAAGACGAAAACGTGTGCCAACCCCTATGCATAGGTTCATGGGCGGAACATATTGGGGAACGTAGTAATTTCAAAAATTTTCCTACGCACACGCAAGATCATGGTGATGACATAGCAACGAGAGGGGAGAGTGTTGTCCACGTACCCTCGTAGACCGTAAGCGGAAGCGTTATGACAACGCAGTTGATGTAGTCGTACGTCTTCACGATCCGACCGATCCAAGTACCGAACGTACGGCACCTCCGAGTTCAGCACACGTTCAGCTCGATGACATTCCCCGGACTCCGATCCAGCAAAGTGTCGGGGATGAGTTCCATCAGCACGACGGCGTGGTGACGATGATGATGCTCTACCGGCGCATGTCTTCGCCTAAACTCCGCGACGATATGACCGAGGTGGAATATGGTGGAGGGGGGCACCGCACACGACTAAGGAACGATCCGTAGATCAACTTGTGTGTTTCTAGGGTGCCCCTGCCCCCGTATATAAAGGAGCAAGGGGGGAGGCCGGCCGGCCCTAGGGGGCGCGCCAAGGAGGGGGGAGTCCTCCTCCTAGTGGGAGTAGGACTCCCCTTTCCTAGTCCCACTAGGAAGGAGGAAGGGGGAAGGAAAGAGAGGGAGAGGGAGAGGGAAAGGGGGGCCGCGCCCCCTCCCCTAGTCCAATTCGGACTCCTCAAGGGGGGGGGGGCGCCACCTCCTGGGCTGCTGCCCTCTCTCTCCCCTCAGGCCCACTAAGGCCCATTACGTCTACCGGGGGGGTGGGTTCCGGTAACCCTCCGGCACTCCGGTTTTCTCCGAAATCACCCGGAACACTTCCGGTGTCCGAATATAGTCGTCCAATATCTCAATCTTTATGTCTCGACCATTTCGAGACTCCTCGTCATGTCCGTGATCACATCCGGGACTCCGAACAAACTTCGGTACATCAAAACTTATAAACTCATAATAAAACTGTCATCGTAACGTTAAGCGTGCGGACCCTACGGGTTCGACAACTATGTAGACATGACCTAGAACTATTCTCGGTCAATAACCAATAGCGGAACCTGGATACCCATATTGGCTCCTACATATTCTACGAAGATCTTTATCGGTCAAACCGCATAACAACATACGTTGTTCCCTTTGTCATCGGTATGTTACTTGCCCGAGATTCGATCGGCGGTATCCAATAACTAGTTCAATCTCATTACCGGCAAGTCTCTTTACTCGTTACGTAATGCATCATTCCGTAACTAACTCATTAGCTACATTGCTTGCAAGGCTTGTAGTGATGTGCATTACCGAGAGGGCCCAGAGATACCTCTTCGACAATCGGAGTGACAAAACCTAATCTCGAAATACGCCAACCCAACATGTACCTTCGGAGACACCTGTAGTACTCCTTTATAATCATCCAGTTACGTTGTGACGTTTGGTAGCACCCAAAGTGTTCCTCCGGTAAACGGGAGTTGCATAATCTCATAGTTACAGGAACATGTATAAGTCATGAAGAAAGCAATAGCAATATACTAAACGATCAAGTGCTAAGCTAACGGAATGGGTCAAGTCAATCACATCATTCTCCTAATGATGTGATCCCATTAATCAAATGACAACTCATGTCTATGGCTAGGAAACTTAACCATCTTTGATTCACGAGCTAGTCAAGTAGAGGCATACTAGTGACACTATGTTTGTCTATGTACTCACACATGTATTATGTTTCCGGTTAATACAATTATAGCATGAATAATAAACATTTATCATGAAATAAGGAAATAAATAATTACTTTATTATTGCCTCTAGGGCATATTTCCTTCAGTCTCCCACTTGCACTAGAGTCAATAATCTAGTTCACATCGCCATGTGATTTAACACCAATATTCATATCTATATATGATTAACACCCATAGTTCACATCTTCATGTGACCAACACCCAAAGGGTTTATTAGAGTCAATAATCTAGTTCACATGCTATGTGATTAACACCCAAAGAGTACTAAGGTGTGATCATGTTATGCTCGTGAGAGAATCTTAGTCAACGGGTCTGTCATATTCAGAGCCGTATGTATTTTGCAAATATTCTATGTCTACAATGCTCTGTACGGAGCTACTCTAGCTAATTGCTCCCACTTTCAGTATGTATCCAGATGGAGACTTAGAGTCATCTGGATCGGTGTAAAAGCTTGCACCGATGTAACTCTTTACGACGGGCTCTTTTATCACCTCCATAACCGAGAAATATTTCCTTAGCCCTCACTAAGGATATTCTTGACCAATGTCCAGTGATCTAATCCTAGATCACTATTGTACTCCCTTGCCAAATTCAGAGCAAGGTATACAATAGGTCTGGTACATATCATAGCATACTTTATAGAACCTATGACTGAGGCATAGGGAATGACTTTCATTCTCTTTTCTATTTTCTGCCGTGGTTGGGCTTTGAGTCTTACTCAATTTCACACCTTGTAACATAGGCAAGAACTCTTTCTTTGACTGTTCCATTTTGAACTACTTAAAATCTTTGTCAAGGTATGTACTTATTGAAAAAACTTATCAAGCATCTCGATCTATCTCTATAGATCTTGATGCTTAATATGTAAGCAGCTTCACCGAGGTCTTTCTTTGAAAAAACTCCTGTCAAACACTCCTTTATGCTTTGCAGAATAATTCTACATTATTTCCGATCAACAATATTTCATTCACATATACTTATTAGAAATGTTGTAGTGCTCCCACTCACTTTCTTGTAAATACAGGCCTTTCCAAAAGTCTGTATAAAACCATATGCTTTGATCAACTCATCAAAGCGTATATTCCAACTCCGAGACGCTTGCACCAGTCCATTGATGGATTGCTGGAGCTTGCACACTTTGTTAGCATCTTTGGGATTGACAAAACCTTCTGGTTGCATCATATACAACTCTTCTTTAATAAATCCATTAAGGAATGCAGTTTTTACATCCATTTGCCAGATTTCATAAAATGTGGCAATTGCTAACATGATTCAGACAGACTTAAGCATCGATACGAGTGAGAAAATCTCATTGTATTCAACATCTTGAACTTGTCGAAAAAACCTTTTTGCGACAAGTTGAGCTTTGTAGATAGTAACACTACTATCAACGTCCGTCTTCCTCTTGAAGATCCATTTATTTCTTATGGTTTGCCGATCATCGGGAAAGTCCATCAAAGTCCACACTTTGTTCTCATACATGGATCCCACCTCAGATTTCATGGCCTCAAACCATTTTGCGGAATCTGGGCTCATCATCACTTCCTCATAGTTCGTAGGTTCATCATGGTCTAGTAACATGATCTCCAGAATAGGATTACCATTCCACTCTGGTGCGGACCATACTCTGGAAGACCTACGAGGTTCTGTAGTAACTTGATCAGAAGTTTTATGATCATCATCATTAGCTTCCTCACTAATTGGTGTAGGAATCACTGGAACTGATTTCAGTGATGAACTATTTTCCAATTCAGGATAAGGTACAGTTACCTCATAAAGTTCTACTTTCCTCCCACTCACTTCTTTCGAGAGAAACTCCTTCTCTAGAAAGGATCCATTCTTAGCAACGAATGTTTTGCCTTCGGATCTGTGATAGAAGGTGTACCCGACAAGTTCCTTTGGGTATTCTATGAAGACACATTTCTCCGATTCGGGTTCGAGCTTATCTGGTTGAAGTTTCTTCACATAAGCATCGCAGCCCCAAACTTTAAGAAACGACAACTTTGGTTTCTTGCCAAACCACAGTTCATGAGGCGTCGTCTCAACGGATTTTGATGGTGCCCTATTTAACGTGAATGCGGCCATCTCTAAAGCATAACCCCAAAACGATAGCGGTAAATCAGTAAGAGACATCATAGATCGCACCATATCTAGTAAAGTATGATTACGACGTTCGGACACACCATTTCGTTGTGGTGTTCCGGGTGGCGTGAGTTGCAAAACTATTCTGCATTGTTTCAAGTGTAGACCAAACTCGTAACTCAAATATTCTCCTCCACGATCAGATCGTAGAAATTTTATTTTCTTGTTACGATGATTTTCCACTTCACTCTGAAATTCCTTGAACTTTTCAGATGTTTCAGACTTGTGTTTCATTAAGTAGATATACCCATATCTGCTCAAATCATCTTGTGAAGGTCAGAAAATAACGATAATTGCCACGAGCATCAACACTCATTGGATCGCATACATCGGTATGTATTATTTCCAATAAGTCAGTAGCTTGTTCCATTGTTCCGGAGAACGGAGTTTTAGTCATCTTGCCCAAAAGGCACGGTTCGCAAGCATCAAATGATTCATAACCAAGTGATTCCGAAAATCCGTCTTTATGGAGTTTCTTCATGCGCTTTACACCGATATGACCCAAACGGCAATTCCACAAATAAATTGCACTATCATTATTAACTTTGCATCTTTTGGCATCAATATTATGAATATGTGTATCACTACGATCGAGATCCAACAAACTTTTTTCATTGGGTGTATGACCATCGAAGGCTTTATTAATGTAAACAAAATAACAATTATTCTCTGACTTTAAATGAATAACCGTATTGCAATAAACATGATCAAATCATATTCATGCTCAACGCAAATGCCAAATAACATTTATTTAGATTCAACACTAATCTCGAAAGTATAGGGAGTGTGCGATGATGATCATATCATTCTTGGAACTACTTCCAACACTCATCGTCACTTCCCCTCAACTAGTCTCTGTTTATTATGTAACTCCTGTTTCGAGTTACTAATCTTAGCAACCGAACAAGTATCAAATACTCAGGGGTTACTATAAACACTAGTAAGGTACACATCAAACACCTGTATATCAAATATACCCTTGTTCACTTTGCCATCCTTCTTATCCACCAAATATTTAGGGCATTTCCGCTTCCAGTGACCATTTCCTTTGCAGTGTAAGCACTCAGTTTCAGGCTTTGGTCCAGCTTTGGTCTTCTTCACGGGAGTGACAACTTGTTTTCCATTCTACTTGAAGTTTCCCTTTATTTCCCTTTGCCCTTTTCTTGAAACTAGTGGTCTTGTCAATCATCAACACTTGATGCTCTTTCTTGATTTCTACCTTCGTCGATTTCAACATCACGAAGAGCTTGGGAATCGTTTTCGTCATCCCTTGCATACTATAGTTCATCACGAAGTTCTAGTAACTTAGTGATGGTGACTAGAGAATTTTGTCAATCATTATCTTATCTGGAAGATTAACTCCCACTTGATTCAAGCGATTGAAGTACCCAGACAATCTGAGCACATGCTCACTAGTTGAGCGATTCTCCTCCATCTTTTAGCCATAGAACTTGTTGGAGACTTTATGTCTCTCAACTTGGGTATTTGCTTGAAATATTAACTTCAATTCCTAGAACATCTCATATGGTCCATGACGTTCAAAACGTCTTTGAAGTTCCGATTCTAAGCCGTTAAGCATGGTGCACTAAACTATCAAGTAGTCATCATATTGAGCTAGCCAAACGTTCATAACGTCTGCATCTGCTCCTGCAATAGGTTTGTCACCTAGCGGTGCATTAAGGACATAATTCTTCTGTGCAGCAATGAGTATAAACCTCAGATCACGGATCCAATCCGCATCATTGCTACTAACATCTTTCAACACAATTTTCTCTAGGAACATATCAAAATAAACATATGAAAGCAACAACGCAAGCTATTGATCTACAATATAATTTGCAAAATACTACCAGGACTAAGTTCATGATAAATTTAAGTTCAATTAATCATATTACTTAAGAACTCCCACTTAGATAGACATCCCTCTAACCCTCTAAGTGATTACGTGATCCATATCAACTACACCATGTCCAATCGTCACGTGAGATGGAGTAGTTTGAACGGTGAACATCAATATGTTGATCATATCTACTATATGATTCACGCTCGACCTTTCGGTCTCCGTGTTCCGAGGCCATATCTGTTATATGCTAGGCTCGTCAAGTTTAACCTGAGTATTCCGCGTGTGCAACTGTTTTGCACCCATTGTATTTGAACGTAGAGCCTATCACACCCGATCATCACGTGGTGTCTCAGCACGAAGAACTTTCGCAACGGTGCATACTCAGGCAGAACACTTCTTGATAATTTTAGTGAGAGATCATCTTAAAATGCTACCGTCAATCAATGCAAGATAAGATGCATAAAGGATAAACATCACATGCAATCAATATAAGTGATATGATATGGCCATCATCATCTTGTGCTTGTGATCTCCATCTTGAAAGCACCGTCGTGATCACCATCGTCACCGGCGCGACACCTTGATCTCCATCGTAGCTTCATTGTCGTTACGCCATCTATTGCTTCTACGACTATCGCTACCGCTTAGTGATAAAGTAAAGCAATTATAGGGCATTTGCATTTCATACAATAAAGCGACAACCATATGGCTCCTGCCAGTTGCCGATAACTTCGGTTACAAAACATGATCATCTCATACAATAAAATATAGCATCACGTCTTGACCATATCACATCAGAACATGCCCTGCAAAAACAAGTTAGACGTCCTCTACTTTGTTGTTGCAAATTTTACGTGGCTGCTACGGGCTGAGCAAGAACCGTTCTTACCTATGCATCAAAACCACAACGATAGTTCGTCAAGTTAGTGCTGTTTTAAGCTTCGCAAGGACCGGGCGTAGCCACAATCGATTCAGCTAAAGTGAGAGAGACAGACACCCGCCAGCCACCTTTAAGCACGAGTGCTCGTAACGGTGAAACCAGTCTCGCGTAAGCGTACGCGTAATGTCGGTCCGGGCCGCTTCATCTCACAATACCGCCGAACCAAAGTATGACATGCTGGTAAGCAGTATGACTTGTATCGCCCACAACTCACTTGTGTTCTACTCGTGCATATGACATCTACGCATAAAACCTAGGCTCTGATACCACTGTTGGGGAACGTAGTAATTTCAAAAAATTTCCTACGCACACGCAAGATCATGGTGATGACATAGCAACGAGAGGGGAGAGTGTTGTCCACCTACCCTCGTAGACCGTAAGCGGAAGCGTTATGACAACGCGGTTGATGTAGTCGTACGTCTTCACGATCTGACCGATCCAAGTACCGAACGTACGGCACCTCCGAGTTCAGCACACGTTCAGCTCGATGATGATCCCCGGACTCCGATCCAGCAAAGTGTCAGGGATGAGTTCCGTCAGCATGACGGCGTGGTGATGATGATGATGCTCTACCGGCGTAGGGCTTCGCCTAAACTCCGCGACGATATGACCGAGGTGGAATATGGTGGAGGGGGGCACCGCACACGGCTAAGGAACAATCCGTAGATCAACTTGTGTGTTTCTAGGGTGCCCCCTGCCCCCGTATATAAAGGAGCAAGGGGGAGGCCGGCCGGCCCTAGGGGGCGCGCCAAGGAGGGGGGAGTCCTCCTCCTAGTGGGAGTAGGACTCCCCTTTCCTAGTCCCACTAGGAAGGAGGAAGGGGGAAGGAAAGAGAGGGAGAGGGAGAGGGAAAGGGGGGGCCGCGCCCCCACCCCTAGTCCAATTCGGACTCCTCAAGGGGGGGGGTGCCACCTCCTGGGCTGCTGCCCTCTCTCTCCCCTCAGGCCCACTAAGGCCCATTACTTCTCCCGGGGGGGGTGGGTTCCGGTAACCCTCCGGCACTCCGGTTTTCTCCGAAATCACCCGGAACACTTCCGGTGTCCGAATATAGTCGTCCAATATATCAATCTTTATGTCTCGACCATTTCAAGACTCCTCGTCATGTCCGTGATCACATCCGGGACTCCGAACAAACTTCGGTACATCAAAACTTATAAACTCATAATAAAACTGTCATCGTAACGTTAAGCATGCGGACCCTACGGGTTCGACAACTATGTAGACATGACCTAGAACTATTCTCGGTCAATAACCAATAGAGGAACCTGGATGCCCATATTGGCTCCTACATATTCTACGAAGATCTTTATCGGTCAAACCGCATAACAACATACGTTGTTCCCTTTGTCATCGGTATGTTACTTGCCCGAGATTCGATCGTCGGTATCCAATACCTAGTTCAATCTCATTACCGGCAAGTCTCTTTACTCGTTACGTAATGCATCATTCCGTAACTAACTCATTAGCTACATTGCTTGCAAGGCTTGTAGTGATGTGCATTACCGAGAGGGCCCAGAGATACCTCTCCGACAATCGGAGTGACAAAACCTAATCTCAAAATACGCCAACCCAACATGTACCTTCGGAGACACCTGTAGTACTCCTTTATAATCACCCAGTTACATTGTGACGTTTGGTAGCACCCAAAGTGTTCCTCCGGTAAATGGGAGTTGCATAATCTCATAGTTACAGGAACATGTATAAGTCATGAAGAAAGCAATAGCAATATACTAAATGATCAAGTGCTAAGCTAACGGAATGGGTCAAGTCAATCACATCATTTTCCTAATGATGTGATCCCGTTAATCAAATGACAACTCATGTCTATGGCTAGGAAACTTAACCATCTTTGATTCACGAGCTAGTCAAGTAGAGGCATACTAGTGACACTATGTTTGTCTATGTACTCACACATGTATTATGTTTCCGGTTAATACAATTATAGCATGAATAATAAACATTTATCATGAAATAAGGAAATAAATAATAACTTTATTATTGCCTCTAGGGCATATTTCCTTCAGAACCCCCAAGTTGATCACCAAAACATACATCAAGTGGATCACGTGATATCCCATTGTCACCACAGATAAGCACGGCAAGACATACATCAACTGTTCTCAAATCCTTAAAGACTCAATCCGATAAGATAACTTCAAAGGGAAAACTCAATCCATTACAAGAGAGTAGAGGGGGAGGAACATCATAAGATCCAACTATAATAGCAAAGCTCGCGATACATCAAGATCGTGCCATAGAGAGAACACAAGAGAGAGAGAGAGATCAAACACATAGCTACTGGTACATACCCTCAGCCCCGAGGGTGAACTACTCCCTCCTCGTCATGGAGAGCGCCGGGATGATGAAGATGGCCACCGGTGATGGGTTCCCCCTCCGACGGGGTGCCACAACGGGCTCCCGAGAGGTTTTTGGTGGCTACAGAGGCTTGCGGCGCCGGAACTCCCGATCTATTGTCGTCTTCGATGGTTTTAGGGTATATGGGAATATATAGGCGAAATAAGTCGGTCGGGGGAGGCTCGAGGGGCCCAAAAGACAAGGGGCGCGCCCTCCTATCTCCTGGCCTCCTCGAAGCTTCCCTGTCTTGTACTCCAAGTCTCCCGGATCATGTTCGTTCCAAAAATCACGCTCCTGAAGGTTTCATTCCGTTTGGACTCCGTTTGATATTCCTTTTCTTAGAAATACTGAAACAGGCAATAAAACAGCAATATGGGATGTGCCTCCGATTAATAGGTTAGTCCCAAAGGTAATATAAAAGTTTATAATAAAGCCCGTAATCATTCAAAACAGATAATAAAATAGCATGAATGCTTCATAAATTATAGATACGTTGGAGACGTATTAGCGACCAGAGGATCATAGTCTTAAGTAGTGATAGCACTGATTTTGTATGCAGGCGGCTGCAGATCCGGCGGCTGACCGGACTGCTGAATTTGCCGAACTGAGGCGGCAACTTTACGTGGCGGATGTGGACATCAGCTTGTGAACAAGCGGCTTGACGAGGCATAGGGTATGTATATTTGGATGGTCAGCAAATAAGAGCATAATGCTCGGATTTATAATATGGTTTGACTGCAGATGGAGCTGCCACCGTGGAGACCCTTCGGGCAGAACTTGCCCGGGCCAAGGAGCAAGCCTGGAGAAGTGATGCGGCCTCCCTGAAGCCAACCAAAGAATTAAAGGCCGAATAGGCTGCTCATCGTCAAACTGAGGATAAAATAGCCAACATGGCTCTTGAGGTACAAAATGCCGCCAGCCGATATGAGCTTCTCGAAAGGGAAAACGAAACGAAAACGGCTGAGCTAAAGAAGGCCTTGCAAGCAGCCAAGGAGACTCGCTCTGAGCTTCGGCAAGCTGGTGATATCACGACTGGGAAGCCCTTTTTATTTCGAACGAAGTTCGGCGATCCGAAGTATGCCCCTCTTGACTAATTGTGGAGCTCTTCTGACGCATACTTGGATTTGGCAAAGAGTGGTGCTGACGCGACGCAGTATTTCAAGGATCGAGAAGGTCATGAGGTGGAAAGATTATTCTGGTCGCAGTTCAGTGCTCCAAAGCGTCCGCTGCTGTTGAATGAGCAAATGGCCAAGTGGGCCGAGCTCCATAGGTTGTCTGGGCTTGCCATGAAGGCTGCCGTGGATCATCTACGACCAAGGGAACCGAGCACGGATAGTTATTTTGGTTTGGTGCAACGATTTCTTCGTGTTGTGCTGCATATCGACGTTGTCAAGAGGTCGGCGTGCATAGAGGGTGCGCGGATGGCCCTTGCCCGTGTTAAGACATATTGGGCGAAGATGGAGGCCACCGATATTGCAACCAGGGGTCCGCCCGGGGGGTCAGGACTCGCCCGAGCACTATTTTGAAGAAGTCCTAGAAGGTGCCCGTTTAATAGAGGCTCAGTGCTCAAAGAATACCATGTTCCAGTGACATGTATCTTGATTGTAAAAACAATGCTTTTAATAATAAAGGCTATATTTATACTTTTGCCCATACAGTATTGTAGTGCCTCCTGTGCGGCCGCTTATGTATATATTTATATAACCTGAAAGTTTGCAGTTGGCGGCTTCAGCCCCCTCGCATATAGTGCAGGGGTGTTCGGCAAAGCGCATAATCACACTTGATCCAACGTCTTGGTCCGTTAAAGGAGGTGATAGCACGGCGAACAAGGCAATCGGACTATATAGCTTTAACACTTTCACTTAGCCATAGGAGTTTAACGGTGGGGCTACTATATAGCCCATGGTATGTCCGCTCTCATCCGAATACGGTGCGTGTACATACGTGACCAGGAAACCGGTCCTTCGTTAATGCGGAGGGATCACGAAGATTCCGCTGAGTCATCGAGTGGTTGACCAGTCTCTCGCTTTATAATGACAGTCAGTTTTCGGCTTTCTCTACTGAGGTGCTCATCTAGATGAACCAGGGCACAATCGTAGTAGTTCTCCCGGTGCCACCTTAGCCGATAGAGCAGAACGTAAGGTAGCAAAACACGGGAGCCTAGAAAACCCAACTATTGACCAAAGACATGATTTAGAGCTGATGCATATAAGGCCAAACTCGCGACGCTGAACACTCCCGAAGGTATTTGAACTTTACAACATATACTGGGCTGAGTACCGCCCTTGATAATGAGCCCTGAATTTCTAGGTACGTGCATTGATCTGGCGTGACGAAAGAGCGGCTACGGTGAGACCATAGGTCCCACAAACACATTGGTTGCTGCCCTTGTAACGTCTATTTTAGATCGGAAAACAATAAGCTTGCCAATAACGCCGCTATCCCTCTTGGTCATTTTAAGTGCCAGGAGGGTGTGAGCCAACAAGAGACAATAAAAAAGTTTACATAGGGTCTTAATCTAAAAAGAAACCTTTGAACAGGGCCCTGCTGCACGTCTGCGCCTCTGTCTCCGTTGTGCCGTATCCTGTAAGGGTATAGCACGATGGTCATCTGTAAGAAGAAAGAAAAAACCCAGGTGAAAGAATCTGGTGTGACCGTGCGTAAAGTCGGTCAATCTTTAATGAACCGTTAAAATTTGATATCTTGAGTGTAGATACATTCGGGCCGAACTATGGGCCTTGTGCGGGCAGCCCCTAGCACCACAAATGGGGCGTAACCTTTAATTGAACTCGGGTTTATCAGGGCTGCACAACTAGTGGTGCACCGGACACATCTAGCCGTGTCTGTGGTCTCGAGGACCCATCAGTTACTCGGGTTGAAGAGGCTGTTCAGTGGTTCGGCTGCTAGAGCCGCCACGTAGTCTTCCGCGCAAAGAGAACGCTCTGTGTTTCCGCTGAGAGTGATGACACTGCGTGGACCAGGCATCTTAAGTTTAAGATAAGCGTAATGCGGTACTGCATTGAAACAAGCGAAGGCCGTTCTTCCGAGTAGTGCATGATAGCCGCTCCGGAACGGGGCGTGGTCGAAGATTAGTTCTTCGCTTCGGAAGTTGTCGGAAGAACCGAATACAACCTCTAATGTTAGAGAGCCTGCAAAGTGGGCCTCTACGCCTGGTAGTACTCCTTTAAAGGTAGTACTGCTTTGGTTGATTCTCGACGGGTCTATCCCCATCTTGCGGATAGTGTCCTGATATATCAGATTAAGACTACTGCTGCCGTCCATGAGGACTCGGGTGAGATGGTATTCGTCAATTATTGGGTCGAGCACCAGGGCGGCCGAACCTCCATGCCGGATACTAGTCGGATGATCCCTTCGATCAAAGGTGATCGGGCAAGCCGACCATGGATTGAATTTGGGGGCGACTGGTTCCACAGCGTATACATCTTGGAGTGCATGTTTGTGCTTCCTCTTTGGTATGTGGGTGGCGTAAATCATGTTTACTGTTTTGACCTCTGGCGGAATTTTTTTCTATCCCCTAGTGTTTGGCTGGCTAGGTTCTTCCTCGTCTTTGCTTGGCTGCTCCCTCCCTTTGTGTTCGGCGTTTAGCTTGCCGGCCTACTTGAAGACTCAAAATTCTCTATTGGTATGATTCGCAGGTTTCTCGGGGGTGCCATGAATTTGGCAGGACCTATCTAGAATTTTATTTAGACTGGACGGACCATCTTTGCTGCCTTTAAATGACTTTTTCCATTGACCGGGTCTGGAGCCCCTGAATCCGGCGTTTACCGCTGTATTGTCTGGGCTATCTTCATTATTTCGATGCTTATTTTTGTTGCGTCGCGGATTTCCATTGCCATCCCTGATTTCGGATGTGCCTGGATCGCTGGTGCCGCTGCGGACCAACCAACTGTCCTCGCCCGCGCAAAAGCGGGTCATAAGAGTTGTTAGGGCTGCCATTGTCCTTGGTTTTTCCTGGCCGAGGTGTCTGGTAAGCCATTCGTCCCGGATACTGTGTTTGAAAGCCGCTAGGGCTTCAGAGACCGGACAGTCAACGATTTGGTTCTTCTTGGTGAGAAATTTGTTCCAAAGCTTACGGGCCGACTCTCCGGGTTGTTGTATTATGTGACTTAAATCGTCTGCATCCGGAGATCGGACATATGTCCCTTGAAAATTAGCTCTGAAAGCATCCTCGAGTTCCTCCCAACTTCTAATGGAATTTTCGGGGAGGCTTTTCAACCAGTGCTGAGCTGGTCCTTTCAACTTGAGGGGTAGGTATTTGATGGCGTGGAGATCGTCTCCGCGTGCCATGTGGATGTGAAGAATAAAGTCCTCAATCCACACTGCAGGGTCTATCGTTCTGTCGTATGCCTCAATGTTCATGGGTTTGAACCCCTCTAGAAATTCATGATCCAGCACCTCAAGCATAGGGGGTGCGCGGCGCCCCTGTACTTGGATGTGTCGCGGCATGGGTCCGGTGGCTGTAGTGTTCGGTATTGATTCCGAGCTGGTAGTCGATCCGCATAGTCGGTCTGGTGGCCGTGATATTGCATAGGAATATGTTTTCTAGATCCATAGATGGACCTGGCTACGTCAGCTCTTTTGTCCAGGTGCTCACATAGATTGTGTGCTGTCTTGTGTGCAGCGTCATTAGCCGCTCTGTCTCGGCCACGGGGTGGTCGGTCCGGCAGATCGGCCGTATTGTTCTTCGACGGACTGGGCGCAATAGCCTCATCGTCGAATTCGGTCAGCAGTTTGCATTTTGGGTAGTTCTTTGTGTGGCGATCACCGCCATGTACTTCGTCAGTGTCGAGCACTTTGTTCCATCTGTGGTTGAGCATATCCTGCGCGGCTTTAAGCCGTTGCTTCTGCTTCTTTAAGCTCCTCGTAGTAGCAATAAGCCTTTTGTGGAGGTGCTCTTGTTATAAGTGCTTTTCCGGGATGATGGATGCATCATCGTCCGGACTGTTCTCCTCTTTGGGGACAGGTTTATAAGTTAGTCTTCGGTGTCGCTGTGATCGGACAGCGGCCCCAGACTGTGTTTGTCGTCCCCTGGCTCATCCTGCTCCATCGCCGAGCCTACGGGGTCATCGTTATTTGTAGCATCGTCCGGGGTATTATTCTTTCTTGTGCCGGTATCACTGTTTTTGCTATGGCGGGCTTTAGAGTGGCGCCGCTGACGTCAGCGCTTTATTTGTTTCTCAAGGGGATTATCCTCCGCTGCATCGTCGCCATTGCTTTCTTTGGGTGTGTCCGCCATATATATATCGTATGATGAAGTGGCTGTCCAGCGCCCTGAGGGAGGTGGTTCCCGTTTTTCTCCGGCATCATTGTTCGTATCGTTGATGTCTTCGGAGTCGAAGTCAAGCATGTCAGTTAAGTCATCGACAGTGGCTATTAAGTGGGTGGTGGGTGGGTTACGAATTTCTTCGTCGTCCGCTTCCCACTCAAGCCAGACATAGTTCGGCCAAGAGTCTCTTGACAGGGAGAGAGATTTTAAGGAGTTTAGCACGTCACCCAAGGGCGAGTGCTGAAATATATCCGCGGAGCTGAACTCCATGATCGGTGCCCAGTCAGGTTTGATGGGCACAGATGCACGCGGTTCCGAGCCTATGGCCGGAGATGAGTCTGAGGGTCCGATGATGTAGACCTCATTGGAGGCGAAGTCTGTGTTTGGCTCTATCGCCGCTGAGTGTGCGGCCTCCATGGCGGGGTCCATCCACCCGTCCTCGGATGGCACGATCTGCTCCGGATTTATAGTCGGGGCAGCTGTAGGTGTGATCTCCTGAACGCCGTCTGATGGCAGATATAAGTCATGCTCATCGTGACTGTACGGCACACCTGTCATGGGCTCGAATCCATCGAAGATCAAGTCTCTGCGGATGTCGGCACTGTAGTTTAGGCTTCCAAACCTGACCTGATGGCCAGGGGCGTAGCTATTGATCTGCTCCAGATGGCCAAGCGAGTTGGCCCGCAGTGCGAAGCCGCCGAATACGAAGATCTGTCCGGGGAGGAAAACCTCACCCTGGATCGCATCGTTGTGGATGATTAAAGGAGCCATCAAGCCTTACCGTGATGACACAGTGGAACTCTCAATGAAAGCACCAATGCCGGTGTCAAAACCGGCGGATCTTGGGTAGGGGTCCTGAACTTTGCGTCTAAGGCTAATGGTAACAGGAGGCGGGGGACACAATGTTTACCCAGGTTCGGGCCCTCTCTATGGAGGTAATACCCTACTTCCTGCTTGATTGATCTTGATGATTTGAGTATTACAAGAGTTGATCTACCACAAGATCGTACTGGCTAAACCCTAGAAGCTAGCCTATGATTATGAATGTTGTCGTCCTATGGACTAAACCCTCCTGTTTATATAGACACTGGAGGGGGCTAGGGTTACACAGAGTCAGTTACAGAGAAGGGAATCTACATACCAAATTGCTAAGCTTGCCTTCCATGCAAAGGAGAGTCCCACCCGGACACGGGATGAAGTCTTCAATCTTGTATCTTCATAGTCCAACAGTCCGGCATAAGCATATAGTCCGACTGTCCGAGGACCCCCTAATCTAGGACTCCCTCACCCCTCCACTCCATTCGCTCTGCCAAAGCCGCCCTCCCTGCCGCGCCGATACGTCGGCACTGTGGTTCGTCAAGGGGATGCACGGAGATCCTCTCGCTCCCACAGTACGCTCTCGTAGACTGCCGTCCTCTAGCCGCGCCGCCACCGCTGGCGACGTCCTTGTGGAGGCGCATGGTGGTCAGCGCCGCCACCGCTGGTGACGTTCGTGTGGAGACGCACGGTGGTCAGCTTCTCCCACGGTACACACATTCTAGACTAAGGCCCCGTGCATGTCGGTGTAGCGCTGAATGTTAGCTGATAGACGCTGTTAATCTCACTGTTTGCCGAAGTAATTTACAGTCAATATGCTCTGCTTAAGAAGCTTCCTTGCCCTATTCTGCACTCAATATGCTTAGCTCAGATGGCATGCGAAGGCCTATTAGTTGATAAAATATCCTGCCATATATTTATTTTGACATAGATTGCCACGGTCGAGTAGCCAATCTGTTAGGTGAAATAGCTCTACACCGTTTTATACTCGATCTTTGTTGCTGCGATGACCTTCGGTAGTTCGATGGCTGTGTGCTCGGCCTCATTGACTGCTGAAACAACTTGCCATAATTTAGCACTCAAATCTGTTTACAGAATTAGCTTTACAATATTTCGTTACTTAGATCTGCTCGTCCAAATATCTTGCCATAGCTTTAGGCATCGACCTATGTATTTTTTCTGCACTTCATAAAAAAGCATATATATTTTTCCTGTAATATCTAGTAGAAGAACTAATTTGTATGTCTAACAGATGGCAGGACTTGGATAACTTCTGCTCAAAGATTCTCCGCTGCATATGTCGAGGGGGTTGAAAACTTCATGAACTTTCTCAGAGCTGAGTACGGTGGTCAGAAATCAGATGTGCTCTGCCCGTGTAGCAGTTGTATGAATTCAGTTACAAGACCCCAATCAACTGTGCAAAATCATCTACACTTGTATGGGATGTCGGTCACATATACTAGGTGGGTTCATCATAGTGAAGATGTGAACGTCAATGTTATTGACTACGTGGAAGCAGCAGATCACCATCTTGATCTGCCTGATGCTCAGGTGGAAGAGGAGGAGGTGGTGGTAGTGGTGGAGCCAGTGAGTTTGACCAACATTGAAACAATGCTATGAAATGCTCGTGCATTTCATGAACTTTCACCTGCAGAAGAAAAATGGTGGGCCCGCATGTTGGAACAATGCAACGTGGCTGTCACCCCAGGAAATAAGCTATCAGTATTCTCAGCTATGGTCACCTTTCTTCTGGTGAAGACATTTGAGCAGATGACCAACAAATGATTCGATCGATGTTGGCTGCTTTCCGCAAATCTTTCCCAGATGCGTCTGAGCTGCCACACACCTACAGTAAAATGAAGAATTTCCTTCATGTAGTTGGAATTGGATATGATATGATCCATGTTTGTAAGAATAATTGTGTTTTGTTCCGGAAGGATTATGCCAACTTAATTGAATGACCGAAATGCAAATCATCAAGATGGAAAGATGGTAATGCTGTGAAGAGGATTCCTCATAATGTTCTGAGACATTTTCCAATTATACCAAGATTGCAGAGGTTGTTTCATGATGCTGAAACAAGAGAGGATGTACTGTGGCATTCTAGGAACCAGGAGTACAGAGATCAGAATGTAATGAGCCATCCATCTCATGGTAGTGAGTGGAAAAGCTTCAATCATAAACACAAAAAGTTTCCTGCTGACCCGAGAAACATTAGACTTGGCTTAGCTTTAGATGGATTTAACCCATTTGGCCACTAGAGCGCCACATATAGCATGTGGCTAGTGCTTGTTATCGCTTACAACATGCCTCCAAATGTCTGCACCAAAGAATCAAACTACATGATGGCCTTGCTCATCCCAGGTTCAAAAAGTCCTGGATGGGATTTCGATTTGTTTACGGAGCCTCTTGTGGAGGAACTTCAACAGCTATGGAGGGGTGTACTCACTAGAGACCTATATAGTAGCCCACCAGCTAATTTCTTTCTGCGTGCTGTTACAATTTGGTGCATCCATGATTATCCGGCTTTGGGCACTATGTTAGGGGGAACGACACATGGTTACAATGCATGTGTTCGCTGTGACAGGAATCCGATGTCATACGCAATACTTAGCAAGATCTGTTATATTGGACACCGTCGTTTCCTTGCCAAGGACAAGTTGCATCCTAGAAAATACCGAAGACATGTGTTCAATGCAAAGCATGAAAATCATCATGCGCCAAAGAGGCTCACCGCCAATGAGTTGCAAGTGGAATTAGAGAAGGTCAGGCATATTACACCAGGAAACCATCCTGGTAATGGTAGCGGGAAAAGGAAGCATGGCAGGGTAGGAGAGATTATTGTTTACCAATAGGTCCACTTTGTGGGACTTAGAGTATTGGAAAGATTTGGATCTGCGGCATAATCTTGATGTGATGCACATCGAGAAAAATATATGTGACAGCATTATCGGCACACTTCTTAATATTGAAGGCAAGATGAAAGATACCTTAAAATCTAGGATTGATTTGACACACCTGGGTATCAGACAGGATTTGCAGGTGCAAGATGAAGGTAAACCATGGGATATGGCACCAGCTGTGTACGTCTTGGACGAGGTAAAAAGAAAAGAATTCTGCGAGGTCCTGTCATGTGTGAGATTCCCATGTGGATTTGCTTCCAACCCTGAAAGGAGAGTCAGTGCAGATGGAAACAAGGTACAAGGGTTGAAAACTCATGACTGCCACGTCCTACTTCAAAGGGTTTTACCTGTTATCCTTAGAGGATTGGGCTGCCCTGACTTATACAGAGCAGTTGCAGAGTTGGGAGAATTCTTCAGGGAACTCTGAAGTAGAAATATTAGGATAGATGCTTTGGAGCGTCTTAGAGACAAGATACCAACTATCCTATGCAACCTTGAGAAGATATATCCTCCAGCCTTCTTTGATGTGATGGTGCATTTGGTTGTTCATCTACCTGATGAGGCACTACTTAGAGGTCCATTACAGTATGGCTAGATGTACCCTATCGAAAGGCGGCTAGGCACTTTCAAGGGCTATGTTAGGAACAGAGCTAGACCCGAGGGTTCCATTGCAGAGGCCTCGCCATCGTCCACCGCCATGGTGCTCTCGGTGCAGCCTGGTCAACGTGGTCAATGAACGACATCCATCGGACGTGGAATGTACGTGGAGAGGCTGACAGCTGGGTCCACGGCCGCACACAAGGAAGTGCCTCCTTATTACGCGCAAAATAATGATTCCTCCACCTGACATCTGGGACCCACCGGAAGGGCCTCTATATTTTGTGAAAAAACGTGCCCCCACTAACAAGTCAGACCCACCAGCTATCTTCGCATGCAAGGAAGTGCCTCCTTATTACGCACGAAAAAAATGAATACTCTCCTTGCCAGCTGGAACCCAGCATAATGGGAGGCTGACTTGTGGGCCTACCAAGTTGACGGGGACGGAGAGCTTTGTCAACTTAGTCAATATGAACGATTCTAGCTCCAATTACCGTACGATGTTCATCCAACGGTCGTAGTGCTTCTTCAACCTCTGGTGTTCTTGCTCCAGCCGCCCAAACCAGCGCCGGTCGTGCCGCGTGATCCTGCCTCCCGTGGCCATCTGTGATGCCGCGGAGGCCTCACCGCCCCTACTACTCCCACCGCTGGCCAGGCCATCCCTCTACTCAACCAAACCCCTTGTTATTCTGCGGTGACGGCAGCCTCACACTGCAGCCGAACCAGTGAACCCTCGTACTCCTCTCTGCGTGGGCATCCACTGCCGCGTCTTCCCTGGCTCCACGTCGTCCCCTTCCTAGTCCTTGCCGTCATCCACCGCCTTGGTGCTCTCAGCGCGGCGTGGTCAATGTGGTCAACGACCGACTTCCATTGGAATAGTACTGTACATGGAGAGGCTGACAGCTGGGTCCACGGCCGCAGCAAGGAAGTGCCTCCTTATTACGCAGAAAATAATGATTCCTCCACCTGACAGTAGGGACCCACCGGACGGGCCACCGTATTTTGTGAAAAAATGTTTCCCCCCTGACTGCTGGGACCCACCAGCTACATCTTCGCACGCAAGGAAGTGCGTCCGGGCAAAAAAAAACCGATTCGCCCCCCGGACTGCTGGGACCCACCAGCTACATCTTCGCATGCAAGGAAGTGCCTGACAGTCGGGACCTGTCGGTGTCAAAACCGGTAGATCTCAGGTAGGGGGTCCCGAACTGTGCGTCTAGGCGGATGGTAACAGGAGACAAGGGACACGATGTTTTTACCCAGGTTCGGGCCCTCTCGATGGAGGTAAAACCCTACTCCTGCTTGATTGATATTGATGATATGGGTAGTACAAGAGTGGATCTACCACGAGCAAGGAGGCTAAACCCTAGAAGCTAGCCTATGGTATGATTGTTGTTGTTGTTGTTGTTGTTGTGTCCTACGGACTAAAACCCTCCGGTTTATATAGACACCAGAGAGGGCTAGGGTTACACAGAGTCGGTTACAATGGTAGGAGATCTACATATCCGTATCGCCAAGCTTGCCTTCCACGCCAAGGAAAGTCCCATCCGGACACGGGACAAAGTCTTCAATCTTGTATCTTCATAGTCTTGGAGTCCGGCCGATGATGATAGTTCGGCTATCCGGACGCCCCCTAGTCCAGGACTCCCTCAGTAGCCCCTGAACCAGGCTTCAATGACGACGAGTCCGACGCGCATATTGTCTTCGGCATTGCAAGGCGGGTTCCTCCTCCGAATAATTCATAGAAGATTATGAACACCAGGATAGTGTCCGGCTCTATAAAATAAATTCCACATACCACCGTAGAGAGTATAATATTTACACTAGTTTCAATCTGCTAACGTATTTGGTGGCATGACGTCACACCATAACCAAGCTTTTACTCGAATCATTTTTATTATACCACCTCAGCGCGTTTAGCGAAGCGGTTTCCTTGGCACGTCTTGTCGAAGCAGAGATCGTGTTCCCCTTATTCCGGGATTCCCATCAATACGGACGTGGGTAACCCAACCGCGCCATTGATTGCGGCGCTTGGGAGATAAGCGAGTTTTACCAGGCCAGTAGGGACACATAGTTTCATCCGCCCATATATAAGGGGATAAGGTTCCACCTTTTCTACCTACGCCTTCGTCCTCCTTTGCTTATCCATCTCCGCGCACTCGAGCTCCAGCGCCCAAGTCCGCACATCTCACCTCGACCTTCTCCAGCCATGTCCGGAGCGGGAGGCAAGTGCATGGCCTCTTCCGTTATGGAGGGGCACATCGAGAAGCCACGCAGCACCGGATATCTGTCCAGCGACATCACGCATCGGCTGCCCGATGAGGGGCAGCTCATCCCCACCCCCAGGCCCCATGAGAGGGTGGTATTCCTTCCCCATTTCCTCCGCGGACTGGGCTTCCCACTCCACCCCTTTGTTCGGGGGCTCATGTTCTACTACGGCCTAGATTTCCACGATTTGGCCCTAAATTTCATCCTCAATATCTCGGTGTTTATCGTCGTGTGTGAGGCCTTCCTCTGCATCCAGCCCCACTTCGGGTTGTGGCTAAAGACCTTCAATGTCAAGTCGAAGGTTGTGAAGGGCAGCCAAGTGGAGTGCGGAGGCGCCATGGTGGGCAAAATGCCCAACGTCACTTGGCTCGAGGGTGCCTTCGTGGAATCCATCAAGGGGTGGCAATTGGGGTGGTTCTACATCACCGAGCCGCGCGACCCTAAATGGGCAGCGGCCCCCGAATTCAGATCTGGCATCCCCATGCAGCTCACCTCCTGGAAAGAGAAGGGCTTGCTATGGGGTAGTTCGGAAGAGCTGACCGGACTCCAGTCCTGTCTCCAGACCCTGGTGAACAAGAAGCTCAAGCTTGTCAATGTGATCCAGGTCATGCTCGTCCGCCGGATTCTCCCCTGCCAGCAAGGGGACTTCAATTTGTGGGAGTTTGATCCGGCACAGCACCGGACTTTGAGCGGGCTCTTTGACACTATGTATGAAGCTGCCTGGAGGGTGCTTTTCAAGGGCGCCGAAGCTCCCGCATCCGCTACCAAAGAACGCGGATTCAGCACGCAGCCCAGCCGGTGAGGTAAGCTATGTTATCCTTTATGGGACACTTGCTTTTCATAGTTTGACTCTATGCGGGATCTAACTCCCAATACCTTTAACAGGCCTGGCAGAAGACGTCCGGATAGGTTAACTGTCCGGCTCCCCTTCCAGAGGACCCAGCGGATGCCCGTTTGATAGGGCTGCTGGTCCCGGCACTTTACGTGGTGCCGGAGAAGAAGGCCAAGAAGAAGGCCACGGGAACCCGAAGGAGTTCCCGGCGTCAGGTGGTATCGGACTCATTGTTCAATGACTCCAAGGCGGACTCCTCCCACGAGGACGAGGAGGAGAAGAAAGAGGCCTCTCCCCAAGCATGGGGAGAGAATAAGAGGAAGGCCTCCCCAATGAGGGAGGCCGAAGGGTCCACTTCCCCCGGACTGTTCCGCCAACATCGGCGACGGTGACAACGAGTGGCCCTCAAGGGCCAAGCCCCTGGCGAGATCGTAAGTATCCGGACTCCTAGATGATTTACAATTTTTCTTTTTGTCACATAGTGTCTTTCTAATGCCGCATACAACCCTGTAGTCCGCCCAAGGACGATCTTCCCGCTTCATCGAGCGGGTCCTTGGGCACGTCAGATATGGATTCCCTTCCGACCGCCTCCACCCCCCGTGACGCTGATGACGCCGAGGTGGGATCCCAGGAGGGGACCCACCAGGAGGAGGAGGCCCCGGAGGTGCCGCAGGGCAACCTCCCGGACTTTGCACCGGACTCCGCACCGGAACCTGCAGTGGTTCCAGAGTCCGGCGAGCGGCCCCTTCGTAAGAAGGGCAAGACTGTGACACCGGCGGCCTCCGTCCAACCGGAGGCGCCGGATAACTTGCTGGAGGCTCTCAACGGCGCTTCCATCGAAGAAGAACACCGCACTGTCATGAGTGCGATGATTCAGAAGGTTCAGCTCGCCAAGAGCAGGCTGACCGAAGCCTGCAGCAGCCTTCTAACAGGCTTTGAGGTAAGAATTTTAAGATATGTAATATAATACCGCATAGAATGTAGCCCCTGATGCTCGGTTCGGTGTTCGGAAACAAAAGCCGGACTGAGGATCTAAAAATATATACGCAGGAGTCTGAAAAAATGTGTCAATATGGGATTGCAGGCTGCGCTGCTGACCTCTGCCGCACTGACTGCGAAGGTCAATACCTTGAAGCAGAGCCTCGAGCGGTCTGAGAGCGAGCTCGGCCGTGCCAAGAAGCAGCTCGAGGACAAGGAAGGTCAGTAACACCGTATTAAAGTTGTACCTTATAGAAAAGGATTTGGTTGCAAAAGAAATGACAAGGATAACGTGGGTACTACAGGGACCACGAACGAGGTGGCGACCCTAAAGGAGGCGGTGTCCGCGGCTGAACGCAATGCGGCCGCGGAATGAGCTGAGCGAGAGAAGCAGGAGGCACGGGTGGCGGAGGTACAACAAGAGCTCCAGGCTCTCGTGGAAAAGCACGAGAGTTTGGAGCGTGACTCGAAGACTCGAGAGTCTGAGCTTGCGTCGGCTCTTGAGAGTGCCAAGGCCGCGAAGGCCGATGCCCACAAGGCCCTCCAGGAAATCGAGGATTTGAAGAAAATAGCGGCGGGTAAGGCATTCTTCATGCAAAGCAAGCATGTTAAAGTGAATTACCTGTTACTTACCCGGATTCGGAGCTCTCTAGGAACGTTTGCAGATCTGCCCCGCAGCGTGTCCGATGCTGCCGCTTTCTACGGAGCCGAGAAGGGGAGCTCGAAGGAGAAGGTCTTCTAGTCTCAGTATGCTGAGGCCGGACATCCAGTGCCCCTTAGCGACCAGCTGAAGCAGCTGGTCGAGCTCCACAAGGTGGCCGAACAGGCCATGAAGGGCCTCATAGTTCGGGTGTGGCCCAAGGAGGCCATGCCTAGGAGCTACTTCGGCCTGGTGCGGCGGCTGGTGGATGCGTGTCCCTGGGTTGAAGTCGTCAAGCACTCCGCCTGCATTGAAGGTGCCCGTCAGGCCCTTGCCCGTGCTAAGGTGCACTGGGGCAAGATGGATGCTGAGAAGCTTGTGACAGACGCGCCACCGCCGGGCAAGGAGTATCGTACACCCGAGATGTATTATAAGGGTGTCCTGAAGGGTGCCCGCATTATTGCGGGTGAGTGCTCCAAAGATGTAATATTTGAGTAAACTCTCATTTTGTTATCCTGTGCGCCGAAAACTTTGTTCGTATGCGCTAAGCAACGCTTGTTAATTTAAAATATTACCTTATGTGCGGCCGTTTATCAAATCTGAGAGATGGCAAGTCATTGGCTTCAGCCCCCATGCCACGAGTGCTGGGGTGTTCGGGATAAACTTGAGCGCTCTTGTTCCCATTTTTGGGTCCATCTAGGGAGGCGTTCAACACAACGAACAAGGCAACTGGACTTATAGTGCTTGAACACTCTCACTTAGCCATAGAATTCTATAATTTTAAATTTCGGCGAAGCCCCTAGTGTTCGGAAGGCCGAATTTGGGGCGCTATCCACGCCTGGACCGGACAAAGCCAGTTCCTCGCTCTAAGCGGCATAAGTCTTTAGGGACTCGAAAAAACCTCTCGAACAGCGACCGGCTCTCGCCTCATCATGACGGTCTGTTTTAGCTTTCTCCACTGAGGCGCTCGCCCAGCTCAACTGGGGCGCAATCGCAATGGTTCTCCCAGTGCTACCTTAGCCGATACAACGGAACGTAAGGTACCAAAACATGGGAGCCGGGCAAACCCAACTATTGACCCAAGACATGATTCGGAGCCGATGCATATAATGCTATAAGTTCGGGGTGCCGCACTTGTGAAAGTGTTCGGACTTATCACACCATAATGTGGGGAACTTAAGCCCCTCGTGTATTTAGCCGTACCAAAGTGTACGGATGCAACATGTCATAAATGAACATATGTATAAGAAAGAAATGCAATTTTAGGCAAAAAGCGATGCATTGTTTATTCAAGAGATACTGCCATGAATGCAGAACGATACAAATAGTGCGGTAAGCAAGGGATGGGACTATTAAACATGTCCCCCTCCAGGGGTAGGCTGCGGAATGGTGTATAAAACAGATTTAATGCTCGTAATGGAGACCACCTGGATACTCGTCGTAGCCTTTCTCCTTCCTTGGCTGTTGCATCGTGAGTTCGGCAGGTCTACTGCCGGACAGGGCCTCTGGTGAACGGAGTCCTGCGAGTAAGAAAAAAGAAAAAGGAAATGGAATGACACACTTGGGAGCCCCTGGTGTGCTTGAGCCGCACTCTGGGCCTGTTGTGGTCGTGCCCCTCCCCCTATGCCCATGGTATCTCCAGAGCGTAATGATGGACGCGAAGGACCAGTCTTGCAATTTTGCAAGGGCTGGGGTTGGGGCCGCATTGCTATGCGTGCTCAGAACGTGCCAGGTGGTCTTGTTATAGGTTACTCCGGGCGCGTTTAGCCGTGTTCGGTCGCTTAACGGCTGGACTCGAGAATTGCCTTAAGAGGCTGCTCTGTACTTCTGCCGCGAGAGCCGCTGTGTGTTCCTCCGTTCGGAGAGAGCGTTCAGTGTTTCCGTTGACTGTGATGACTCCTTGAGGGCCTGGCATCTTGAGCTTGAGGTATGCGTAGTGTGGCACCGCGTTGAACTTTGCAAACGCGGTCCGTCTGAGCAGAGCATGATAGCCGCTGCGGAACGGAACTATGTCGAAGATTAACTCCTCGCTTCGGAAGTTATCCGGGGATCCGAAGACCACTTCAAGTGTGACTGAGCCTGTACAATTGGCCTCTACACCTGGTATGACTCCTTTGAAGGTCGTCTTTGTGGGTTTAATCCTTGAGGGGTCTATGCCCATATTGCACACTGTATCCTGATAAAGCAGGTTCAGGCTGCTGCCGCCGTCCATCAGGACTCTGGTGAGGTGAAATCCATCGACGATTGGGTCTAAAACCAATGCGGCGAATCCGCCGTGGCAGATACTGGTGGGGTGGTCCCTTCGATCAAAAGTGATCGGGCAGGAGGACCATGGGTTGAACTTCGGGGCGACTGGCTCCATCGTGTATACGTCCCTGAGTGCGCGCTTCCGCTCCCTCTTGGGTATGTGGGTTGCGTATATCATGTTCACCGTCCGCACTTGTGGGGGGAAACCTTTCTGTCCTCTGTTGTTCGGCGGCTGGGTCTCTTCCTCGTCATCGCTGTGCAGCCCCTTGTCATTGTTTTCGGCAATTAACTTGCCTGCCTGCTTGAATACCCAACAATCCTTGTTGGTGTGATTAGATGGCTTTTCAGGGGTGCCTGTATCTGGCAAGAGCGGTCGAGTATTCGGTCCAAATTGGACGGACCCGGAGTAGTTCTTTTGAATGGCTTTTTCCGCTGACCGGATTTGGAGCCTCTGAATCCGGCGTTGACTGCCGTATCCTCAGTGTTATCGCTGTTAACGCGGCATTTGTTTTTGTTGCGACGCGACCTGCCATTGTGGTCCTTGGTATCCAGACTGCCAGAATTTTTGCTGAGGTTGTTACTGCGGGCTAGCCAGCTGTCCTCTCCCGTGCAAAAGTGGGTCATGAGTGATGTGAGGGCTGCCATGGATTTCGGCTTTTCCTGTCCTAGGTACCGGGCAAGCCACTCGTCGCGGATGTTATGTTTGAAGTCTGCGAGGGCCTCTGCATCCGGACAGTCGACGATTTGATTTTTCTTTGTTAAGAACCATGTCCAGAATTGTCTGGCCGATTCGTCTGGCTGCTGAATTATGTGGCTTAGGTCATCAGCGTCTGGTGGTCGCACATATGTGCCCTGGAAGTTGTCAAGAAATGCGGCTTCCAGGTCCTCCCAACACCCAATTGATTCTGCTGGCAAGCTGTTAAGCCAATGCCGAGCTGGTCCTTTAAGCTTGAGTAGGAGATATTTGATGGCGTGAAGATCATCACCACGGGGTCCGTTGTGCCATCATAGGATTCAATATTCACGGGTTTGAACCCTTCGGGGATTTGATGATCCATTACTTCATATGTGAAGCATAGTGGGTGTGCGGCGCCTCTATATTGGGCTATATCACGACGTAGCTCGAGCGAGCTTTGTCTACTGTGTTCGGCCCGGCCGGAGTTGCTGTATCTGGCGCGACGGTCGTCGTCGTGCGTTGTGGGGCGCCCACGCGATCCATAGATCGATCTTGATTGTCTTGCCTTATCCTCCAATATGTCTCGCAAGTCCGGCGCATTCTCCCGTGGCTTCATACTTTTCGAGCGATGCCGGGGTACGGTTCTAGTGGAGGGCCTAGAGGCCTCTCTGTCGCGGCCACGAGGTGGTCGGTCAGCCGTATTGTGCGCTGGTGATGTGGGTTTATATGCTTCCTCCTCTAATCGGGGGAGCAGCTTGCGTTTGGGGTAGCTTTTGGAGGGGCGTTCGAGTTCATGCTCTTCGGCCGCATGGACTTCGGTCCATCTGTCGGCTAGCAGATTTTGATCAGCTCTAAGCTGTTGCTGCTTTTTCTTGAGGCTATTTGCCGTGGCCATAAGCCTGCATTTAAAACGCTCTTGTTCGACGGGATCCTCGGGCACGGCGAATTCGTCGTCGTCGAGGCTTGCCTCGTCTCCCGAGGGAGGCATGTAATTATCATCCTCTACCTCTTTGTCTACCGCTCTCTCATGAGGGCTGGCTTCTTCGTCCTCCTGTGCTGAATCTTGCTGGAGGGGGTTGTCTTTGGCACTGTCCGGGGTGTTATTGTCTCCGGTGCCGGAATCTCCATTCTTGTTGTGGCGGGATTTAGAGCGGCGCTGCTGACGCCGGCGTTTAGGCTGTTTCTTGGAAGGATCCTCCTCCGCTGTTCCATCGCCATTCCCATCCTTTGGGGTGTCCACCATGTATATGTCGTGTGACGAGGTGGCTTTCCAATGCCCAATAGGCGCTGGTTCTTGGTCATCTCCGGCATCGTCGTCCATACAGTCGATGTCTTCGGAGTCGTAGTCTAGCATGTCGGTTAGATCGTCGACAGTGGCTACAAAGTGGGTGGTGGGTGGGGTTTGAATTTCTTCGTCGTCCGTATCCCAACCGTCCTGACCGCAGTCCGGCCAGGGCTCTCCTCATAACGAGAGATATTTCAGCGAATTCAGGATGTCGCCGAAAGGTGAGTGTTAAAAGATGTCCGCAGCGGAGAACTCCATGATCGGCGCCCAATCGGATTCGATTGGAGGGGGCGCGGGAGGTTCGGAGTCCGGCGAGGAGTCCAGCACCTCGGAGTCATGAGCTTCACAAGGGACAAGGTCAGTATCCGACTCAATCGCCGTAGAGGTTGCAGCCCCCGAGGCGGTGTCTAACCACTCATCCTTGATCTACGCAGTCGGCTCCGAATTAAGGGTCAGAGCGGACTCGTGTGCGGCCTCCAGGGCACTGTCCGGCAGCAGAGCTAAATCATGCCCATCGAGACAGTGCGGCGCGATCGGCTATGGCTCGAATCCATCGAAGATCAAGTCTCTGCGGATGTCAGCCTTGAAGTTCAGACTTCCAAATCTGACCTGATGGCCAGGGGCGTAGCTTTCAATCTGCTCCAGATGGCCAAGCGAATTGGCTCGCAGTGCAAAGCCGCCGAATACGAAGATCTGTCCGGGGAGAAAAGTCTCACCCTGGACCGCGTCGTTGTTGATGATCGAAGGAGCCATCAAGCCTATCAGTGACGACAAAGAGGAACTCTCAATGAAAGCACCAATGTCAGTGTCAAAACCGGCGGATCTCGGGTAGGGGGTCCCGAACTGTGCGTCTAGGCGGATGGTAACAGGAGACAAGGGACACGATGTTTTTACCCAGGTTCGGGCCCTCTCGATGGAGGTAAAACCCTACTCCTGCTTGATTGATATTGATGATATGGGTAGTACAAGAGTGGATCTACCACGAGATCAAGGAGGCTAAACCCTAGAAGCTAGCCTATGGTATGATTGTTGTTGTTGTTGTTGTTGTTGTGTCCTAAGGACTAAAACCCTCCGGTTTATATAGACACCGGAGAGGGCTAGGGTTACACAGAGTCGGTTACAATGGTAGGAGATCTACATATCCGTATCGCCAAGCTTGCCTTCCACGCCAAGGAAAGTCCCATCCGGACACGGGTCAAAGTTTTCAATCTTGTATCTTCATAGTCTTGGAGTCCGGCCGATGATGATAGTTCGGCTATCCGGACACCCCCTAGTCCAGGACTCCCTCAGGACCCACCTGGTCGAAGCGTATGTAGCATTGTCATTCTAGTCGCGAACGTGTACGTACATACTGGTCGATGTAGAGGCGCGCACGTGTCGTAGTAGAGGTACGCACGTAGCATGTACACGTACATACAGCGGCCAGGGTGCAAGAAAGTAAATACGGACACGTACATACATACTGGCGGTGTCTCGAACGCCTACTCGTGCATACGTACGACCAGGGCTCGTGTACATGGCTGGATCGGAATGGAGAGACAACGTCGTCGTTGTGTTCATGGGGAGCCAACTGGGTGGGTCAGAATGGAATGCATCGTCGTGTTCATCGGGAGGGCTTGTACGGAACAGCCGATGGAAACGAGGCCTTGCATACCGCACAACGGAGGAAACAACCTTGTGTTCGACTAGCCACGTTCGAAACAGGATCCTGTTCATCGGGAGGGGTCTGGCGTACCACAAAATAGAGGAAACAGACTTGTGTTGGACCTCCTACGGTCGAAACGGGGTCCTGTTGATCGGGAGGGGTGTGGCGTACCGCAAAACGGAGGAAACGGACTTGTGTTGGAGTGCTACTGTCGAAACGGGGGACCTGTTCATCGCGAGGGGTGTGGCGTACCGCAAAATGGGACTCCACGGGATACCATTCATCTCCACCGTCGACCTCCTCCAGCCTCCACGGGCTACTGTTCATCCACCGTCGACCTCCTCCAGCCTCCACCTGCGACTGTTCATCCACGGGCTCCTGTTCATCCAGCCTCCACCGCGCGCTACTCCGTCGGCTACTGCTCAACCAGCCCTCTCCACGGGCTCTTGTTCAACCACCCCTCCACGGGCTACTGTTCATCCAGCCCTCCGTCATCTACTATTCATCAAGCCCTCCATGGGGTCGTCCTGTTCATCCAGCCCTCCACGGGGTCTTGTTCATCCAGCCCCAACCAGCTCGATCAATCGGGGTCCTGTTTATTCAGAGGCAACACCACGGGGTCCTGTTCATCCACCCACACCGGGAACTGTTCATGCAAACCCCCCAGCAATGCTCACCGTTCATCCAGAGGCAGCATCGATCGTCTTCAGTTAGCAGCAGTAGCAAAGGAATCACTCGGGTTCAGTAATGTAGCTAGTGCAATCACTCGGGTTCTGCTAGAGCCCAACGCCTCGCACACACGCGCGTACGTCTACGAGAGAAACGCACATCGCTCGGCCCCCGACCACCCACTGTAACCAGGAACTCCCTGAAATTTTCCTCGCCCTCGCTTCTACCACGATTTTTTCCGCCATGGAGAGCCCAAAGAATGTCATGCACCTGCGTCTCTGGCCCGCCCAGGACGAAAAGCCCATTTTCTGTCATGATTTTTTTGTCATAGAAGTAGGAGCCCACCACATCTATGATGATACTGGGTTTTGTCACAATTATCGTCATAGGAGTGTCATAAGTATGACCGGAAAAAAATTCGTTCGGCCCAAAATGTTACGGATGTGTCTTTTTTTGTAGTGCATTAAACATCCAAAACAGATAATATAATAGCATGGAACAATCAAAAATTATAGATACGTTGGAGATGTATCAAGCATCCCCAAGCTTAATTCCTGCTCGTCCTCGAGTAGGTAAATGATAAAAACAGAATTTTTGATGTGGAATGCTACCTAGCATATTTCTCAATGTAATTTTCTTTATTGTGGCATGAATGTTCAGATCCGAAAGATTCAAGACAAAAGTTTAATATTGACATAAAAATAATAATAGTTCAAGCATACTAACAAAGCAATTATGTCTTCCCAAAATAACATGGCCAAAGAAAGCTATCCCTACAAAATCATATAGTCTGGCTATGCTCTATCTTCATCACACAAAGTATTTAATCATGCACAACCCCAGTTTCAGGCAAGCAATTGTTTCATACTTAACTATTTTCGAACTTTTTCAATCTTCACGTAATACATGAGTGTGAGCCATGGACATAGCACTATAGGTGGAATAGAATGGTGGTTGTGGAGAAGACAAAAAGAAGAAGATAGTCTCACATCAACTAGGTGTATCAACGGGCTATGGAGATGCCCATCAATAGATATCAATGTGAGTGAGTAGGGATTGCCATGCAACGGATGCACTAGAGCTATAAGTTTATGAAAGCTCAACAAAAGAAACTAAGTGGGTGTGCATCCCACTTGCTTGCTCACGAAGATCTAGGGCACTTTTGAGGAAGCCCATCATTGGAATATACAAGCCAAGTTCTATAATTAAAAATTCCCACTAGTATATGAAAGTGACAACATAGGAGACTCTCTATCATGAAGATCATGGTGCTACTTTGAAGCACAAGTGTGGTAAAAGGATAGTAGCATTGTACCTTATCTCTTTTTCTCTCATTTTTTTATTTGAGCCTTTTCTCTTTTTTATGGCCTCCTTTTTTTTATTTAGTCCGGAGTCTCATCCTAACTTGTGGGGGAATCATAGTCTCCATCATCCTTTCCTCACATGGGACAATGCTCTAATAATGAAGATCATCACACTTTTATTTACTTACAACTCAAGAATTAGAACTCGATACATAGAACAAAATATGACTCTATATGAATGCCTCCGGCGGTGTACTGGGATGTGCAATGATTCAAGAGTGACATGTATGAAAATCTATGAACGGTGACTTTGCCACAAATACGATGTCAACTACATGATCATGCTAGCAATATGACAATGATGGAGCATGTCATAAGAAACGGAACGGTGGAAAGTTGCATGGCAATATATCTCGGAATGGCTATGGAAATGCCATAATAGGTAGGTATGGTGGCTGTTTTGAGGAAGGTATATGGTGGATGTATGGTACTGGCAAAAGTTACGCAGTACTAGAGAGGCTAGCAATGTGGAAGGGTGAGAGTGCATATAATCCATGGACTCATCATTAGCCATAAAGAACTCACATACTTATTGCAAAAATCTACAAGTAATGAAAACAAAGTACTAAACGCATGCTCCTAGGGGAAGGGTTGGTAGGAGTTAACTATCGCGCGATCCCGACCTACACACATAAGGAAGGCAATCAATAAATAAATCATGCTCCAACTTCATAACATAACGGTTCACCATACATGCATGCCACGGGAATCACAAACTTTAACACAAGTATTCCTCAAATTCACAACTACTCAACTAGCATGTCGCTAATATCACCTTCCTCATATCTCAAAACAATCGTGAACATCAAACTTCTCATAGTATTCAATGCACTTTATATGAAAGTTTTTATTATACCCATCTTGGATGCCCATCATTTTAGGACTAATTTTATAACCGAAGAAAATTACCATGCTGTTCTAAAAGACTCTCAAAATAATATAAGTGAAGCATTAGATATCAATAATTTCTATAAAATAAAACCACCACCGTGCTCTAAAAAGATATAAGCGCAGCACTAGAGCAAAATTGTCTAGCTCAAAAGATATAAGTGAAGCACATAGAGTATTCTAATAAATTCCGATTCATGCATGTCTCTCCCAGAAGGTGTGTACAGCAAGGATGATTGTGGTAAACTAAAAAGCAAAGACTCAAATCATACAAGACACTCCAAGCAAAACACATATCATGTGGTGAATAAAAATATAGCCTCGAGTAAAGTTATCGATAGACGAAGACGAAAGAGGGAATGCCTTCCGGGGCATCCCCAAGCTTAGGCTTTTGGTTGTCCTTAAATTATCTTGGGGTGCCTTGGGAATCCCCAGTCTTAGGCTCTTGCCACTCCTTATTCCAAAATCCATCAAATCTTTACCCAAAAACTTGAAAACTTCACAACACAAAACTTCAACAGCAAATCTCATGAGCTCCGTTAGTACAAGAAAATAAACCACCACTTTAAGGTACTGTAATGAACTCATCTTTATTTATATTGGTGTTAAACCTACTATATTCCAACTTCTCTATGGTTCATACCCCCCGATACTACTCATAGATTCATCAAAATAAGCAAACAACACACGAAAAATAGAATCTGTCCAAAACAGAACAGTCTGTAGCAATCTGTAACTTCCGAATACTTATGTAACTCTAAAAATTCCGAAATAATTTTGTGGATATGAGGAATTTGTCTATTAATCATCTGCAGAACGAATCAACCTAAAATCAATATCCAGTAAAAAAAGACATCTATTCTTGTGAGCGCAAAAGTTTCTGTTTTTTTACAGCAAGATCGCAAAGACTTCACCCAAGTCTTCCCGAAGGTTCTACTTGGCACAAACGCTAATTAAAACATAAAATCACATATAACCAGAATCTATATGAATTATTTATTACTAAATAGGAGCAAAAGTAGAGAAGAAAAAATAAAATTGGGTTGCCTCCCAACAAGCGCTTTCTTTAAAGCCTTTTAGCTAGGCGTAGAGACTTCGATGATGCTCACATGAAAGACAAGAATTGAAGCGCAAAGAGGGCATTATGAAACACATGACAAACACATCTAATTGTAACATACTTCCTATGCATAGGCATCTTATAGGCAAACAAATTATCATAACAAGCAAATACTAGCATATGCAAGGAAGAGGAAAGAAACAATAGCAATCTCAACATAATGAGAGGTGATTTAGTAACATGAAAATTTCTACAACCATATTTTCCTCTCTCATAATAATTACATGTGGGATCATAAGAAAATTCAAAAAAATAGCTATCACATAAAATATTTTCAACACAATCCACATGCATGCGAAGTTGACACTCTTCCAAAATAGTGGGATTAACATTAACTAAAGTCATGACCTCTCCAAACCCACTTTTATCAAAAACTTCATAAGATTGAACATTCTCCAAATTTGTGGGATCTAAATTTGACACTCTTCCAAACTCACTTTCAATAATATTGCGAACACTATTATCAATCTCATATTCATCATGGGGCTTAAATAAATTTTCAAGATCATAAGAAGAATCACCCCAATCATGATCATTGCAACAAATAGTAGTCATAGCAAAACTAGCATCCCCAAGCTTAGGGTTTTCCATATAAAGATTTCCCATCAACTAGGCTAGTTGGGGTTTCAGCACGAGTGCATAAGGATCGAAGATTATCCAAGTAGAACACTTTAAGTGGATCCATATCAATAGATTTTTAGCAAGCAAAGATGCAAGCAAACAGAAGGCACACGGAAACACAAACAAAAAGACATACGGGAAGAAGGCAAAGAAACGGCAAAGGTTTTCGAAAATCATTTTAGAAGTGGGGGAGAGGAAAACAAGAGGCGAATGGCAAATAATGTAATGCAAGGGAGAAGAGTTTATGATGGGTACTTGGTATGGCTTGACCTGGCGTAGATCTCCCCAGCAACGGCGCTAGAAATCCTTCTTGCTACCTCTTGAGCATGCGTTGGTTTTCCCCTGAAGAGGAAAGGGTGATGCAGCAAAGTAGCATAAGTATTTCCCTCAGTTTTGAGAACCAAGGTATCAATCCAGTAGGAGACGACACACAAGCCATCTAGTACGTGCACAAACAATCAAGAACCTTGCAACCAACGCGATAAAGGGGTTGTCAATCCCTTCATGGTCACTCGCAAAAGTGAGATCCAATAGAGATAGTAAAGTAAATATTTTTGATATTTTTGGTTGTATAGATTGGAAAGTAAAGATTGCAAAATAGTAAACGAGATGCGATGTAAATAAACGAGATGTAATATAATAGAAAAGAGACCCGGGGACATAGGTTTCACTAGTGGCTTCTCTCAAGATAGCATGTATTACGGTGGGTGAACAAATTACTGCCAAGCAATTGATAGAAAAGTGCATAATTATGAAGACATCTAAGGTAATGATCATGAACATAGGCATCATGTCCGTGTCAAGTAGATCGAAACGATTCTGCATCTACTACTATTACTGCACACATCGACCGCTATCTAGCATGCATCTAGAGTATTAGGTTCATAAGAATGGAGTAACGCATTAAGCATGATGACATCATGTAGAGGGATAAACTCAAGCAATATGATATAAACCCCATCTTTTTATCCTCGATGGCAACAATACAATACGTGCCTTGCTGCCCCTACTGTCACTGGGAAAGGACACCGCAAGATTGAACCCAAAGCTAAGCACTTCTCCCATTGCAAGAAAGATCAATCTAGTAGGCCAAACTAAACCGTGCTTCCAAAGATGCCTTTATTAAATCGTGTTCTTCCAATTCCTATGAAAATCAAGATGAAGATCTAAAAGTTATTGATGTGTCCCCCATTAAATCTTTGTTTTGCAATATAAATCTTGATGAATCTGAAGATTATCTTCCTTTACCTAGAAGGCGTTCTAAGAATTCGGAGTTTCTAGATCTTGATGATGAAATTGATGAAAGTGGGATTGAAACAAATAAAAACCGTGATGTTGCTAAACCCACTATTTTGGATCTCAAGGAATTTAATTATGAAAATTGCTCTTTGATTGGTTGTATTTCCTTGTTGCAATCCGTGCTAGATTCTCCTCAAGCTATAGTCAAAATAAGGCCTTTACCGAACATATTGTTGATGCTTTGATGCAATCTTATGAAGAAAAACTTGAGTTGAAAGTTTCTATCCCTAGAAAACTCTATGATGAGTGGGGACCTACTATTAAAATTAAAATTAAAGATTTTGAGTTTCATGCTTTGTGTTATTTGGGTGCTAGTGTCTCTACTATTCCCAAAACATTATGTGATTTGCTAGATTTCCGTGATTTTGATGATTGCTCTCTAAACTTGCATCTTGCGGATTCCACTATTAAAAAGCCTATGGGAAGAATTAATGTTGTTCTTATTGTTGCAATAGGAATTATGTGCCCATAGATTTTATCGTTCTTGATATAGATTGCAATCCTTCATGTCTTATTATTCTTGGTAGACCTTTCCTTAGAACGATTGGTGCAATTATTGATATGAAGGAAGGGAATATTAGATTCCAATTTCCCTTAAAGAAGGGTATGGAACACTTCCCTAGAAAGAAAATAAAATTACCATATGAATCTATCATGAGAGCCACTTATGGATTGCCTACCAAAGATGTCAATACCTAGATCTATCCTTGCTTTTATGCCTAGATAGGGGCGCTAAACGATAGCGCTTGTTGGGAGGCAACCCAATTTTATTTTGTGTTTTTTTGTTTTTTCTTCTGTTTAGGAATAAATAATCCATCTACCTTCAGTTTGGATGTGGTTTTATGTTTTAATTAGTGTTTGTGCCAAGTAGAACCTATAGGATAACCTACGATGATAGTTGATTTGATTCTACTGAAAAACAGAAACTTTGCGCGCACGAATTTAGTTATGATAAATCACAGGAACGTGCTTTTGCATCGATTCTTTTTGCTGCTGTTTTTTCTAGTACTTCCTATTTTGGTAGAATTTTTCGAGTTCCATAAGCTTGCGTTAGTTACAGATTGCTACAGACTGTTCTGTTTTTGACAGATTCTGTTTTACGTGTGTTGTTTGCTTATTTTGATGAATCTATGGCTAGTAAATTAGTTTATAAACCATAGAGAAGTTGTAATACAATAGGTTTAACACCAATATAAATAAAGAATGAGTTCATTACAGTACCTTGAAGTAGTCTTTTGTTTTCTTTCTCTAACGGAGCTCACGAGATTTCTGTTGAGTTTTGTGTTGTGAAGTTTTCAAGTTTTGGGTGAATTCTTTTGATGGATTATGGAACAAGGAGTGGAAAGAGCCTAAGCTTGGGGATGCCCATGGCACCCCCAAGATAATCCAAGGACACCAAAAAGTCAAAGCTTGGGGATGCCCCGGAAGGCATCCCCTCTTTCGTCCACTTCCATCGGTAATCTACTTGGAGCTATATTTTTATTCACCAACATGATATGTGTTTTGCTTGGAGCATCTTGTATTATTTGTGTCTTTGCTTTTTAGTCTACCACAATCATCCTTGCTGTAAACATCTTTTGAGAGAGACATACATGAGTTGGAATTTGTTAGAATACTCTATGTGCTTCACTTATATCTTTTGAGCGTGATAATTTTTGCTCTAGTGCTTCACTTAGATCTTTTAGAGCACGGTGGTGGATTTGTTTTAAAGAAACTATTGATCTCTCATGCCTCACTTTGATTATTTTGAGAGTCTTTAATAGCATGGTAATTTGCTTAATGTTAATATACTTGGTGTTCAAGATATGGGAAACTTTCTTTTGAGTGCGTTGAATACTAAGATAAGTTTGATGCTTGATAATTGTTTTGAGATATGGAGGTGATAATATCAAAGTCGTGCTAGTTGGGTGATTATGAATTTGAGAAATACTTGTGTTGAAGTTTGCAAATCCCGTAGCATGCACTTATGGTTAAAGTTGTGTAACAAATTTGATACATGAAGTGTACCTGGCTTGTGCATCCTTATGAGTGGCGGTCCGGGACGAGCGATGGTCTTTTCCTACCAATCTATCCCCCTAGGAGCATGTGCGTAGTACTTGATTTTTTGATGACTTCTAAATTTTTGCAATAAGTATATGAGTTCTTTTGACTAATGTTGAGTCCATGGATTATACACACTCTCACCTTTCCGCCTTTGCTAGCCTCTTCGGTACCGTGCATTAGAGTTGGCGCAAACTTCGCCGGTGCATCCAAACCCCGTGATACGATATACTCTATCACACATAAACCCCCTTATATCTTCCTGAAAACAGCCACCATACCTACCTATCATGGCATTTCCATAGCCATTCTGAGATATATTGCCATGCAACTTCCATCATCATCATCATCATGACATACATTACTTTTGATTGCCATTGCATGATCTTGTAGTTGACATCGTATTTGTGGCAAAGCCACCATGCATTATTTTCCATACATGTCACTATTGATTCATTGCACCATCCCGGTACACCGCCGGAGGCATTCATATAGAGTCATATCTTGTTCTAAGTTTCGAGTTGTAATCCTTATCTTGTAATCAATAGAAGTGTGATGATCATCATTATTAGAGCATTGCCCAAATAAAAAAAAGGCCAAAAAAGGCCCAAAAAAAAGAAAAAAGGGCAATGCTACTATCTCTTTTTCCACACTTGTGCTTCAAAGTAGCACCTTGTTCTTCATGTAGTGAGTCTCATATTGTGCTTCAAAGTAGCACCTTGTTCCTCATGTAGTGAGTCTCATAAGTTGTCTTTTTATACTAGTGGGAATTTTTCATTATAGAACTTGGCTTGTATATTCCTACGATGGGCTTCCTCAAATGCCCTAGGTCTTCGTGAGCAAGCAAGTTAGATGCACACCCACTAGTTTTCTTTTGTTGAGCATTCATAGCTCTAGTGCATCCGTTGCATGGCAATCCCTACTCCTCATGTTGACATCAATTGATGGGCATCTCCATAACCCGTTGATTAGCCTCGTCAATGTGAGACTTTCTCCTTTTTGTCTTCTCCACACAATCCCCATCATCATATTCTATTCCACCCATAGTGCTATATCCATGGCTCACGCTCATGTATTGCGTGAAGGTTGAAAAAGTTTTGAGATTATTTAATTATGAAACAATTGCTTGGTTTGTCATCGGGGGTATAGAAGTTGGGAACATCTTTGTGTGACGAAAATGAAGCATAGCCTAACTATATGATTTTGTAGGGATGAACTTTCTTTTGCCATGTTATTTTGAGAAGACATGATTGCTTTGATTAGTATGCTTGAAGTATTATTATATTTGTGTCAATATGAACTTTTGTCTTGAATCTTTCGGATCTGAATATTCATATCACAATTAAGAAGATTTACACTGAAATTATGCCAAAGTATCACTCCGCATCAAAAATTCTTTTTTATCATTTACCTACTCGAGGACGAGCAGGAATTAAGCTTGGGGATGCCTGATACGTCTCCAACGTATCTATAATTTTTGATTGCTCCATGCTACTTTATCTACTGTTTTGGACTATATTGGGCTTTATTTTCCACTTTTATATTACTTTTGGGACTAACCTATTAACCGGAGGCCCAGCCCAGAATTGCTGTTTTTTGCCTTTTTCAGTATTTCGAAGAAACAGAATATCAAACGGAGTCCAAACGGAATGAAACCTTCGGGATCATGATTTTCCAACCGAACGTGATCCAGGAGACTTGGACCCTACTCCAAGTAGTGCCCGAGGAGGTCACGAGGGTGGAGGGCGCGCCCCCCTAGGCGCGCCCCCTACCTTGTGGGCCCCTCGGAGCTCCACCGACGTACTCCTTCCTCCTATATATACCTACATATCCCCGAACAATCAGAATGGGAGCCAAAAACCTAATTCCACCGCCGCAACCTTCTGTATCCACGAGATCCCATCTTGGGGCCTGTTCCGGAGCTCCGCCGGAGGGGGCATCCACCATGGAGGGCTTCTACATCATCACCATAGCCCCTCTGATGAAGTGTGAGTAGTCTACTTCAGATCTTCAGGTCCATAGCTAGTAGCTAGATGGCTTCTTCTCTCTTTTTAGATCTCAATACAATGTTCTCCCCCTCTCTCGTGGAGATCTATTCGATGTAATCTTCTTTTTGCGGTGTGTTTGTTGAGACCGATGAATTGTGGGTTTATGATCCAGTATTATCTATGGAAAATATTTGATTCTTCTCTGAATTCTTTTATGTATGATTGAGTTATCTTTGCAAGTCTCTTCGAATTATACTTTTTGGTTTGGCCAACTATATTGGTAGTTCTTGCAATGGGAGAAGTGCTTAGCTTTGGGTTCAATCTTGCGGTGTCCTTACCCAGTGACAGAAGGGGCAGCAAGGCACGTACTGTATTGTTGCCATCGAGGATAACAAGATGGGGGTTTTATCATATTGCATGAATTTATCCCTCTACATCATGTCATCTTGCTTACGGCATTACTCTGTTTTTAACTTAATACTCTAGATGCATGCTGGATAGCGGTCGATGAGTGGAGTAATAGTAGTAGATGCAGAATCGTTTCGATCTACTTGTTTTGGACGTGATGCCTATATACATGATCATTGCCTAGATATACTCATAACTATGCTCAATTCTGTCAATTGCTCAACAGTAATTTGTTCACCCACCGTAGAATACTTATGCTCTTGAGAGAAGCCACTAGTGAAACCTATGGCCCCCGGGTCTATTCTCATCATATCAATCTATATCACTTTATTTACTTGCTTTGTTTTTACTTTTCCTTTACTTTTTACCTTGCAGCTATCTATCAAAAATACCAAAAATATTATCTCTATCAGATCTCACTCTCGTAAGTGACCGTGAAGGGATTGACAACCCCTAAGCCTTGGTTGCGAGTTGCTATCGTTTTGTTTAGGTACGAGCGACTTGTGCGTGGTCTCCTACTGGATTGATACCTTGGTTCTCAAAAACTAGGGGAAATACTTACGCTACTTTGCTGCATCATCCTCTCCTCTTCGGGGAAATCCAACGCAGTGCTCAAGAGGTAGCAATCTATTCGATGTAATCTTCTTTTGCAGTGCGTTTGTTGAGATCCGATGAATTGTGGATTTATGATCAGATTATCTATGAATATTGTTTGAGTCTTCTTTGAACTCTTCTATGCATGATTAAGATAGTTTTGTAACTCTCTGATCTATTGATTTGGTTTGGCCAACTAGATTGATTTTTCTTGCAATGGGAGAGGTGCTTTGTAGTAGGTTCAATCTTGCGGTGCTCATACCCAGTGACAGAAGGGGACATGGCACGTATTTGTATTGTTGCCACTAAGGATAAAAAGGTGGGGTTTATTCATATTGATTGGATCTATCCCTCTACATCATGTCATCTTGCTTAAGGCGTTACCCCATTCATGTTAATTTAATACACTAGATGCATCCTGGATAGCGGTCGATGTGTGGAGCAATAATAGTAGATGCAGGCAGGAGTCAGTCTACTTGTCATGGACGTGATGCCTAAATTCATGATCATTGCCTTGGATATCGTCATAACTTTGCGCTTTTCTATCAATTGCTCAACAGTAATTTGTTTACCTACCGTGTCCGCTCTTTCAAGAGAGAAGCTTCTAGTGAAAATTATGGCCCCAATTCTATTTTTATCATATTATTTTCAGATCTATAAAACCAAAAACACAAAAATGCCTGGCTGCAATTTATTTACTTTTACTTTATTTTGCACATTTATTTATCTTTTATACCTATCTCTATCAGATCTCATCCTTGCAAGTGACCATGAAGGGATTGACAACCCCTTTTTCGCGTTGGGTACAAGTATTTGTTTGCTTGTGTAGGTGCAATCACTGGGGACTTGTGTGTTCCACCTACTAGATTGATACCTTGGTTCTTAATTGAGGGAAATACTTATCTCTACTTTGCTGCATCACCCTTTCCTCTTTAAGGGAAAAACCAATGCAAGCTAAAGAAGTAGCAAAGCCCAGCCTCAAGTACTTAGGGTTGTTCAGGTGTAAATGTTTCATTCTCAAGAATGGTGTTCGCTTGTCTAAATTCGAACTTAGAGCTCAAGAGGGCATATTTTTTGGTTATGCTACAAACTCTCATGCTTACCATGTTCCCAACAAGTCCAATGTACTCATTAAGGAGATGTGTAATGTGGAGTTTGATGTAAATAATGGCTCCCAAGTGGAGCAAGGTGGTCTTTGTGATGTAGGTGATGAAACTCCTCCCCAAGCCATAAGAAGAATGGGAGTTCGTCAAATTCTCCCCATTGAGGGACCCCTTGTGACCGAAGGAGGAGGACAATGTTCTACGCAAGTGAAACCATCACCATAGCTAGACCCGTGCTTTCGAAGAATAAAGTGAAGGCCCTCGACAAAGTGAACAAGATCAAGGGCAAGATCAACCTCATGATGATGGTGATTCACCAAATGATGTTCAAAGTCAAGTTCATGACTCTGAGCAAGCTCGAGACCAAGGTCAACCTCAAGACGGCGCTCAAGATGATCAAGTTGATGATCCTCAAATTCCACTTGAAGAGCTACTGCAGTGCCATGCTGATACGTCTCAAACATATCTATAATTTATGAAGTATTCATGTCATGTTTACAACAATTTTATATGGTTTTGGTACGATTTGATTACAACTAACCAGGACTGACCCTGTTTTCAGTAGAACTACCGTGGTGTCGTTTTTTGTGCAGAAATAGAAGTTCTCGGAATGGGCTGAAAATTGATGGTGATTTTTTATTGACCAAAAGAGACCCCTAAAGCACCAGAGCTGGGCCAGGAAGTGACTGAGGAGGCCACAAGCCAAGGGGGCGCGCCCACCCCGC